>NC_080800.1:275000-575000 GCF_028018385.1 Neofelis nebulosa | reverse complement strand
GGGGTGCTGAGATCCACACAGGTTACAGGACCGGCCCCAAGCCCCCCCAGAGTGTGGGTGCTGCGTGCTGAGTGCTGGGTGCTGAGTCCTCAGTCTTCTCCGTGGTCCAGCATCAATCGGTCTGGGCCGAGGAGAAAGTGGACGCTGTCCTCAGGGAGGTGGGCAGGTTTCCACAGGATGAGAGCCAGCTCCAGGCACACGGGGGGCTCGTGGCCGAACCCCGAGAACCAGACCCTGTGCCCCCTGCACCTCTGTGAACGTCACATGTTCAGCAAACGAGACGGGAGACGCAGGGCTTACGACAAAGCCTCTTCCAGCCATGTAGATGGCACCCGGGTTCACAGGGGCGGGGGGCTCAGTGCAGCGCGGCTGGGCTGGAACAAGACAGCGGCTGACGGAAGTATCCAGAAAGATGAGGGACACTCAGGCCTTTCTTCACATGCTGCTGTCATGTGACCGGGGGCCACACAGGTTAACACGCCTACTCCCCCTTCTGCTCCCCCGTCGCCCCGGAACGGGGCCGGGCCAGGGACAGGTGCATGCATGCAGGTGGGGGGGGGGCGGTCTCATCACTGGGGGCCCCCAGAACCAAAACCTTGTGTCCTTTTGGGAGCCTGGGGTCCGGGAGGCAGAGGAGGGAGGGTCAGATGGAAACCACGACGTGCCAAGTCGGGGTCCAGGAAAGGGTCTTTGAAGGCCCGTCCTCTGTCCCTAAGGAGGGGTCCACAGAGGCTCCTGGGCCAGAGGTGCAGATGTGGACAAGAGCAGGGCCTGGGTCAGGGTCCTTACTGTGCTCCCCCTCGAGACTACCGTGTCCTAGGCCTGGGCAGGGGGCGGCAGTGACCCTGAGGGGCCCCCAGGGACACCTTGTCATTGCTCCTGGTGGGGACCAAAGCATCACACAGCATAACCATTCGTACCTCTATCATTCATTCAACAAAGGTTTGTGGAGCCCCGACTATGTGCTGGCACCACATTGAGGCCACCAGGAGCCCCCTATTCCAGGTGGGGGATGGGGAGACCGGCCAGTATAAGTCAGTCAAGGATGCGGCCTTCTAGACTCTGCGGGGAGGGAAGGAGGGCGAGGGATCAGGAACGCGGGGTGCGGGTGCGGGAATCTCATGACCCAGGAGCCATTGACCGCTGCGGAAGTGACACTGGGGCAGACTCAAAGGAAGGTGACCCCTCGGACATCTGCGGGAAGAGCATCGAGGACCGAGGGAACAGCCATTGCGGGATCTCCGAGTCTCACCCAAGAGCACACCCCGCTGATCCCGCAGCCTCCCAATCGTTTTCCTAAACGACCGTAGCGACTGCGCCATGCGGCGTGCACATGGCCTCGCAGTGGGTTGCCGTGGCTTGTCCCCACGTGCGGGTCCGCGGGGACCACACAACGAGCTGGGGTCGTGACCACCCTTTTGTGTCCACGCTCTGGAGCCCACCCAGCAGCCTCACAGGGAAGGTAACGGGTAGAAAGCCGGGGGCGGCGGAGCACCGCCGAGCGTGGGTTTACTCCCTCGCGAGCCACGGGAGGACGCTTCATTTGTGTTAGTAATTACATGTTATTGTATTAGTTCTTCCCGCTGAGGACACGGGAGCAGCCCATCACGTGCTCACGCAGTGGCATTCACGAACACTGTCTGTGAATAAATGAATACAAGATTTATTAGTGCGGAACCTGTGCGACAACCCAGGCGCCCTGACCCACCAAAATCAGCCTTAGGCTCTGCGTTGTAACCACACGCTATCTCTTCGTACGTATGCCCTCCCGGTGTAGACCCGCGTGGAGATAGGGCACCGGGGACCGGGGGTTCCCGGCCACACACTCAACCCCAGGTGTTAAGAATTATGAAGCTTTGGTCTCGTGAAAACATTAGCTCCAAAGATGAGTTGGGGCCGCGTCCCTTTCAAACCAGCTGCAGACAGAAAGTTCTCAAAGCAGAATCCACACCAACGAGACAGGACGTGCCTGCAACGTAGGCAACAGGCCCCCGTGCCCAGAACACCCTGCCCTTGTGAGGCTGTGCCTTTGGTGACCGGAGAGCCTTAGAAACGTCTGCAGACGGGAGGCTGACGGGACGCATCACGTATGCTGCAGACCCACCCACAGCGGACTCAAGGCCGGGCTACGAAGGAGCATATGTACAGACGGCCACACAGGCTGCACGTCTGCTGATCACAGTCCCGGGAACACGGACTGCCTCCGGGCGGCGCTAAGTTGTGTCTGCGAGACGGGACGGGAGACACGACGGCTTTCCGTGATTCATCCGTCTGCACCGTGCGAGCGAGCTCCCACAGGCACGCAGTAGCTGATAAAATATTTGTCATTTCAGCCACGTCCCCAGCAGCAGATTCCCGACGAGGCTGTGCGACCCAGGGGTGTGATCCAGGAGGCGTCCCTGGGAGTTCTGGCAGGACAGTGGAAGGGGAGAGGGGGGACGGGAGAGCAAGAACGCCAGAGTATGTGCCCCAAACCTGCCTCCTAACCAGGTGGGGGCTGCTGACAGCGATGAGAGTCCTGGGGCGGCTGTGACAAATGACCACACACTTGGGGGTCCCACACACAGGAATTTGCGCTCACCCAGCTCTGGAGACCAGGGTCTGAGATACAGACAGGGCAGGGCTACTGACATCGAGGAGGGGCAGGACCCCTGAGATCCAGGCAGGACAGGGCCACTGAGAGTCAGTAAGGACAGGGCCACTGAGATCCAGGCAGGGCCGGGCTGATGCGATCCAGGCAGGGCAGGGCCACTGAGATCCAGGCAGGGCTGGACCACTGAGATCCAGGCAGAGTAGGGCCACTGACATCCAGGAGGGGCAGGACCACTGAGATACAGGAGGGGCAGGGCCACTGAGATACAGGAGGGGCAGGGCCACTGAAATCCAGGCAGGACAGGGCAGGGCGGCTGACATCGAGGAGGGGCAGGACCACTGAGATCCAGGCAGGGCAGGGCCACTGAGATCCAGGCAGAGTAGGGCCACTGACATCCAGGAGGGGCAGGACCCCTGAGATCCAGGAGGGGCAAGGTCACTGAGATCCAGGCAGGGCAGGGCTGCTGAGATCCAGGCAGGGAAGGACCTCTGAGATCCAGGAGGGTCAGGGCCGCTGAGATCCAGGAGGGGCAGGACCCCTGAGGTCCAGGAGATCGAGGCAGGGCAGGGCTGCTGAGATTCACATGGGTAGAACCACACACACACACACACACACAGACACACACCTTCCAGTAACACAGGCGAACCTGAGCTCACGTTTCACCAAGAAACATGGGCTCTGACTTTCTCCCCACAAGCAGTTGGGAGGTTCCGACTCCTCCGGCTACTCTTGGCCAAGAGCCACTTTCAAAGCCTCCCGTCCATCCCGTGACCATCAGACATCTCTTCCAGACCGTTGCCGGGATGGTGGGACTATCGCAGGATCAAAACTCTGAGGGCTGAGTTTCCGCCTTCTATTCATACGAGTTCAAAAACAGAGAGGAAGGAGTACTTGGCAGGAAAAAAATGAGCTTGGAATTCCTATCAAGCAGAAGCATTTGAACACAGCCAGAGGCCTCAGATGTGTCCGGAACGTGGCCAGCCCATCATTCCGTCTGCTGAGCAAAGAGGGGCTTTTCAACTCTGCCTCTCTCAGCAACGATCCTCCTTCAGAATGAAAATGTGTCGGACGCAGGACTGTTCGTGAGAAGACAGCCATGGGGCAAATGTTTTCCTTGCTGGTGCCCCCTGTGGCTTCAGCTCTGCAGACCTCAGGGACACTCGGTTCATGGAAGACGGGACAGCAGCAGAACCCCCAGCAGGCAAAGCTGCTGACTGGAGCTTCCCAGCACTGGGGGTGAGCACAGGACAGCCCTGGGGGTGCTGTAAAAATTACCACAAAGTGGATGGCTCAGAACACTAGGGAGTTATCACAGCTCTGGAGACCGGAAGTCTCAGATCCAGGAGGGGCAGGACCGCTGAGATCCAGGCAGGGAAGGGCCACTGAGATCCAGGAGGGTCAGGGCCACTGAGATCCAGGCAGGGCCACTGAGATCCAGGCAGGGAAGGGCCACTGAGATCCAGGAGGGGCAGGGCTGCTGAGATCCAGGAGGGGCAGGGCCACTGAGATCCAGGCAGGGCCACTGAGATCCAGGCAGGGAAGGGCCACTGAGATCCAGGCAGGGAAGGGCCACTGAGATCCAGGAGGGGCAGGACTCCTGAGATACAGGAGGGGCAGGACCACTGAGATCCAGGAGGGCCAGGGCCACTGAGATCCAGGCAGGGCAGGACCGCTGAGATCCAGGAGGGGCAGGGCTGCTGAGATGCAGGCAGGGCAGGACCACTGAGATGCAGGCAGGACCACTGAGATCCAGGCAGGCCTGTGCTCCTTCCAGAGGCTCCAGGGGAGGCTCCTTCCTGCCTCCTCCAGCTTCTGGGGCTCCAGGCGTCCCTGGACTTGTGGCCTCATCCCTCCCGTCTCTGCCTCCGGCTTCACGGGGCTTCTCCTCTGTCTCTGTCTCTCCCCTTCTGTCTCTTAAGGCACCTGCCATTGGAGTCAGGGCCCCCCTGGTCCAGGATGAGCTCGTGTCAGATCCTTCACTTACTCATATCTGCAAACACAGTTGTGCTCACGGGTTCTGGAGGTCAGGGCCTGAACTTCTCTTTTGGGGAATAAATGTACGTCACCTACAATTCGGCCCAATGTTTTCCACGTGCCCAGACGGAGAGTCGTGGTAATGAATGCTTCCATTCGAACGGACACGTGTGCTGGCGAATAACCGGAAGCATCTGGCCAGCTTTTCGAAACACGTGTGCCAGCCGAGCCAAGAGCCGCCAGCGTGGACGGACCACTCACGGAGCGTGCGTAGGGTCTGCGCGTGGGCTCAGCTGCCAAGACCCTCGGCCACGGATTGGGCGGCAGGCACCGTGGGGAAGGAGCACGCGCCGGCAAAGGCATCCGACGGGGCTCAGCTGGCAGGCCGAGCTCCATGCACGCAGCCCCACGCACACAACCGGGGCTGGGCCCGTGTCGACCGCTGGCAGCCTCCTCTGCCCCAGGTCGTCGTTAATCTGCAGTTGTTGACGGGAACAAACAGTAACAGGTCTCTCCTGTGACTCTCGTGGAGCCCACACCGTGCGCCCCAACGCCGTCCTCCCGCCCCCGCGGAGCCCACACCGTGGGCCCCGACCCCGTCCTCCCGCCCCCGTGGAGCCCACACCGTGCGCCCCGACCCCGTCCTACCGCCCCCGCAGAGCCCACACCGTGCGCCCCGACCCCGTCCTCCCGCCCCCGCGGAGCCCACACCGTGTGCCCCAACACCGTTCCGCTGCCTCTGCCTGGGTGGGACACCCACTTAACTTGAGTTTCCAACTCTCATTAAGCTGTATTTTAGAATTAATTTTTTTTTTAACCAGTAGACTTCCCTTGCGTCACGGCGAATGTTTACACTGGCGAGTCCCAGCGCTGGTGTGAATCTGGCAGCCGTATTTCTTAATATAAATGAGTGTGCCCTACCTCATGCTTCGAGGCTAGATGGGGAAAGAAAAGGGCAAAACTGCATAAAGTGTTATTATAACTGCGTCAAAAGTATGTTCAAAGCCTGCAGAGACCATAGACACGTGGAAACAGATGCTTGTCGTGACGGGTAAGCATCAGGGCGATGATTTTCCATCACGGTCATGCTGTGTTCCTGCTGTCGTCCTTGTCTCCCATTTCTGTCATGTTTGTCCCTCTGTCTCTTTCTCTCCCTGTCTCTCTGATTTCGTCCTGTGCTCTCCCACCCTTGTCCGGCTCCGTGCTGACAGCTCGGAGCCTGGAGCCTGCTTCGGATTCTGTGTCTCCCTCTCTCTCTGCCCCTCCCCTGCTCGTGCTCTGTCTCTCTCTGTCTCTCAAAAATAAATAAATGTAAAGGAAAAACATGTTTAAAAAAAAGACTGCAGAACAAAATAAGTACAATAAAATATAACAAAATGAAGTAAAATAAAATTAAATGAAGTTAAATTAAATTAAATTAAAATTAAATAAAATAGGGCTGCCTGGGTGGCTCAGTCGGTTAAGCAGCTGACTTCCGCTTGGGTCATGATCTCACGGTTCATGGGTTCGAGCCCCACACTGCGCTCTGTGCTGACAGCTCAGAGCCTGGAGCCTGTTTCAGATTCTGTGTCTCCCTGTCTCTCTGCCCCTCCTCTGCTCATGCTCTGTCTCTCTCTCAAAAATAAATAAACATTAAAAAAAAATTTTTAAATCCTTCCCCTGAAGGAAAACCCCAGTCCCAGTGGGTCTCACAGGTGAATTCTGGTAGATATTTAAAGAATTTACACCAACTCTTCATAATTTCTTCCAAAAATAGTAAAATAGTGTTATGTTGAAAAAGGAGCAGGACGTTGGAGGACTCACTTGCCCTTCCTGATTTTGCAACTTAATAAAAAGCTCTCATAATCCCGACCGTGTGGTTGGGGCACACAGTATATACAGACTGATGGCACAGAATGGAGAGTCCATTGTTAAAGCCATATACTACGGCTGACTGATGGTCGCCGAGGGTGCCACGGCAACACAGAAGCGCTGGGAAAACTGGACATCAACACGAGAAAGAGGACGGCTAGATCCCTACCTCTCAGGATATACAAAGACCAAAACCATAAAACTCTCAGAAGAAAACATCAGTGTACATCTTCCCAAGCTTGGATTAAGCGGTGGCTTCTTAGGCACAAATCCAAAAGCATAAACAATCAAAGTGAAACCATACGTCAGTTTGGATTTCACCCAAACCAAAAACCTTTTGTGCTTCAACGCACAGCACAGGAAATGATATGTGCAAGCCGCATGTGTGATACGAGCCTCGAATCCATGATATGTAAAGAACCATGACAACTCAACAATGCAAAGGGCATCCTTCAGTGTTCCCCGTGACGATTTGCCAAAGAAAGAGGAATCGGTCGCCCATCCATGGCTGGCACATTCGTTTTGGGAAACAGTCAACTCCTTCACATTTTTTGAATGCTCTTATTTATTTTTGAGAGGGAGACAGAGTACAAGTGGGGGAGGGGCAGAGAGAAAAGGAGACACAGAATCGGAAGCAGGCTCCAGGCTCCGAGCTGTCAGCCCAGAGCCCGACGCGGGGCTCGAAGTCACAAACCGCGAGATCATGACCTGAGCCGAACTTGGGCCCTCAAGCAACTGAGCCACCCAGGCGCCCCAACAGCCGATTCCTTGAAAACCTCGATGTACACTTGACCCATGACCCTGCAAGTCCATTGCCCGCACAAAAGCTCCTACATGGATGCATTATTCATAATTAACCCCAAACGGAAAGCAACCCAAATGCCCAGGAAATCGCCAGAGCAGGCAAATCTGTGAAAGTGGAAAAGACATTAGCGATTAACTGCATCCAAGGAACATCTGGGGGCGGGGGAGGGGAGAAGGTTGGAAAAGACGGCTTCACGGGTACAGAGTTCCCTTTGGCGGAGGTCGAAAATGTTCTGCAACGGGTGAGGTTTGCACACCATCTTGAACATACTAACAAACCCCGGAACCGCACACACCGAGAAGGCGAATCTCAGGATATGTGAATTTCATTGCGGCCGAGAAGCAAAAAATAAATTTATAAAACGTTTTACAAGATGACGCGGTGCTCTCTACCCGGGAACGTAATTACGGAGGTCATTAGCACGCATTAGCGCTGAGTTCTCGAATAACCCAGGAAACGCCTCTCGGGTTTCGGACTCTATATCCAGAAACAGAATGCGCCATACAGCAAAGGCAACGCAGTGACGTTGGGGATGGATGATGGTTAAATGCCCACCCAGGCAGACCCAGCCTTGTGTGAGCACGCAGGGTCAGGGAGATTTTAAAACAAGGGCCCTTATGTCACGGGGTCAGCCCCGGGCTGTGCGTCCCTCTCCAGACCCCACTGCCCGGATGTTGACAATAAATGTCCAACACGTGCCATTTTCCCTCTGAGGTCGTCCATTTGGAGAAATACCTGTAAGTATTAAAAAATATATTTCCTTGGAGAACAGGTTTACATACATAGGCTGTGGCTCACTCTCTATGGCTGTTTCTGAAACATCTATTGAGCAGAAATTAACCCTGTGTTGTAAGCGGTCATAACTGCCAGGTTTCTTAGATTCAGGACATAAATACTCAGACAAGATGTGACGCCCGCCTTCCCCAGCCCAGGTCTGACCAGCGCCCTCGAGATTCACGTCCTCTGTACCCTCACAAGGGACCATATTTGGAAACAGGGTCTTTTCAGATGTGCTGAAGGGAAGGATCTGAGATGAGCCCATCCTGGGTCAGGGCGGCCCTGAATCCAATGGCAGGTGTCCTTGTAGGAGACGGAAGGGGACACACAGACACAGAGGAGAAGCCACGTGAAGGCAGAGGCAGAGACAGAAGGGACGCGGCCCCAAGCCCAGGGACGCCTGGAGCCCCAGACGCTGGAAGGGACAGGAAGGACCCTCCCCTGGAGCCTCTGGAGGGAGTACAGCTCTGTCCTACCTGGATCTCAGCAGCCCTGCCCTGCCTGGATCTCAGTGGTCCTGCCCTGGCTGGATCCCAGCAGCTCTGCCCTGCCTGGATCTCAGTGGTCCTGCCCCTCCTGGATCTCAGTGGCCCTGCCCTGCCTGGATCTCAGGGTTCCTGCCCCTCCTGGATCTCAGCGGCCCTGCCCTGCCTGGATCTCAGTGGTCCTGCCCTGCCTGGATCCCAGCAGCTCTGCCCTGCCTGGATCTCAGTGGTCCTGCCCCTCCTGGATCTCAGTGGTCCTACTTGCTTGGATCTCAGCAGTCCTTCCCTACCTGAGTCTCAGCGGTCCTGCCCCTCCTGGATCTCAGTGGCCCTGCCCCTCCTGGATCTCAGCAGCCCTGCCCTCCCTGGATCTCAGTGGCCCTGCCCTGCCTGGATCTCAGCGGTCCTGCCCTGCCTGGATCTCAGCGGCCCTGCCCTGCCTGGATCTCAGTGGTCCTGCCCTGCCTGGATCTCAGGGGTCCTGCCCTGCCTGGATCTCAGCAGCTCTGCCCTGCCTGGATCCCAGCAGCTCTGCCCTGCCTGGATCTCAGTGGTCCTGTCCCTCCTGGATCTCAGTGGTCCTACTTGCTTGGATCTCAGCAGTCCTTCCCTACCTGAGTCTCAGCGGTCCTGCCCCTCCTGGATCTCAGTGGCCCTGCCCTGCCTGGATCTCAGGGTTCCTGCCCCTCCTGGATCTCAGCGGCCCTGCCCTGCCTGGATCTCAGCGGCCCTGCCCTGCCTGGATCTCAGCGGCCCTGCCCTGCCTGGATCTCAGCGGCCCTGCCCTGCCTGGATCTCAGCGGCCCTGCCCTGCCTGGATCTCAGCGGCCCTGCCCTGCCTGGATCTCAGCGGCCCTGCCCTGCCTGGATCTCAGCAGGCCTGCCCTGCCTGGATCTCAGTGGCCCTGCCCTGCCTGGATCTCAGCAGCCCTGCCCTGCCTGGATCTTAGCAGCCCTGCCTGGCCCTCTTTGGAACTCAGCAGCCCTGCCCTGACTGGATCTCAGACTCTGGTCTCCAGAGCTGGTACAGGATTAATCTCTGTTGACTGAAGCCACAGAACTTTTGGCCATGAGTTGTGGCCGGCCCAGGAAACCCCGTGGAAAGCAGGTTCTGGTGCCCGTCAGCCACAGGACAGAATCTCAACGTCATCTGAGGTGCATTCCATCAGCATCTATGTCAGAAGAGGAGAAAGAATCAGGAGTGTAACCGCTGCATGTAAATGCAGCTGTGGGTGCTGTCTGCACAGGCTCAGCCAACGTAACGTCCCAACTGAGGCTAAATGTGTCTTGTTCCTGATGGTCCTATAACACGTACAGAAGAAACATCTATGTGACTGCATATGGGGCACTTAGTATGACAGGAAAGTTGTCAGGAGCTTGTAGAAAAGCTTGGGGACTTGCACTATGTCAGCAGTGACACCCACTTAGATATCTAATTTGCAACAGCAGAAGCGGGTCCAGACGCTACGGTGAGAGGAGGAAAGTTAGCACCACGCCCTATGATCCCACCTGGATGTGGTGGCGATTCCTGGTGCCGTGGCCCCCGTGGATTCCTCCTTTATTCCCCATCTCAGTGCAGAATCTACCTGCTTCCTGGTTCCCCAGGAAATGACCCAAACTATCAACTCGTCTCAGAGCACACTGAAGAGGACCCATGAAAAGGTTGCTCCCAGGGGCACCTGGGGGGCTCAGTCGGTTAAGCCCCCGACTTTGGCTCAGGTCATGATCTCCCGGTTCGTGGGTTCGAGCCCCGCATCCAGTTCTGTGCTGACAGCTTGGAGCCTGGAGCCTGCTTCCGATTCTGTGTCTCCGTCTCTCTGTCCTCCCCCCACCCCGCCAAAATAAATAAATAAATAAATGGAACTTAAAAAAAAAACAACAACACTGCTCCCATCGTCTTCCTCCCAGCGATGCAAGTGGATAGGAATGAGCAGGGGTCACAGTGATACTGGTGATGACAGTAACCACCGGGAATCTAGGAAGACACGAAATTGTGTCAGACATGCACACACTCAGACTGTATAATTAACAGAGATGAAAGAGAAGGACAGAAAGTTAACACAGCTACGCAGGTGCCGGGTGTGGAGGTGACGACCAGGCACCTCTGAATAAAGAATGGCAACAATGGGTACAGCACGGAATGCTTTCGGCTGGTTTCTTCTCATTTGTGTTGGGGGAAACCACTCTGATTTTATGTAGAGGCTCGATCAGAGTGCAGGGTTCTTACTCTGATACCTGCTAAGGGGGCCACCTGGGCGACTGGGAATTTCACAAGCAGTTGCTGCGGTCGGTAAGTGCATGCCCTCGCGCCGTAAAGGGGCTGGGGCAATTTCCCTGTGCCGACTTTGCTCCTCCAGAAAATCAACCAAAATGTGTGGTCATACTCCATTTAACTTCCTGAATACACAGCATAATTTCAATGCGTTAAATGTTTCCACTGTGTGTGTGTGTGCCTGATACTGAATCTTTTGCCAGCACTGTTAAACCCTCCTGCATCATCATGAATCTTTTGCAACAATTGTTTAACCCTCTTGCATCATAGTGAATCTTTTGCAACAATTGTTCAACCCTCCTGCATCATAGTGAATCTTTTGCAACAATTGTTAAACCCTCCTGCATCATAGTGAATCTTTTGCAACAGTTGTTCAACCCTCCTGCATCATAGTGAATCTTTTGCAACAATTGTTAAACCCTCCTGCATCATAGTGAATCTTTTGCAACAAATGTTAAACCCTCCTGCATCATAGTGAATCTTTTGCAACAAATGTTAAACCCTCTTGCACCATCCTGAATCTTTTGCAACAGTTGTTCAACCCTCCTGCATCATAGTGAATCTTTTGCAACAATTGTTAAACCCTCCTGCATCATCGTGAATCTTTTGCAACAAATGTTAAACCCTCTTGCACCATCCTGAATCTTTTGCAACAGTTGTTCAACCCTCCTGCATCATCCTGAATCTTTTGCAACAATTGTTAAACCTGCCTGCATTATAGTGAATCTTTTGCAACAATTGTTCAACCCTCCTGCATCATCCTGAATCTTTTGCAACAATTGTTAAACCTGCCTGCATTATAGTGAATCTTTTGCAACAATTGTTCAACCCTCCTGCATCATAGTGAATCTTTTGCAACAATTGTTAAACCCTCCTGCACCACCCTGAGTCTTTTGCAACAATTGTTCAACGCTCCTGCATCATAGTGAATCTTTTGCAACAATTGTTAAGCTCTCCTGCGTCTGAGTACATTATGTTTTCAGATGAACGGTAGCTCGTGGGGAAACAGCGTGTTTGGGGCATCTTTGGATTGTGTTATCTCAGTGTGGACTCTGTGCAGACTGCATTGTTATGATATAACATTTGAGTTCGCTCTTCTGGGGGGCGGTGGGGGGGGGGGCGGGAAGCACACGGTGTGTCCCAAAGGCATCAGCCATAATGTTGCATACCGCTTTCCGGGTCCAGCAGGATGCAGACCCTTTGCTCGCCACAGCAGAAAGTGCCCATAAAAGCACATCCTGTTTCAACTGGCAGGTCCTGGTCCTAGGAATGTGGGATCAAAGCAAGACCCTGTGTTGGGTCTCAAGGCTGCACTTCAACCGTTGAGACCACAAATCTGCCCGGACTTACAAGGTACTAGTTACCCTCCACAGGACCCAGAAGCAAGCTTCCTCCCCCACCAGGAAGGAAACTCGTTAGCCGCCTTAATGGGTCTGCTCAGTGCACAGGATGATACTGCTTTATATCTGAACTGCTTTGGGGGCGCCTCGGTGGCTCAGTCGGTTGGGCGTCTGACTTGGGCTCAGGTCACGATCTCACGGTCTGTGACTTTGAGTCCCACGTCCGGCTCTGTGCGGACAGCTCGGAGCCTGGAGCCTGCTTCGGATTCCGTGTCTCCCTCTCTGTCTCTCTCTGTCTCTCCCTCGCTCACGCTCTGTGTGTGTGTCTTTCTCTCTCAAAAATAAACATTAAAAAAATTATATTTCAATTGCTTTCTCACGGCCGCATGGCAAACCTTGTTTCCCGTCTGGACACATGTCTTCCGCGGTGCATTTGTGCGTAAGATCGCACACCCATCACACCTACTTACACGGCGACAGATTCTGTCTTTGGCCTTTTTAATTTCATAGGGAGATGGATGGCTCCAGTCAGTCAGCGTCCTTTGACGTCTTGAGCACAGGATAACACTTACATCTCACAGCAGAAACAGTAATAGAGGAAACAACTTGACAACACGGGTTTACTGCGTGTGCCACGGGTCCTCGTGAATCTCTACGTGAAGATCTGCAGATTTTAACCCAAAGTGCTCATGGAAGCGGGTGAGGTTCCATTGTTTTAAAATCCAAAGCTAATTCTCCATGGTTTTAGGTAGACGCTCTCCACAAAGGATACTGAAAGTGAAAGGCTCCACTTTAACCAACGTGGGGAGAGAAACCCACAAATGAACCACCACACGCACGGCCACACGTGGAAACTAACCAGACGTGTCCACATACACTCAGTATTCGTCTTCATTCTGAGAATCTCCACGTTCCAAGGAAAGAAATCAAGGCATGTTTTTAAAGGGACTTCAGCCACGGGGGTGACCGATGTTACTTCCCTTGGCTGTGCCTCCTTTCGAGCATAGATCCGCTGGTGAAATCTCAAACCAGTTTATTTTCCCTGACAACTGCCCCCTGCACGATTTGGAGAGCTCGTGTGTGTGTGTGTGTGTGTGTGTGTGTGTGTGTGTAACATACACGCCCGGCCAGCTCACGGTTTTTCCTTTCTCGGTATATCCCTCTCCTTCCCCCTGCCGCCTGTGGTTGAATACGAAAGTCAGACGCCCCAGCAGAAGCCCCAGAAGCCCGGAAAGGAAAACACGTCTGCGGGAGGCAACGTCAATGTGCTTTCCTGTTCCATTTAGGGATTTCGTAACTGGGGGTAAGACACGGTTATCCGAAAACCCCTCGGCTCATTCGTCTGTGTGTGCAAATTAAAATATTCCAGTATATATTTGAAATATATATATATATATATATATATATATATATATATATATTTATATAGTGTTCTGGTTCAAGAAAAGTCTGCACCAGAAACCACAGAAAAATCTGAAAGGGATTCAAGATTCTCTCCAGGTCAGACTCCGTTTCAAAGGGAAGGGGGCCCCCAAATATGTTTGACACCAGGAACAGATCCGCTGAACACAGACGGACATTTACTGTGGTCATGTGAACCACAGAATATCTGCTCCGACTACATTCCCAGCAAAGCCACAGGGGGAGTCCACAGGTGTCAAACTGGGCTGCATTTACCCCCAAAGGACAAGAGGTTTCCAGAAGCCAGGGGTGCAGATTTCAGACAGGCTGATGGGGAACCCCGTCAGGGACCACACACCCTGGGGTCATGCACAGGACGTGCCCTCTGTTCGGTGACCTCGGTCCCCGTCACCCGACAAACCCCACTTTCTTCCTTCCTGCAGGACAGGAACGGGTCTGTGGGAGGGAGCTGCGGGTGTGGACTGGTTTTGTGGCATGCGGGCCACAAAAGAGAAAGGAAACGTTGAGGCTAGAGGGTCAGCAGCAGAGAGCAAGTCGTCCAAGTCTCCTCTGTGGCTGGAGGAGGAGAACCTGGGTGCACGGGACTTTTGCACCTGTCTGTGGGCTCGCCCCCCTGCCCTGCACAGAGAGACACCCCAGCCCGCCCAGGCAGCCATGGTGCCAGTGTCTCAGGGATGGCTTCACCCAGCCCACGTCTGCCCTGCCCTGGGTCCACACATGTGGTTTCTATCCGTTCTGGGAACCCGCGAGTGCGGCTAAGTCAGGTCGTTAACTTTCCTTCACATAAGGAGATAAAAAGCCAAGGCCAAAAAATGTTCTCATCTTGAAAGCTTGATTTTTTTCCCCCATTCATTCTTTTTCTTTCTTTCTTTTTTCCAAAATGACTCAACCATCGTTGCAATGCCGAGGTGGTCCCTCCTTATACCGTCCCGCGAGAAAAGAAAAAAAAAAATTAAAATTGGAAACTCAAAACCAACATCCTCGGGCTTCTCAGAAATGCCTCCACGGTCATCCCAACCTTCTGAGTTGATTCAAAATGGGGATTTTTTTTCTTTGTTTCTCTTCCTTTCCCCAGCGTCTGGGAGGATGTGGACTTGGATAGTAAAAAGCTAGGAAAAGGTACACGTCCATAAGGGGGTGTTGGTTACAGGAGCAGAAATCAGAGGCCGCTGAAAACCCGGGAGACGGGTGCCAGACGCGAGCCGGAAATACACAGACACACACTTCTGTGTGGACGAGAAAACAACGCTCTCTTTCCAGCCCTGGCCCACACCTGCATGTTGCAAGGAGCCCGCCTCAGGGGAGGGGGGGTGGAGAGTGGAGAATTTTTTTTAACACTTGAATACAAATATTTATAAGTTTATTTATATCTCCGTTTGACAAGATGTACATTCATACTATATGGTTTGACAAAATACACTTTGTAACTAGAACTAAACGTGAGAACATTTCATGTTACCAACCTGCAAGCATGGCCAGAAAAACCCCTCCCGCATGGTTTCCGCCCACTGCCACCCCCCAGCCCCACGATAGCAGAGGGATACAGGTTTTCAAGACCGCTGGTTTGGGAAAGCTTCTGTTACTTCTTTTCGTTGGAGCGATCCCTGAACACGTCTGTAGGTCCAGACAAAGCTCGTATGCATAACCCAAACGCTGTGGCTGTGCCGTAAATCCTAGTCGCTCCTCATAATTCGGGGGCGGGAGGGGGGAAAGGGGAGGGGGGAAAGCAAGAGGCTTAAAAAATATAAAAATAAATGCAAGGCAATGTCAAATTTACACTCACCATAATTAAAATAGCACATATTTATGAACTTTCAACCAAAAAAAAAAAAAAAAAAACCAAAGGCAATAAATAACACATCCACATACATCCAAAGTCAAAAAGCAGAGAACCTTGCCTCCCTCTGATGCCACCTCAGCCTACAACGGGGCTCGGTTATCAAACTATCACCTTTCAATAAATAGCACGCTTAATAGCTTTGAAAGTTGATATTTTCTACATTCTTCAGCTGATTTCTCATTAAATATCAAATTTCAATAAAACATTTATAAATTGCATCAAGTTTTCACGTGTATTGAAAACAAAACAAAACAAAACAAAAAGTCAGCATATCCCTAAGCTAATTTTTTATAAATTTCAATAAATTAGGCACCAGGTTTTAAAACTTGTCAACTGAACAGACCTCCCCCTCCTCCCCAACCTCCGAAACTCGGGGCAAGGAAGGGGCAAAGTGCCTGAAAATCTTGGGTCCTTGTGCTCAGCTCTGTGCCCCGGTGAAAATTCCCAGGAAAAGGGGTTTGTACCTTGAGGAAAATTAAGGGATTAGATTGGAAGCCAAGTGTGGGAGCAGAGAAGGCTGGGGTGTCCCTTGCATCGCGACCAGGGGGGTGGCCGTGAGCTCGCACACCGGTGCCCAACGTGCTCCTGGTTCCACTTTAAACACCCACATGTCCCCCCATGGCACAGACCACAGATGCTCCTGGCCAAGGACACAAGGAAACCCACACCTGGAACTCAGACTTGCAGGGAGCGGAGGCAGCCACAGTGCCCAGCTTTCATTGCAGCGAGGTGTGGGGACAGTCCCTGCCCCAGGAGATCAGGGGGCATTTGAGGCTCTGAAGGCCCCCCCCACCCTCGAGCACGGATGCCAACCCAATTAGCTGATGGACGTGGCAACGTGTCAGAACACGTGCTCCAGACTGGCTTGCTTTTCCCGTAAGTGATTCAGGAACCCCGTCAGGCCCAGTGCTCGATTCTGTCAGAGTGAAGAGAGTCACCATGTGGATGCCCCATACAGACAAGAAGAAAAGGACATCCCCGTGCCTCTGAACCAGCAATGCTGGGTAGCCGTGCTTCCCCAAGCACGCAGGAGCCACACACATCATCCGTAGAGTATGCCCAGCACCCCAGATCCAGAAACTCCAGAACCTTCCCCAGTGACGTCATCGGTCGCGGTTTCCCAGACACACAACCCAAGGAAGGAAAGATGGAATTCGTAACAAAGGTCCAAGAGAGCAGCAACATCTTACAAGAACTCTGTTTTGCCACAGCGGGCGATTTCCGTCCTGACAGTACTCTTTGGCCAAGGTTTCAGAAAAAGAAAAAGCATCCTGGGGCTGACGCCTCCTCGCGAAGTGGGCCCGGCAGAACCGGGTGGATATGGGAACCAGCCCGCGGCTCACCCCACGGGCACCCTCTGTAGGTCTGACAAACCCGATAGTCTGCCTACAGCCGCGTCAACACGCAACCCTGCCCAACGTGCTTTCCAGGTGACATTTCCCGCTGTGAGCAAGGCGCTGTTGGGATGTCCCACGAATGACTTTGAAAGGGATCCTGGTTTGAGCAGAAAACAGCAACAACAGCCCAGAGGCATCCGTTTCATGCGTGTCATTTTTCTGATGCCCTGTCCCAGTTCTGCACCACATGCACGCCCCCGGGTGATGCCACGGCCCCGGGGTGACGGGCCGGCACACCTAGACCCACACGAGGATTAGGTGACCCCCGTCCGGCACGTCCTGGGTGCCACCAGCGCAACCGGAACTGGAAACTGCAGACCCCATGTCTTGTGCTCACGTGGAGGGAGTTTTCTGGGGCGGAGGGAGTGGTCTGTGAAGAGTGTATTTAGGCAAAAATTTTGTAAGCTTTTTCAAACAAACAAGAAAATACGGATGCACACACTTTACCTGGAACCTTCGCCAAGTGTTACATTTTCGGATGAATGCCACTAGCTTTAAAAGGTTGGAAATGCGCTGTTTGCGTGGAAAGGAAAATTCAAGCTTTGTAGGACCTCCCGGTTTTTTTTTTTTGTTTTGTTTTGTTTTTTTTATTCACAGCTGTTTGAAAGCAAAACTGAACATTTCAGGCAAACTCTACGTCGCCGTGAATGTCTGACATAAAAAGTTGTGAGTGATTTAAAAATACTGACCTTGCTTTCTCTGTCTTGCTCTGTCATTTTAGAGCTTTACTAAAATTTCAGGGGGGGGGGGAAAGTCGGAGGGGCCTTTCGGTTCCTATAAAGAATTTCAGATGATAGAAATGAGACGCGTCCAAACGTGTCTGCATCTCAGCGCCGTGGAAAGGTAGAAAACGTTTCCTTGCCTGGAAGGAAACGTTTTCTGTCTCGTGAAGAAAATATACCAAAGTTCGGGGATAAGGAAAGACAGCCGCCAAGGCCAAATCCGGAAAGAGCGAAACGTCTTTTGGACACAGGATGAACGCTGGCTGGACGGCCAGGTAGGGGTTGGCACACTGATGGAGAAAGCCGCTTCCGTCTGGGCAGCCCTCGGCGACTAAGGCAAAAACACAGGCGTCTCTCCGAGGTAGACAAGCCCAGCCCTGGTGCGTGGCCCCCGGAGCCCACGCAGTGCCCGCAAACCGCCTCGCCCGAAACTCAGGTGCATCGCTGGGGACCCCGAACCCTGTGGCTACACCCTTTCAAGCGACTTTCTTATCCCATGCCACCTGCTCAACTAACTCGCCGTGTGGTGCTTACACAACGCGGCCGGGAGGGGGGCCTGGGGGGGACTCAGGGAGAAACAAAAAAGAAAAGACAAGGAGAAGTAAAACCTGGGACCTCGGCTACAAAACACTGTCTTCAAACTCGCTGCCTGGAGGACGTCACTCACTCTTCCCTTCTCAGAAACAGCTCAGCCAGCAGCGTCACATCCTGACAGGCCCCCGGTCTTGCTCGGCCCACGCCAGACACCCCCCCTCGGGTTTGGCGATGGGCCCCCAGTTGGCCAGGCCCGCAGCATGCAGGAGGAGGGTAATGCCCTTGGAATTCCGAAGCTCACGGGGTCAAGAGTGCACGGCTATTTTTTTTTTAAATCTATAATATTTACAGTATTGCACTTAACTGCATTTCACCAAAGTTAATGCTGCATCAGTATCATACCTTAAAACCACCCGCCCCTGTGTCTCTATGCAAGTTATTTGCGTCTGAATTCTGTAAAACAGCAAAAAAAAAAAAAAAAAAATCATCAATTCGGGAATCAAATGCTGGAAAAGTTATAAAGTCGCCTGTACTATGGCACAAGGAATCCTAAACTCGGTGCTTTGGGGCCAAACATGTGCGTGAAGACCGTGCTCGTCATTCAGGTTCAACCCCCTCCCTCCCCCCCCCCCAAAAAAAAACGGTCCCAACCTGGGAGAACCAGGTCTCCCCCACCCCCACCCCACCTTGTGGAGGTCCTCAGACGCGGTTCCTTATTGCTGCAGAGTATGGCCCCTGCCTGGCAGGCGAAAGTCCACATTGAAATCCATACCCGTCCTGAACCTCCTCAGACGAAAAAGCAAGTTCGTGGCAGTGAATAAGAGTGTTGGTATCTTCAGCGGAGACCAGCCCCAGATCTTTTGTTTAATAGACTCTAAGATCTTCCAAAGGCGAGTAGGAAGCCACATGCACAGGGTAGGAACGCCGCCGGCAGCACAGGGGCGCACAGGAGCGCACGGGGGCGCACAGGAGCGCGCGGGGCGCACAGGGGCACACAGGGGCTCCCGGTGGCGCAGGGTCCCAGGAAGTGCAGACAGCGCGGCAAAGGGCTGGGTGGTCTGAGCGTCACCTGCGTTCTTCCGCACAGTCTCTGCGAGGGTCTGGCGGGGTCGTGAGGGCCCCGGAAGGCCCCCTCCCTAGGCCAGTGGTGGGCCCCACCCCGGGCTGCCCCGAGCGGGGAGGCCGCTGCCCCAGGGCCCGCGCGCTAGCTGCAGGGCGTCCGTGCGAACCTTCGGGGGGCGCGGAGGGGGCGCGTGCAGGACGCAGCGTGGGCGGGGTCGTGGGGTCGGGGCCGGGCGCGGGGCGGGCGGTGGGTCAGAGCCCCAGGGCCTCGGCGTGCTTCCGCGCCTTGAGCCGCAGGTCGGCGATGCTGGAGTTTTTGCTGTTGCTTTTGGCGGCGGCGGCCACGACGGCGGCGGCGGAGGCCGACTCGGCCAGGGACGCGATGGGCAGCCCGAAGGGCGGCGGCGGGAACATCAGGTAGGGCGCGTGCGCGGCCAGGTGCGGGTGCAGGTGCGGGTGCGCGTGCGCGACGCCTTCCAGCTGGAGCTGTGCCTGAACCTGGGCGGGCAGAAGGCGCAGTTAGGCTTTGTGTGCAACGGGACGGACCCTGGGGCGTCCGTTTCTGGGGAGTCGTAGCCCCCTGCCCCCACCCCGGGTACCACCATCGACTCCTCTGCGCCAGCCGGGAGCGGGGGGGGGGGGGGGGGTCGCAGCTGTGCTCCTGGCACGCGTGTCCGCGGGGGGCACTGGCTGCTTTGCGCCGTGGGAGCTGGAGAATCTGAACAGAGCCCGGCACCCACCCACCCCCACCCTCCCGGTGGCGCCCACGCCCCTGTCCTCGCCAACATCCCGGTGTCTGCGGCTGGTTCCCCTCCTCACGGGAAGCTCAACTTCTCTGAACTTGTGACTTGTCCCCACTCGACCTCTGGACTGCGGGGTGCTGGCCTCCTCTTACCCCCCTCCCCCGCGGGACGCCTCTGAATCCCCCCCCCCGCGCCCCAACAGCCTCATTGCAGCATAGCCTCAGGGCGGACCCCACTCTGGGCTGCATTGCAGGTCGTGTGAAGAGACTGCCCTCCCTGGGGAAAGACGTGTGCCCAGGCGCGGAGTGGGTGAGGCCAAGCAAGAGAGGGACGCAGGCCCTTACCCAGCGCAGGCGCCGCCCTGGACTCCCTTCGCGTTTGGGCACCTTGAGTCTGACGGCACAAGGCGCCAGCGCCCCGCTCTGGCTAAGGGCCCTGTTTATTGACCCCTCACCACCTCTACCCGCGCCCTAGCTGACCCACAGAGGCCCGTAGCAAACACAGGTCCAAATATAACCCCAGGCCTGCTCCCTGGAGCAAAGCCGTGCAGGGCGCGTGGTGAACACGCCTCCGCTCTGCCCACAGCACCCCAGCTCCGCCAGCCCCTGCGCTCACATATTCCCCCAAGGTGGGGCCCCAACCCGCGCGCCCCCAGGTCCCGCGCTGGCTGGCGCGAGTCCGGGGCACGTGCGCCCTGCGCTCTCGCCCGGGCGCCCGCGCCTCGCCCCAGGCAGGTTCCACCATCCACCGGTAGCTGCTCCGGAGCAGAAGGCAGCCCTCGGGGGGTCTCCGGAAACCCTAGACGCCCACGCCAGGCAGCCCTCAGCGCTGGGGCCTCCCGACTCCACTTGGAGCCGAGCCCCGATGACCCCGGCTCTGAGGTGGAGAGGGAGGCCCAGGTACAGGAGAGGGGCGGGGGACGCAGACACCTCACTTGAGGCTTGGGGCAGGCGAGGTGGGGGGCTGGGTGTAGACGCAGGGCCTCCCGGCCAAGTACACCATCCTCGCGCCCCACCCCCAGCCAGGCCGCCTGGGTGGGTGGGATTTTTTTTTTTTCACTCCGATTTGATTTTTGTAAAATTGTGTTTGGGTTTAAACCCTGGCCCTCCGCAAGGTGACTCTTGGAGTTTTACAGTGTGATTTTAATACGTGCCAACGGCTCCATAAATGCCCCCTTGTAAAAGCGCCAGCCTTTCTTCCGCGGGGGCGGGAGCGGCGGGGGGGGGGGGGGAGGAGGCAGGACGCCAGGGAGGCGGGGAGGTGGCGGCCCCCGCGCGGCTCAGAAGGAAGAAAAACGGGCTACCTGTTGGAAAGGCATTCGGAGGGCGCCCATGTTCACGTAGGGGGCCACCCTGCAGGCGTCCAGGTGGCTGGCGGTGCCCAGGATAACGCCTGCAAGGGGAAAAGAGGAGCCGTGAGGGCCGCCGAGGTCCTCCCGTGTCTGCACGCGCTCCCCACCTCCGCACCCACCTTTATGCATCTGGTTCTCTTGCTTCCGGCACTTAGCTCTCCGGTTCTGGAACCAAACCTGAGGACAGAACAGAGACACGCGCGCGCAGCCCCGTGAGCCCGCCGGCCTCTTTCCCTCCAGGAGGCTAGGCGCACGGCGGTGCGCGCTCCGGTGCCAGGACACCAGGGTCGCAGTCGGGCTCCCTCCCGCCCCAGCCACACACCCCCCACCACCACATAGCTGGCCACCTAGAGCTGCGGATTCCCAAAGTCGATTCTGAGCCCTGCCTGTGTCCCCCCCAGGTGAGGATCCTTGACGGCTCATGTATTTAAAGCAGAGAAGTGCGCGCCAGGACGGCGGGGTGGATTCGAGAACTTTCCAGGAGCAGTGGACGCCCTCTTCCACTCTGCCAGGCCCCGGGAGCGCCTGATCGTCCTGCTCGGAACCTTAGCTGCCCGCTAACGGGGCGCACAGATGCACAAAGAGCTTCCAATATGACCCCCCCGCAATTCGGGACAATTCGGGACACCCTGAGTCCAGGACCCTCCGCGTCCCCAGTGTCCCTCATGCCCTCCTTGGAAGCCTGGAGGGTCCCAGTTAACAGTACGGACTCCTCAGCGTCCTGGATCCGGAAACACCGGGTCACCCCGACGACTGCGGCCACCGGCCTCTCTTGCAAAATGTCTCATTCTTGGAGAAAGGGTATCCGCGGAACCTTCCCCAGTTCAGCTCGATTCGCAGGCCTGATGTCAACATTTTGGAGCAAAGGACGCCCCACCAAAGTCCCCCCACCTCGTCCAGACAGCCCTGGTTCTTGAACCCCGTGGCCCCCAAGCTGTGCCTGCGGAAATCTGGAGGCCCCTCCGTGCAGTTTTAGCAGCTAGCTGATTGTTCCTAACTGGCTTTCTCCCGCAGCTTTCCTGCCGCCCTCACTGGCACAGTTGTTGCAATGACATCAGGGGCCTCGCGGAATAATTAGCACAAAGAAAGCCTTCCGTTTGGCCAAACCGCCCGGACAGCTCGGCCCCGCTGCCCCCGACCCTGCACGGGGGAACCTCACCAAACCCGGGAGGCCAGACCCAGCGGAGACTGTAAGAAACCTTCACTCTTCCTTCCCAGACTCTTCTGAGACAGCTTTTTATCCACGGCTGAGCCACCGCCCGCCCGTTTGAATCGGCCTTTCCGGAAGGCTCCAAAAGCTCGGCCCCGCCAGGCTACATACGGGGAGCTTGGGAAACTTTCAGCCTGTTCCCCAAAAAGCAGTCCCAAAACGGTCCCTCTGACCCACCCACCCAGCAAGGTGAGCTGCACCAAGTTTCACTCCTGTGCAATCCCTGCGTCCAGAGCCGTCCTCCCCGCACCACCCCGGGCAGTCCAGACGGACGACTGCACCCCGGGGGGGGGGGCCCCTCCGGGGCTCCTCCCTCTCCTGGGGGTGCCCTACTCGGTCCTCAGAGGGGAGACCCAAACCAGGCGCAGGAGACAGCAAATTCTGCACCCACCCCCCCACCAAGGGCATTTTTCAAAACCAGAATCCTATTTAAACGTGGAAAGAAAGCTGTTCTCCCTTCAGCAGGGGTGGGGGGCGGGTGGGTGGAAATAACATTACGATGAATAAAAGTGATGAATTAGCCGCTGCGTGAAGCGATAATAAATCAGTCTTGGGGTGATTCACGATCAATTCGAATTAGTCCTGAATATGCTAAGGAGAGCTCAGTGCACTGGTTAAACACTTATTTCTTCATTAAGGACCAGTCACTGATTTCTTTCACAAACGCTGTAATCTGATTTCCTTTTGATTTCCATTACAGACAGTGAATAATGACATTTAATTTAGCTCTGCGCCATAAACCCAAAGATATTTGTTGTAATTAAATTACCGCCTGGTCCTGCGCGTGGTCTCATAACTTTCGATTATAACCCTGACAGCTGGGTGATACGAGGTCCCAGTACACGACTAAAAATAAAAGGTTAATAAGGACCAGCGTCCGTAGGATCCCCAATTTATGTACAGCACATTTCCGCACTAAATTGAAACTCTACCTTCCTAACGGCACGGGACGGGCTGTGCCCAAAAGGGACGACCCAGAGGGTTCAGGCACAGGAACAAAACACAGCTCCTTCCTGACCCCCTGCCTTCGCCGCCCGCCCCCTCGCCCTGGGCGCGCTGACCCATTCGTTTTAACTAATTGATTTTTACGAGCCCCTTTCCCCCTGGTGTTGATTCCCTGACTCTGTTCCCCGTGGCCCGCACAAAATTGTCTCTCCCATCCCCGTGTTTGTTTTTATTATTATTTGCAGTCGTTAAGTTTTAATTCACCTCTGGATGGACAGCCACTCGCGTCCCTTCTCCTCCTCCACACAAATGCCCCCCCAGCCCCCCCCCTTGATTTTAGGGTTTTCTCAAGAGCTGCAGACACACGAGAACGAGTTTTCTGCCGGTGGGTCCCTCCTGCTAAGGTGCTGCGTGTAATAGACTGCTCAAAGAAATAGTGTAGAATTAAATTACAAGTAATTTATTTTTATAGAAACAGTACATCAAGGCCTGGGAGATATTACAGATCCCAAGCAGAAAGACACCGGGAGATAACATAAAAGTTGATGTCCCCCTCAGCGAAAGTTTAATCTTTTCATTAATTTATAGGGGGAATGCCTATCCATCTTGCCCGAGAAAGGTGGCCAGCGGGGAAGCCACTCTGGGCCCTGCCAGCCGCCTCCCCGTGCGGGGGCCGCTGATGCCCAAACGCACCGGATGCCCCCCCGCCCCCGCGGGGGGGGGGCGGGGAACAGGGTGGCCAGAGCTGCTGTGCGCCTGGGTCCCACCTCGCAGGGAGGCTCTGTCCCCGCTGGCTGTAGCCTAGAGCCGGCCCTACACGATTGCCTTGCAATCCTAAGAAACCCTTCCCTCTGCAGCCACACGGAAACGCGGAAAGGGGGCTGGGGACCAAAAACAATTTTCTTTTCCAAATTAAAGATTTCGTAAGACACTATCTATACCACACGTTTGTATTTTCGTTTGGAAAGTAAACTCGGGGGAGGGTGGGGACTGGTGTTTGAACGTGTTGATATTCCAACCCAACGGGGGAAACCCGTGCGTTCAAAGCCAAAGCCCTGCGCTTTTTTTTTTCTTATGCCCGCCCCCCCCCCGCTCCCCGTTTGGCAATATTAATTCCGTGTATTTAAAACCAGTCCCCAGAGCCCCAGGGATGCTGACCCCTTCTTCTCTCCGCCTGGCGCGCTGCTGTCGTGCCCAGAACCGTGAGGAAGGACGGGAACCTTCCAGGCCCCGGGCTCCCAGGCGGGGTCAGCATTCGGAGGACGCGAGCGGGAGTGAGTTTTTGCTACCGTGCCCCAAAAAGGCATAAATAAATTTAACCTAGCGGCTTGCCACAGCGTCCCCTCCGCGCACGTGCCGCGCACGCCCAGGGCCCCCGCAGACACTGGCTCGCCAGATGGGGCTTTATGAATTCATGCGCCCGCGCCCCCGCCCCCCGCCCGCGCCCGAGCTAATCCGGCCCCGCGCGGGCGTCAGCCGCGCTCATCAAGATGCCCGTGTGCGCGACTCCCCCCACCTGGCCCCTCGCCTCCCCTCCCTGGAGGGCAAGGGAGGAGGCTGCGGGCCGCGGAGAGGAGCTGTGCAAAGAGGTGAGGTCAGATCCCAGTGCCTGAGCACCTCCAGGTGGGGAGGGCGACCGGCTCAGGCGGGGCACGCGCCCTGGGTGCGAACCGTGCGACCTGCGCGCACGCGAGGGCCCTGGGCGTCTCCGAGAGGGTCTGCGCTTCGGGGCTGGGGGGCTCCTACCTGTACGCGCGCCTCCGAGAGCCCCAGGCGCTGGCTGAGCTCCTCGCGCATGAAGGCGTCGGGGTAGTGGGTCTCGTCGAACAGCCTCTCCAGCTCGTTGAGCTGCTCCAGCGTGAAGTTGGTGCGGCTGCGCCTCTGCTTGAGCTTCGTCTGCCCGTCCTCGTCCTCGGACTTGACGTCCTCGCGCTTGTCCTTGCACTCGTAGATGCCTGCGGGGGCAGCGGGGGGCGCAGGGCTGAGGGCGCAGGGCTCCCCGGGCCGCCCCCGCCCTCCCCGTCTGCCCAGAAACACGGCCGCGCTGCGCGGAGGTGCAGGACCCGGCGAGCACCGCGTGCGCGCCTGCGGACGAAGGGGCCCCGGCGGGCAACGCGCCCTGACTGCCTGACCAGCCCACCCCTACCCAGGGCTGCGTCAGGTCGATAAAGCAGACTCGAGGGGCAACCCACGCTGTTTGGTAATAACTCGGGCATTGGCGGCGCTGAATTTCTCGGCCTAATCTCGGAATGGTTTCCTCAAGGTTCCCCTTTGCGCCTGTTGACATATGGACATAGCCACATAGCTTAATCTCTCTCTCTCTCTCTCTCTCTCTCTCTCTCTCTCTCTCTCGGAGTGGTGTGCGAAATATTATTTTAAGTCAAACAAGTTTGGGGAGAATCGCCCTAGTGTGGGTCCCGCGAAGGGCACCGGGCGCACCAGCCGGGTAAGAGCCTCCCTCCCCACGCGGGTGGATCTGGGCCGTGCGGGCCCCTCCCTGGCCTCTTTTCTCACACCACACTCACACCCTCACGCTCAGCCCGGTGCCTGGGGGCGCATCGCTGAGCAAGGTCCCCAAGCTTACTGGCCTCCCGCTGCCCCCTCTGTCACATACATCCGGCGATGGGGCACACAGCCACCAGGGCACCAAGCCTGGCACTTTCTTACTCCAAAAATTAGGAGAGCGTCTGTGTTTCCTGGCGGAGGGGACGGTAGGGGGCTAAGCGGCAGGCAGTTATAAGGCCAACATTGGGAGTCTAACCCGGAGACCTTGCCTTCCCACCTGCAGCAAAGGCAGCCCAGAAATTGAAAATAACGTGATCACCCCAAAGCCCGGCTGGCGGGAGCCGTGCCTCCCGGGCCCCCTGTGTCTCCCTGTGCTTTCCCTCTGTCACAGATCGTGCCGGGCACAGCCACAGAGCACCTCCGTGCCCTCCTGACTGGCCCCGGTGCCCAGAAGGGGCTAGCCTTCAGGAGGCCCGCCCCAGGACCGCAGTCCTGAAGGTCTGGAGGCAGCACGCACAGAAGGCCTCTCGGTACCTCAGCCCGGAGCCTCGCCAAGCAGGAAGATGCGGAGCAGCCGTGGGGACAGGGGACACCCCCGGGGATCCCCGAGCCGGCTGGACACCAGAAGCCAAGCCCCGAGTCTGCCCCGACAGCCTTCCCTCAGGCCTTCTGAGCACGGGACGCGGAACCCCAACTTGGCTTTGAAATCCCCTTTCGCCTCCGGAAAGCGTTACATGTGCAAACCAGCACCCCATTTCTGCCCCCACCGTGAATCCTGTCCTGGAGGCAGCCCTGATCCTTCCTTCCCTTCCCGTCCCTGAAGTCTGACCCCAGGGACGGATCCCAGCTGAGCAGCTGGCCTTCAAAGGCCTTGAGAACCCAGGGCGGGCTCTGCAAAATCCACAGCTCAGCGGGACAGGCCGTGCGGGAGCCCAGGACCTCCGGGTTTCTGCAGGAACCCGAAGGTCTCCCACACCACACGGTTCAAGCACCAGGGACGTCAGTCCTGGGTGCTGGAAACCTCTGACCTTACGTGTGGGCCCGGAGTGGCGTGTCCAGCCAGGCCGTGTCTCCGTGAAAGCAACCTCTGCATGAATTGCATGTGCCCTGCGGGGTGGGGGGGCTGAACCCCAAAGTAAGACAGGCCGGGGCCGAGCGTCCCCAGGCCGCCGGCAGTCAGGGGCTCATGTCTAAGCCTCCAGCTTCCCTGGGTCGAGGCCTCAGAAAGATATCTGGGGCATCCCCACGGTCTCAAGGCCGCGGCCCAGAGCTCTGCCATTCAGAGATCCCAAGTGTGGGGTCCCAGCGACCAGGACACAGGGGCTTCACGGGGCAGGGCTGGCGGGGGTGGTGAGGAATGTCCTCTGTAGGGAGGCCCTCCTGACCTCCCCCAACGCTGACACCGTGTGCACCAGGGGGCGAAGCCGCTGTGTTTCCTCTTTGCAATGAAATATAGGCATTTGTAACAGTTTTACGCTGTGCCCCCGCCCAGAGAAATCCAGCCAATTTTACGCCACTGATTTGCCGCTGCTGGTTGCCCTGTTTGTACGGAGACCCTCCCCCCGTTGGGACCACCCCGTGCCCGGCTGGCAGAGCCCCCCAGAAACCCGCCGGTTCCCCTCCTCCCCCCCATTCAGCAACAGGGCGAACCGCGGCGAACGTGGCTGGAAAAGCAGGAAGGAAGGAGGCCCAGGACGCGGTCGGCCCCGCAGCAGGGCCGGCTGTCCTCTCACAGCCTGGGGTCGGGAGGCCCCGCGCGCAACGGCCAAGACCTTCCCGGGAATCCTTCCCTCCGCGTCCAGACCCCGGCCACCTGCGGGCACGCGAGTGGTTTTAATTTGCAGGCCCGCGTCAGCTCCGGGTTCAAGGGGGAAAGTTTCCCCTAAGAGGAAACTGAGCAGAGAGGTTCAGCGGGCGCAGGACGCAACGCTCCCTCCGGGACCAGCGGCCGGCGCGTCCTCAGCGCCGGCCCAAGTCGGACGCTGGGGCAGCGGGGGGCGCTGGGCGCTGGGAGAGACGCCTGGGATCTGTCGTGTGTGCGCTTGGGAGCAGACACTAGACAGCCTGGCGGGCGGGCGGGCGGGCGCGCACCCAGCGGCCCTACGGCCGACCCCGCTGTTCGGGCTCGTCGGCCCGATGAACTCCGACCCGGGAAAGTTCCCGCGGCGACGCCCGGCGCAAGGGCGCCGGGGAAGCCGGCCCGCCAGCAGCGCGCGGCCCCGGCCCCGGCCCTCGCTCGCTCGGCTTCCCTGCCTCCCTTCCTCTCGGGCTCCGCCGCCGCGTCTTGGCGTCTCCTTCCTTTCTTACGAAAACACTGGCGACGGGTGGCCGGGGCCTTTGCGTGCGAGCGTGGCCGTACATTCAGAGTTGGGGGCGGAATTCTGGGCGAGCCGCGGCCCCCGGGGCCTCCCCGCGCGCCGAGCCAGGGCCAGGCCCGCAAGCGCGGCGGCGAGGAGACGCCGTCCCCGGGAGGGGCGCCCAGCCGCGCCCCGGCGAGCTTACCTTCCGCAGCCCTCCCCGTGCCGAACTCTTTCAGTTTGTCCTTGTCGCTGTCCACGTGGTCCTTAAACAGATGCACCGGGCAGTGGCCGCTGCCCTCCGTAAGGTCCTGGAGGCTGGACTCCGAGCTCCCCAGCTCCCGGGAGCGCGCCAGTCCGCTTTCCAAAACTTCCCTGTACGTGATCGAATCCTTCTTGCCGCCGCCGCCGCCGCCGCCGCCGCCGCCGCCCTCCTTGCTTTTCTGGTCAAAAGATTTGGATACAAAAGCCGTGAGTTCCTCCATGGCTGCCCGGGGGCTGCGGGGTCCGCGGGGGGCGCGGCGGGGCTGGCCGGGAGCCGGGCTGAGGTCCGCACGCCTCCCCGCGCGGAGAGGACTGTCCGTGTGAGGGTAGATCCCTTCTGGTGTTATTTATGCCTTTCAACTTGAGATCTCACTATTTATACACCGCTACCTCGGCCCAGCCCCCCGCGCTCCCTGTCTACAGCAATTAGGGCGCCCGGATCGGCGGCGGGCGCACGCAGAGACGCTATCTCTCCCCCACCTCCAGTCCGGCAATTGGCTTTCTTCTCATTTCATCACTGTTTGGCGTCTGTGCACCTCGGTGTGGGGACCAATTTTTGCAGGGAGAGGGAGAGAGCGCGCGCGCGCGGGCGGGCGCAGGCGCCGGCGCCCCAAACAGGTACCCGCATCCCCTCAATGGCTGGCGGAAACGAAACTCGAGGAGGAGTTTACGGATGGTCGGGAGGTCCCCGCCGGCCCCGCGCCCCCGGAACGCGTCTCCGCAGGATGGGTCCCCGCGCGGCGACGCGGAGACGCCGAGGGCACCCCGGGCGACGCCGACGCGCGGTCTCACGGACGACGGTCGAGTGCGAGTCGGAGGGAGATGCGGTGGGATTTCGGGCTCGCTGCTGCCGGTGCGCGCGGGGTGGCCGGGACGCGGGCGGAGGGCCGCGGAAGGGGGAGGAAAGGGCCCACGTCGACCCCAGCGTGGACGCCGGAACCTCGGCGGCGGAGGCGGTGGAAAGCGGCTCGCAGACCTCGGAGGAGGGGCCGGCGTGGCGGAGGCCGGGGACCCGGACGCTGCCGGGGGCCGCGGGCGTCTGCGGAGCGCGGGGATCCACACGCGGAGAAACGCGCGCGTCGTGGGGAGACCTGGTTTGTACACGGCGGCCCCTCGGGCGCGCGTCAGCCCCCGCGCGGCCGCACCCAGAGCCCTGCACTGGACCTGGAGGCCAGGATATTTATTGGGGGGGGGGGGGGGGGACTACGTGTACTTGGGGTTGCGCCACGCTGCTCCTCGCTCGCCCCTTCCCACGGCCCCTGTCCAGGGTGCACGGGACGACCTACTCTCTCGAGGGCAACACGAAAGCATTTTACGACCCCGGAAGTCAAACGCGTCCTGTCCGCACAACTCCGTCTGCAAATAAAGTTGACTTTACCCTCTTCCCTCTTTTATCTACAACATCCCCCGCCCCCCCAACCCCGGTTCCCCTCCTTGCCCCCTCCCCCACGCCTGAGTGCGGACCAGGCTTCTCGGGGAGCTGAGGGGCAGGTGGGGTGGGGGGCTGGGGGGGGGGTCTTGGAGAAGATCCGTGCGCACGTTCCGAAGGCGGCCCCCGCGCGCTGGGTGTGCTAACCGGGACCCGGGATCGGGGTCACCCCCGGCGGTACCCGGGGTTCGCCACGGCCCCGCAGCGCTCTCCTCCGGTTGGAAGGAGAGGGAGACCTTTCTCCGCGGCTCCTGCGGCCTGCGTCCAGGCACTCGGGGTTCGCTGGGGAAGGGGGGGGCTCGATCTGGGAGGGGCTGCGGGTGTCCGACCCGCGCGACTGGGACAGTAGGAGGAGCACAGGGCAAATGGGGGGGGGGGGGAGAGCGCTTTCCCCCGCGCCCCTCCGTCCTCCCTCCTTCCTTCCCTCTCCTTCCCTCCCTCCCTCCTTCCCTCCTTCCTTCTCTCCTTCTCTTTCCTTCCTTCATTTTTTCTTTCCTTCCTTCCCTCCCTCCCTCCTTCTCTCCTCTCCTTTCCTTCCTTCTCTCCTTCTGTCTCGTCCTTCCCTCCCTCCTTCCTTCCTTCTTTCCGTCCCTCCCTCCCTCCTTCCTTCCTTCCCTCCTTCCTTCATTTTTCTCCCTCCCTCCTTCCTTCCCTCCTTCCTTTTCTCCTTCTGTCTCCCCTCCTTCTTTCTTTCATTCCTTCCTTCTTCCCTTCACTCCCTCCTTCCTTCCCTCCTGCCCTTCTCCCTCCTCCCCTCCCTCCCCTCCTTTTCTCCGCCACCCCCACTCTCCCTGCATCCTTCCTCCGGGAGCTGTGCGCCCTGCGCCCCTCCGCGCGGCCGGGGCTGCTGTGTCCCGCGTGCGGCGGCTGGACCCGGGGGCCGCCGCGTCCTCCGGACTTCAAACGCGCAAGGCGAGGAAGCCCTCCCAACTTAACAAACAGGTCTTTGTCACCGCGGCCCTCTAATCAAAGCGGAGGCGCGCACATATCACACAGAATTACAAATAGCCCCTCATGCATTATGCATGCAGCGGGTCGGCGGGGGAGACGCCTAGGGCCCGCGCCCGGAGCGGGGGTGCGCAGGGCGCGCGCGGGTGAGGGCGCAGGGCGGCCCGCGAGTTGACAGCGCTTTCCTGGGGCTGCGGCCCCACCCTCACCCCTGCCACCATGCGGGGACCAGCCTCCTACCCGACAGGCGTCTGGAGACACCCTCGCCCGCCCCCCTTCCTCCCTGCAGAAGGAGCAGAAGAGGCGGAGGTGGGTAGAGGACACAGGGACCTCAGGCAGGTTGTGGGAAGGAGGCTCCGGGCCACACCACTTTCTCCAGCTGGGGGGGGGGGGGACAACTTCTTCTCCCACGTGTGCACCTCAGCCCCCCACCAGCCCCAGGTGGGGAGACCAGGTCCCCAGCCTCCTGGGGGTACAAATGTGCCCAGTTTTCCCAGAATCCTTCCTGTCCCTTCTGTACATCCCCAGGGTCCCCGAGGGCAGTGCAAGCTTGGCCCGAGGTTCCTCTGCAGGGGAGGGGGGTTTGAGGAGACCCGGATGGTTGTCCTCTCCTCCTAAGTGAGGTCCCACCCCTAGCTAGCGGGGTATCCAGCCCTCCCCCCACCCCCAGGGTCTGGCAGCCTCCAGGACTGTCCCCAACAGGCACCGGATAGGGCCTCTACATACACAAAGTCCTCAACCCTGAGAAAAACTAACCCTCCCCCAACACTGCTGCAACCCCCGTCTCCTTCCCACCCCACTGCAAACGCGTGGCTTCCCAATAACCCTTCAGAAAAGAAGCACGGCCCACGCTGGGCTCTTGGCTCCCGTGGCAAGGCCTGGCCTGCTCCGGGAGCCGCCGGCCGGGGAGGGGGGCCGCCTGTCCACAGAAGCAAACTTGGTCTTGCTGGGGAGCAAAGAGACAACGTCCTTCTCCAACTGTTGGGGACCCCGGAGTGTGGGGTCCCCCGAAGCCCCTCCCCTCCCTGGCCCTGAGCCCACAAGGCCCCCTGACATGCTCTCCTTCAAAGACAGAGACCGGAAGATAGCTAGGAGCTGTGTTATTTTTCATAGTTTAGGCAGTGAGTTTTTGTAGCACATATTTGTGCTAATTCAAGACAGCGGCCGAGGGCTCCGGGTGGGCACGCTTTATGGAACGTTGCATTTGCACTTGTGCTCCTGCGTGGCTGCAGGCAGGAGGGGAGGCTGCCCGGGCCTCGGCACAAGGGGCGCCTGTGTGAGCCTCCGTACACCGCCCCCCCCCCCGAAAGACGAACCAGGAAGAAGACAGAACAGAGGTTTAAAATCGCACAACGTGTCTCGTGAGAACGTGGGTGCTTCTCTGTCTCCGGTGCGTGTTTTTGTCTCCCCCAACTCGTAAGGGAGGAACGGGTTTCAGGGAAGTTTTCGGATAGAAACGAAAGCACATCCCTTCCTAAAAGACACCAGCAAAAAAGCACAAGAGAATTTGTTGGCTGGGGGGGGTGGGGGTGGGGAAACCTGCTTTCTGGATGGAAAGACAAGTTCCGAGGTGCAGTCGACCAAATCGTGGGCGGCACTCCAGGCCCCCGCACCCCGCTCCCAGAATCCAGGACGGATGCGGGCTGCCCCGGGGTCGTGAGCGCCAGGGGCTCCTATCCGTGCTGTTTCCTGCCCGTTGCAGCACACGGAAACAAAATGCGGTGAAAAGGAAGTAAAAATGCCAGGAGACCTTGTGCTCCGGACGAAGGAAGGGTCCTGGGCAAGTGAGACAAGGTTGGGGGGTCACCGACACGACCCCGCATCTTGGAGGCACCGTGGGGCCTCGTGGCCCAAATCTGCCGCGTGCTGTCCTGCCCGCACCAGCCTCCCTCCCGTCCTGGCGGGAGAACAGAGAGACCCTGGCCAGAGTGGCCCCAGGAGACCCGCGCCCACCGAGGCTCAGGGCTCCCCTCTCCCGGCACGCTGCTCCCAGAATCGGGGTCCACTCACACAGCATCGGGCCTTCCTGAATTGTTGCAGACCCCCAACCCCGGGGAGGCGGCCCAGTGCTGGAGGGCAGGCCTGCCCCGTCTGGAGTTGCTGAAGCTTGTGAGCCTCTGTACCCCCTGGGGACCCCGGCAGGCAAGGCACAGGGGTCACGCTTTCTGTCCAGGCCCAGCAGCCCAGCCCGCGTCCCCCCCCACCAGAAACCCAGGAAGAGGGGCCGTGAAGGCACAGCTCACCCCGGCGCCCGGCCGGCCGCGTGCCAACCGGGCCCCCTCCGGGCCACACCAGGTGCGGACTGACCCCGGGAGCGGGAGCGGGTGGGGGGGAGGGGCCGGGACAGGGACTCCGCAGTTTTCGATCTGACAAAGTGATCTTTCTGCGTGCGACGTAGGTAAATCGTAACAAACAGAAGCTGCTGTTAAGGGCTCTCTCCTTCTCTCTGACCGTCACCATGCCAGGGGAAAAGGGGGCCATGAATATTCAAATATTTGGTATTTCGTTTACTTAATTAAAAGACGCGGCTCGGATTTTTCACGTGTTACAGCCCAGAAAACACAGGGACCCCTCCCCACCCATGAAATATGTATACGTATCGATCACGAGTGCAGCATTTCACGGACGTCCTCACACATTTCCTAGAGGGGCTCCTCTCCCCCCCCAACCCCTCCCCCCACCCCCACCTTGCAAATTTAGAAACCTGCATTTGCACACGCCCTCCTACGCTGGTTATTGATTTACACACACGTCCGGGTTTCAGACGCGGGGCTAGCAGATTTTCATCACGGTGGCCCCGTTAATGCAGCTCCTGAATGGAACTGAATGATCCCGGCCACACGTATGCTACCCCACGGGCCGGATTCGCTCTCTCCTCCCCAGAGAGAGTTTTCCAGGGTCCACCCAGAACGCGTCCTTTCCGCTCTGCTCCTGGGTTGTTCCTGTTGTTTTCCTACTTTGTCTGACTTTGGCTACAAAAGCCCAGAATTCACGTTGTAGGGGAGGGAGTTCCAAGATAGCCCTCAGGAAATGCTGTTTGCTTCTGATGGGATTTTCTTTTTCTTTTCCTTTCTTTCCTGCTTTTCCTTTTTTTTTTTTTTTTTTTTTAATGTCCTCGCCGTGTACTTTGTAACATATGGTGGGCATTAAAACTCTTTGCTTTCAGATTTAATCGCAGGACCCTTGGTCTCTGTTTTATTGAAGAAAAACATTATTTTTGCGGGGAGCAAAGCAGTCTCTCACCACCGCGACGGACCTCTGAACAGGGCCGTTTTCTGGAAGCCTGGGCCGCACAAACAATGGGGCCAGGCTCTCTGCGATGAATACATTAAGCACCGGCTAACGCGTGTATTTTGATTTTCACTCTCCTTTGTGGCTCGGAGCCTCGGCAAGGGGACGCGCGAAGAGCCAGTCCTGTCCTCCTCGTCCCGGCGTCCCCCACCCCACCCGACTGGCCACCGAGGGCTTTGAACTCAGCTCCCACCAAACTGGGCTGAACGTCTTCTGCCTTTTCCGTGCAGTTTCAATCCGCAGATGAAAGAAAGAGATACGTGTCCTGCCCACAGCCCTGGAGACAGACGTTGTGGTGGGTCGAGAGCGGCCCCTGGGCCGGGACCTCCGGCAGAAAGTTACACAAACCCGCGTGGCCTTGCGGGGGGGGGACGGTGGGCCCCAGGTGGCCCGGGGGCGCCCCCAGAGTGCACAGGGCGCCTGCATTCCAGCTCAGGCCCCCGGGCAGCGTCCCCGGACGTGGGGGGACGTGACAAATCTATCTCTGTGGTCACCGTCAGCACACAAGGCCACGGCTCCGGGACCACGTCCACCTGCCGGGAGTGTGCAAGGGGTTCCACAAACCGCCCGTGTCCCCAGCTTCCGAGGGAGGCCAGCTTTACCCACTGGTGTGGGACCCGCACTCAGTCCCCACTCGGGGAGGCTGGTCCCCACTGGCCACCGGCTTCGCGATGCCACGTCTGGAGAAAAACAGTCCAGGACAGGACCCTGCAGGTCTAGAAGGGAACCACACTAATTAATTGGCCAATCTGCAACGGATACAAAGGCACTGGGATTCTCCACCACCCGAGCCTGCCCTGTGACTGAGCAACGCCCCCCCCTCCCCGAAAGCAGGCCCAAGTTCAAATGCCAACTTCACATTCCGGAAAGACAGCTGTCTGGGTGCATGAGCGTCGGGGGGCGCCGGGACCCCCCAAGACTACTTGGGGCCTAGCTTCCCATCCTGGAAACCCCTGCATGCCTGGCTCCTCTCAGCACCCTCCCTCCCTCCCTGGGCACACCAGGATTGAATCCTAAGGAGGTCCCCCCACCCCCAGCTCACTGTCAGACCGCTGGCCTGGCATTCCTGGCCTCTGGAGGGGGTGCACCACCCAAGGGTCGCCCTTCTCCCCCCCATGAGTGTGCTTACCACGCAGGAGCGCCGCGCTGGGGAGGGGCCCCGTGCTGCCTCCTTCCTGGGCCTATGGGCCCCGCCCCGACTACCCAGGCATCAGGCTGGCTGCCCAGGGTTGTCTCTAGGGGCCCAGGGGTGTCCCCCCTGCCCTGCTGGAACTGGGGGGCTCGCTGGCCACTGCAGGGGCAGCGGAGGGCACAGGAGCGGCTGTCTCCAGGCCGGAGGGGGCGAAGGCAGGAAGCGAGGCGCAGGGCTGTAGGGGCGCGGGGGTCCGGGTACCGCTAGGATAATTGGGGAGCGGAGGGGCCGGGCCAGGCCTGAGCGCGGGGGAGGGGCCCCGGGGCGAAGGGGGAGGGACACGGCCCGCTCCCGCCCGATGGCCTTTCCTCCCGCGGCTCAGCCTCCTGGCCTGAGGCGAAGCTTGGGGCTAGACCCGGCTGGACACCCGCCAGGAGCCCACCTCGGCGCTCAGCACCGCCCCCCGCCCGCCGGCCGCGCGCGGGGGAGGGGCGCGCAGGGCTGGGGGCAGGGCGCGCCGGCCACTGGCCTCTCCAAAGGTGCGGGTTGGGGGCGGAGGGGCGCGGGGTGTGCACCGACGCAGCGGGGGATGGGGGAGGGGAGCCGAGGGGGGACAGGGGGGTGCGGGTGCCGAGAGGGGAGGGCGCGCAGGCCGGGGCCTCGGGGGTAGAAGCCAGCTCGCCCTTTGCGCGCAGCAGGCCTGCGCGCGCTCCTGCTGTCCCACCGGCTGGGTGTGCGGCAGGGAGGGGACAGCGGTCCATAACCGGCAGAGGCAGGCTCATCCCGGCCCTGAAGACGCGGGGCGTGGGCGCGGGACTGGGCCTCCTCTCGGTGGGCGCAGGACTCCTTTCATTCCTTCCTCCCCTCGCCCAGCTCTGTGCCGTTCCCGGACCCCGCAGTGGACAAGCTTGCGAGCTGACATTCGCCGCCCCGGGCGGCTGGCTAGAGCCCCCCCCCGCCCCCCCGCCCCCCCCGCCCCCCCCCGCTCCCCCGCCCCCCCCGCTCCCCCCCCGCCCCCCCCCGCCCCCCCCCCCCCCGCCGCCGGCCGGTCCACCTCTGGCCTTGGTTCTGAGGGCGGCAGGAAGCAGGTTTCAGATTTTCGGGCACAGGCTGCATCTGGGCCTACAAACGGCAGCCTCCCCCTCCAAGTCTGGAAGGTCGGTGGACCCCCAGGAGATCTGCGTTTATGTGAGGACTAGTGCACTCACAGGTGGGGCAGGGAGGAGGGCAGGAAAAGGGCTTTGGGCCCCTGCATAGACCCCCTCCCCCAGGGTTTCAGTGGCTTCAGGGCACAGCCTCCATGGTTGGGGTCACCAGGGGTCCCTCCTGTTGGTGTCGTTCTGGACTCTGTCCACCCCACATTGGAGAGGCTTTTCCATACAGGTCAGGAGGGGGGCTTGGCTGGGGCGTCCCCCAAGGCCAGAAGTATGACTGGTGGCAGATAGACCAGGACTCAGAGGACAGGACTGTCTCCTCCACGAGGAGGAACTCCAGGGTCCCCACATCAGCCCCGGGCTCGCCCCTCAGCAGCAGGTCACGGGTGACGGAGGGGTCTCTGGGGAGAATTCGTTACGTTGGCAATACTCCACCTCTCATTCTGCAACTGTGTTCCCCATAGGAGGTATGAGACCTCTCCGCTTCTGGCTGGGCTGTGGTTACCACCATCACCTCCCCCAGAGTCAGGGAGACATCAGTCCTTCCCGAGGCCCGCTCCCCGCACGCTGACTTCTGAGCTGCCCCCTTGAACAAGCCTTGGGAGAAAAGATCCCGGGTATGGATTCGTCGTCTTGCCACCAAGTACTTACTGAACACTGTGGTGGCTGGAGGGGTGCCCCCTTCCCCCCAGAGACGTCCACAGCCTCCTCCCTGGCCACCGGAATTATGTTTCCTTACGTGGAAAAGGCACTTTGCAGATGTGATGAAATGAGAGTCCTTCAGAAGGACACAGATCCCAGATTATCCGGGTGGGTGGGTCCAATCTAATCACATGGGCCCTTGAAAAGCAGAAGACTTTCGGGGCGCCTGGGTGGCTCAGTCGATGAAGCGTCCCACTCTTGGTTTTGGCTCAGGTCATGATCTCACGGTTCGTGAGTTCGTGCCCCGCGTTGGGCTCTGTGCTGACAGCACGGAGCTTGCCCAGGATTCTCTCTCTCTCCCTGTCTCTCTGCCCCTCCTCCACTCTCTCTGTCTCTCCAAATAAATAAACTTTAAAAAAATTAAAAAAAAAAAAAAGACAACTTTCTCTGGCTGGAGTCAGAGAGAAATTCCACGTGTGAGACAGATCGCACCTGCCGTTGCTGGAGGGGACCTCCTAGAAAGGGTACCAAGGCACGTAGGTAGGTGAATTTCAAGAGCAGAAACCAGCCATGCGAGGAAGAGAGGTCAGTCCTACAATCCCCAAAACCTGCCTTTGGCTCAAAACCCTCAAGGGGCTTTGAAAGGAGAGCTTTCCTCAGAGCCCCTGATAAGAGCCCACCGAGGTCGACTCCTTGAGTTTGGCTTTGAAAGGCCCTGACCAGCAGACCCACATTGTGCCTGGACTTCACTCCCTATTCTCACAGGGCTCACCACTGATGGGGACACACAAGACAACAAACAGAGACACGAATTTTAAAATCGGGTATCATTTCACGTGGAAAGAAGTACATCGAAAGTCTAGGAGTTAGAGAGACTCCGGGTTGGGGGAGCTCTTTAACGAACAGGGTCAAGGGAGGTGATATTTTCAGAAGCCAAAAGCTGTAGGGGAAGGACATTCTAAGCACGGAAACCAGGACAGAGACAGGAGGCTGATATCGATCAGTCCCGCCAACAAATCCCAGAATGGACACAGCAGACAGTCCTGGAGGACGGTGCACAAGCACGAGCTGCACAGGGTCTTAGAAGGGTGAGGGCTTTGGGCTTGCGTGAGCGCAGGGCGCGGCCATTGAAGATTTGTGGGGGGAGGGCTGGTGTGTGTTTCCATAGCTCCCCCCCAACCCTGGCTGATGCATGGACAGTAGACAGAAGGGGATCAAGGGTGGAGGCAGGAAGAAGCTGGTGACATCAGGTGAGGGTTGACAATGGCACCAACCAGTGGGGAGCAGGGGAGGCGGTAGGAATCAGGCAAGTTTGCAACATGCTTTGGAACTAGAACGAACAGGACTTGGTCGTGTATCGAAAGTGAGGCATAAAGGGAAGAGCCACGTGGTGGGCTCTGGCCAGGACAAGCACATGGCACCCAACCAGAAGCGGTGAGCCATTTTCCAAAATGGTGGAGGGCACGGAAGCAACTTTCCGAGGTCCGCTGTTTCCTGTGTGAGGTAGAGATATTCCGTTCATTTGGGAATCACCGGGAGAAGCCATTGGACTGGGTGAGACCCCCGGAGCGTAGATGGGCTTGGACACAGGGAGACACCCATCAACTGACCCTGAGCCCCTCTAGCAGTAGGTTGGGTAGAGGGTCAAGATGCCTCAAAGTGAAGAAACTAAGAAAGGCTGGTTTTTGGGGTGTTGGTAGGGGACCAAGAGAGGAAGGTTGTGCAACCAAATATTTTACAAAGGAAGAAATTTCAAGTCTACGTTAGAAGGATAACAAGGGAGGGGCGCCTGAGTGGCTCAGTCGGTTAAGCGTCTGTTCTTGATTTCGTGTCATGTCATGGTGTCTCGAGCCCCAAGTCTGGCTCCGTGCCAACAGCACAGAGCTTTCTTGGTATTGTCTCTCTCTCTCTCCCCCATCTCTGTCCACCCCTCCCCACACTCACATACGCAGGCATGCTCTCTCTCTCTCTCTAAATAAACAGTAAAGAAAAAAGGACAATGAGGGAATATTGCTAAACATTGCTAAAGCTAACACGAGAAAAAATAGAAGACACCAGTAGTCTTATATATGTAATATGAAACTGCAGTTGTAATGAACAGCCTGACCTCGAAGAAAGAGATGTCTGGACTCAGATTGCCCAGTGAATTCTACCAGGGAGGAGAAATGATGACTCCTTCACAAATACTTTCAGCACTGAAAGGGATAGGGGACGGTCAGTTCGTAACTCATTCTACAAGTCTTGTATTCCTCTGATGACAAAGCCAGACAAAAAAATACGACAAGGAAGGAAAATTATACACCAATATCTCCCAGGAACACAGACACAGAAATTCTTTTTTTTCTTTTTTTTCTTTTTTTAAGTTTCTTGACATATTTATTTATGATGTATTTTTGAGAAAGACAGAGTGCGAGCAAAAGAGGGGCAGAGACAGAGATGGAATCACAAGCAGGGTCCGTGCTCTCAGCGTAGAGCCCCACGTGGGGCTCGAACTCACGAACTATGAGACTATGACCTGAGCCGGAATCAAGAGTCAGACGCTTAACCGATGGAGCCCCCCAGGTGCCCCAAGACACAGAAGTTCTTAACAGACTGTTAGCAAACTGAATCCAAAGGTATGTATATTAAAAGAATAACACACTGTGGCCAAGAGGGCTCACTCCCAGGAACTCAAGGTTGAACTGACATTTCAAAGTCAGCCAATGCAATCCACACGGCTTATAACCTGAGATGCTGGTGAGTCACAGACAATCAAAGGTTATGTCTTCACGGATATGGGACAATTAAGGGATTCCCTGAATCCAAATCTTCTGACGGGCAGAGGGTTCCTTCCGTGAACTCTGGACAAGTTTGTGCAAGAATCTGCACAACGGTAGGACACGTGGGCTTTGGCTCCGAACCTTTCCAACTCAATCCTCGTTCCGTAGCCAACGTTTTTGCAGACCTTTGGCCATATGACCTTTCCCCGCGTCCCAAACATCAGCAGACCATTTTGCAAATCCTTGTCTGACACCTGCTACAAGCTTATCCACCCCAAAGGCATGCGGGAGGCCCCTTGGCTCCTTCTCTCTGCTTGCAAATTAAAAACCAAGCATTGCAAGAGGAAAACTGTGCTGATGATTGCAGACATTTTAGGAATGATTCTCCCCCTCATTTGGAGAAAGGAAGATTGCCCTGAAGCCAGAGGTGACCTTGCCAGGGCCATGTCTTCAGGGAAGCTGGAGGTGAACACACATCCCCATCTACAGACACGGCAGGAGTCCGAGATCCTGGCGGGGCTTTGTGAGTCAGTGGCACGTCAGGTTACGACAGGAGGAAATGTATGCGGTATTGGGGGGTCTGCATAAGAGAGAGAAGAGGCAGGCCGCAGCAAGCAATCAGGAGATCCCTCACTGGGAATGTTTTAAGTGAGTCTCCAAAAAACATACTTTGGGAATCCCACTCTCGATTTACAAAGAGATTCTTAGCATTGGTCTTTCCTGTTGTGTCCACACAAGCGTCCTGGTTTTTCTGCCCCTGGACTGATGTCATAATTGAGTCAGAAGAGGCTCCAGCTATAAGCAACAGGTGTTCTGGAGGCAGGAATTGGCCCTGGGCCTTGTCCTATTTTTAAATTCACCAGAAAGTCACTGTGAAGGTCGCAGTCTGTGGTGAGCAGAGTGGCCGAAGCTGCTAAGGGACAATAGGGAACTGTTGCGGGTTTTCTGATGAACCAGGAGGACTGGCAACCTTCTGAGTGTTGATGAAGACTTTCAATTCGCCCTGTTCCTGTAACAACCATCCCCTTCAATCAACTTTCACCACGTTCTGGAAGAGACAGCCTTCTGTGTTTTTTCTGTAATACGTTCCAGATTCCCTGTAATGTGCTTTGTTTCTAGGGGAGTTGAGAAAGTTCAGGATCTCTAGTGAACTCTGTTGCAGGGACCAGGGGCCCCACATTGGCAACCTGAACAGCTACGTTTCATGGACAGAGCAGAACTCCACCTGAAGTCCTCTCTCCTATGCTAGAAATTAACTGCTCTTGCCTTCTGTGTACATGTCCTTTCCTTTTTAAAAAGAGTTATGTATTTTTAATTTATTTTAGACAGAGTGAGAGCACAAGCAACATAGAGGGAGACAGAGAATCTTGAGCAGCCTCCATGCTTAGCAAGGAGGCCAACGTGGGGCTCGATCCCATGACCCCGGCATGGTGACCTGATTAGCTATAGATGGACACATGCATAGATGGATGGATGGATGGTTAGATAGATAGACACATCATAGATAGATAGACATCGATAGATGATAGATGGATGGATGCATGGATGGATGGGTGGATAAACATAGATGGACACATGGAAGGGTGGGTAGACAGATATGATGGATGGATGGATGGATGGATGGATACATAGATAGAAGATAGATAGCTGATAGATAGGTAGATATAGATACATGATGGATGGGTGGATGGATGGATAGATAGATACGTATGATAGATGGATGGATGGATGGATACATAGATATGGATGGATAGATAGATAGATACATAGATAGATGATGGATAGAGGATAGTGGATGGATAGATAGATGGATATATGGATGGATAGATAGATAGGCGATAGGTAGGTAGATATAGATACATGATGGATGGATGGATAGATAGATACATAGATATGGAAGGATAGATAGATAGATAGATAGATAGATATGATGGATGGATACATTGATAGAAGATAGATAGGTGATAGATAGGTAAATATATGATGGATGGATGGATAGATAGATAGATAGATGGATAGACAGATAGACAGATAGACATGATGGATGGATGAGTAGATGGATGGATAGATAGATAGATACATAGATAGATGATGGATAGAGGATAGTGGATGGATAGATAGATAGGTGATAGGTAGATATAGATACATGATGGATGGATGGATAGATAGATACATAGATAGATATTGATGGATAGATAGATAGATATGATGGATGCATACATTGATAGAAGATAGATAGCTGATAGGTAGATATATGATGGATGGATGGATAGATAGATAGATAGACAGTCAGACATGATGGATGGATGGGTAGATGGATGGATGGATAGACAGATGATAGATAGACAGACATTGGTGGATAGATAGATCAATGATAGAAGATATATACATGATAGACAGATATGGATATGTGATGGATGGATGGACGGACGGATGGGTGGACAGATGGATAAACAGATGGTAAACAGTCTCTCATGATACGTCAGGGCTTCTCGGCCACAGCCCGGCTGACACGTGGGGCTGGATGAGTCTGAGGTGGGGCGTCCTGTGCACCGCAGGGCCCTGAGCAGCGTCTCTGGTCTCCACCTGCCACAGGCCAGCAGCACCCCCTTCCCCCAAAGGCAACTGCAAACGAAGTCTTCGGACCTAGCGAATGTTCCCACAAACTCGTGTTTGCGCACGGCCCACCCTTAGCAGTTTACTGCGCACCTGCTCTGTCTCCGGCATGCTCCGTGGAGGTTTATGCACGTGATCTCAGGTCGTCGGAACAACCCCGAAGGGCACATGTGATTGTGCTCACTTTGCAGAAGACAAACACGGGAGTCACGTAGTCAAGTACCCTGGGCTGGAGAGACACAGCCAGGAGAGGAGGGGAGGGAGGGTTTGCAGATTCCGCTGGTCTTCTTTCCCGTGGGTTCCGCAAGTGTCTCCTGCCAGTGTCCTCGGTGGACAGAGGAGGTGGCCGTGGCCCGGAAACGAGAGGAAGGCTTGGGACGCCCATGTGACAGCACGGAGCAGGGCAAGAGCCGTCCGACGCGTGTCTGTCTCTGGACGTTACAACCTTCTGCGTGTTAGAAACCTCCCTCAGTCTCCCCAAGTGCTCTCCAAGCCCTGCAATATCGGGGGGCTGTGTGCAGACACACGTGGCCCAGACCTCACGGGGTGGGCGGCCGGTCCCCGGCTAGCCATCTGCAGAACAGACAGCTCTCGGTAGACAGACCGCATCCGAGTCTCTTCTTGAGGAACTCGGATGCAACCCTGGAGGAAAGACGGAGAAGTCCCGTCTGTGCCCGTGCCCCCCCGCCCCGCCACCCTGTTTGGAAACCTCCGCTCCCCTGCCTTCCACACACAAAAAAACTTCCAAAACAATCATTTTAAGAGGGATCTATTTTTGTTTGCATATGAAATTCTGTTTAAAAAATGCCACAGGCAGAAAATCCAGGCGGCACATTATGTAGTTGGTGAATGACAACACAAGGAATGTGGTCTCGTTAAGATGGGTAATTGCTCTAAATTTTTTTTTTCTTCATTCCGTGACTCTTTGGCAGGCGTTCCGACGTCCCGACGTGATTCCCGGGCACCTTGGTAACATCCGCGGTGACAGTTTGGGATGAAGAGACCCGTGGCTGCTTCCTGACATAAGGCTCGCTTTCTACCGGACGACGTGCTTTTCGAAATGCAGTGGGGCGGTGAGGGCTTCCTTCGCTGTGCCGGGCGCCGAAGGCTGTCTCTGGCCATAAATCAAATTCCCCCCACCTTGGGCTTTTCTGAAGCCTGGAAACGGGGACAGCCACCGAGAACAATGTCACCTCAGAGAGAAAGCAACGTAGCTGTGTGAGCCTCTCTCCCAAGGCTCGGAAAGGGGAGGTCTCCAGTGAATTGTATCTCGCTCGGGCCCCGTGGGGCCATCGCCCCGGCCCCGAGCCGCTCACAGACCATCAGATCCTTTCCCTTTCCCGGCCCCGAGATCCACAGGGACGTGGTGCAAGCCTCTCTCCCTCCGTGGGCACGTCCACGTATGAAGTGAAAATGTCTAGCTTCATCTGTGACCCGGGCACAGGGCCAGTTGCCACAAGTGTGTGCACAGAGAGGCACGTCGTTCGCTATAGGCCCGTGCACACACGTCCACGGGTGCACATGGCCGTGCGTGGGAATCTCTTGCACTTTTCCCTTTAAGAGAAAGTATGAAAACTCACGATCCGTGCCATGAAAAGGGATCTTGGAAATGTTCTTTTCAAGGGACGTGTCTTTGAGTTCGTGGGCCAGTGGGGAACAGCCCCAGCGTTTGTGACCCTCCGGGCTTGGCCTGTGATTCATGCACACCTACGCTGGCCACGTCCCTCCCGGAAAAGCCAAAGACGCCGTCACGAAGGGAACATTGGGCCCTGATGGAGGGAGGTAGACGGATCTTTACCAACGTGACTCGTCTGAGCGGGAAACACCCCCCTGTGCACGTTGTTTTAAACATGTTTAATCGCCTGTGTCTTAAACATTCGTAGATGAAACCGCATGCAGATACACGACTCCCGTTCGGAATTGGACGATTTGCCCACGAATGCGCAGCCCACGTCGCGTCCGCAGGATTCACAGCTTTGTCTAAAGGTGGCTTTTTGTTCGTGGCCTCTGTACGCACAGCTGCGCACAACCCCTCGTGCGTTGGGCCTCCGAGGGAGTCAGGGACGCCGGGCTCTTCTGTGCAGCCTTATTTGAAAAGCGGCTCTCGTAATGCCGTGCTATTAATTAGGGGATTATCAGCTCCCCGGGGTTGGCGAGTGGACCGTGGGGGAAAATTCCAGACCTTGGATAATACAGTGGGGGGTGACTGGGGACACAGCTGTGTTCTCCATTCAGGAGGGCTGCACTGTCAGGACAGGAGTTGGCACCCGGGGCCCGTGTCCAGGCCGACCGGCCCTTCTGGGTCGCTGCGGCAGAGTTCAGAATACCCCAGCGCGGAGGACAGAGGTCCCCCCAAAACGTGCAAAGAGTGGGGCTCTCTGCGTGGGGCGTAGACACCATGTCCTGCCTCTGTCTTCACGTGGCGGGGAGAGAGAGAGCTGTCAGGGTCCAGCACGGAAGCCGTACCCCCCGTGTCGTCAGTTCTGGAAAGACCCAGAACCGGGTGCTTGCCGTGCGAGGCGAAACCAGCCTGCAACCCTCAGCCCCTCCCCACACAGCTCTGTCTTCAATGAGTTCCATGCGAGCAGCCTCCAGCCTCGCGGGGAGAATGTTCTAAATGAGACAAAAATAGCATAGATCTCTAATTTGTCATTTTCTTCCCCCCTCAGTTACATGTCCTGATTCCTTTCAGCCCTGGAAACATCTGTACAATTCAAAATCCGTTTTTCACGGCGCTGAGGTCATGGGTGCCCCCGAGCGACACCCCCAAACACTTCAGGGGTGACGGACGGGAAGGGAAGGGGCCCAAGTCCAGCCGGGCTCCTCGGGGGCCGTTGACTCGGGTTTTTGAACCGTTTGTCCTGACAGTTGAAGCATGTGACTAATGATCCCAGGGAAATAATGTGAAACGTTATTTAAATAAGCGGAAAATCTATGCTGACCCACAGCCAATACCCATTTGCCCAAATTAAAGGCAATGACAAATCAGAGGCTGTAGGCGACAGAAATGGTGGGGAGTCTGGAAACTCACCCGGACGCCTTTTGGAGACGCAGGGGAGCGCGGCCACGGGCAGGTGGGCTCCGTGGGGTGAGCTGCGAGGCGGACGCCCCCCTCTTCTCCTCTCCTCCTTGAGGGTCTCATCAGGTCCCGGGAGAACACTTGCCGGCCAGGCTGAAGGGTGGGCTTCTGCTGCAAACCAGCCAAGCCATGTGTTCATGCTGTTCTCCGTTGCTTTGTTGCAGGAAGTGAGATACCACCCGGCAGGGACTGGAGAGGCGAGCAAGGCATTGGAACACGAGGAGGCCGGGTCCTTCCCCAGTGTGGAGGGTTACTCACGGCCCCGCAGAGCACAGGGTTGGGCTCAACAGGACAACTTCTCGGTGGCAATACAAGACGGTTTTCAAAAAGGATATCTCTCCTCTTACGGGAAGCTGGACACAGGGTCAAGGCCGTGTGAACGGGCAGGTGGAGGTCAGGACGCTCTATCTGCAAGGCGGGAGGGCACCACACGTGAACGGGGAGGCTCGGACAGACGCTTGCCTGGGAACTCCAGAAGGAACCAACCCTGAGGACATCTTGGTCTTGGAGTTCTGGTCTCTGGAACTGAAAGAGAGTGCGTTTCTAGGGGCCATTTGCTACAGCACCCCTAACAAACTCACGCAGGTGTTGGCGTTGACTGAGCCCGAGTCCTTGTCGCACTCAACTTGGGCCACCCTAAACAAGCTATTGTACCCAGGGTGCCTGAAACAACAGACACTTACTCCCCTTGATTCTGGAACCTGGGAGTCTGAGCTCCAGGCAGGACCGAGGTTGCGAGTCTGAGATCCAGGCAGGGCGGAGGCTGGGGGTCTGAGATCCAGGCAGGGCTGAGGCTGGGAGGCTGACATCCAGGAGGTGCTGGAGGCTGGGGGCCTGAGATCCAAGCAGGGGTGAGGCTGGGGGTCTGAGATCCACCTGGGGCCGAGGCTGGGGGTCTGAGATCCAGGCAGGGCTGAGGCTGGGAGGCTGAGATCCAGGCAGGACCAAGGTTGCAAGTCTGAGATCCAGGCAGGGCTGAGGCTGGGGGTCTGAGATCCAGGCAGGGCTGAGGCTGGGAGGCTGAGCTCCAGGCAGGACCAAGGTTGCGAGTCTGAGATCCAGGCAGGGCTGAGGCTGGGGGTCTGAGATCCAGGCAGGGCTGAGGCTGGGAGGCTGAGATCCAGGAGGTGCTGGAGGCTGGGGGCTTGAGATCCAAGCAGGGGTGAGGCTGGGGATCTGAGATCCAGGCAGGGCTGAGGCTGGGAGTCTGAGCTCCAGGCAGGACCGAGGTTGCGAGTCTGAGATCCAGGCAGGGCTGAGGCTGGGGGTCTGAGATCCAGGCAGGGCTGAGGCTGGGAGGCTGAGATCCAGGAGGTGCTGGAGGCTGGGGGTCTGAGATTCAGCCAGGGCTGAGGTTGGGCGTCTGAGATCTGGGTGGGGCCAAGGCTGGGAGTCTGAAATCCAGGGAGGGCCGAGGCTGGGAGTCTGAGATCCAGTCAGGGCTTGAGTTTAGGAGTCTGAGACCCAGGCAGGGCTCAGGCTGGGAGTCTGAGATCCAGTCAGGGCTTGAGTTTAGGAGTCTGAGACCCAGGCAGGGCAGAGGCTGGGGGTCTGAGATCCAGGCACGGCCGAGGCTGGGGGTCTGAGATCCAGGAGGGGCTGAAGCTGGGGGTCTGAGATCCAGGCAGGGATGAGGCTAGGAGGCTGAGATCCAGGAGGTGCTGGAGGCTGAGGGCTTGATAGCCAGGCAGGGCCGAGGCTGGTTTCTCCTGTGGCCTCTGTCTTGGGCATGAGGTCACCGTGTTCTCCCTGTGCTTCATGTGCTGGATCAATAGAGACCTGTGGTGTCTCTCCCTGTTCTTACAGGGTCTAAATCCACTCATGGGGACCCCGGCCTCACGACCTCTTCTCAAACTGATGTCCCCCCAAAGTCCCTTCTCCAAGCACCACCCAGTTGCATGTAGAGAGGGCTTGTACACATGGATTTTGGGGGGCACGCGTTCTGTCCATAACAGCCCTGGAGGCACCAACAGCCACATGAGAGAGGTTCTGGAAATGAGCCCCAGTCAAGAGCCGTGAACACCCTGGTGGTGCCCAGGGCTGCTGGGCCAGCGATGTGAGGTATTTCAGGGTTTACAGCCCAGATACAAACGTGTGGCCTCAGAAGGCCACCAGAAGTGTGGCTTGGGCAGGCAGCGAGATGTCTGGACGGTCAGGGCTGCAGGCTGAACAGAGAGGGCACAAGGCTCAGGTCTGTGCCGCGTGTAAGCAGTGCCTGAGGGCCCTTTGTGAGATTCTGGGCTGATAGAAGTCGAAACCAGATTCCAAAAGAAATGTACTGGTGAGCTATTGCTGCGTAACAAGCGATCCCACAATTTAGCAGCTGAGAACAGCGTGCATTTATTGTGCAACTGTGTCTGTGGGTCGGGATTCTGGGCACGGCCCGGCGGGGTGTCTGGGCCCCACCATGGTTTCAGCAGGGGCCACAGTCTCACGGCGCGCTTCCGAACTCGCAGAGAGAGAGGGACCGAGCGGGAAGGTGTGTGAGAGGGGTCCCTTTTCGCCTCCTGTGACAAGGAACAACTCCCTGCTTTTGCCCTAAGCTGTGGGTAAGAAGCGAATCGCCGGGTCCAGTGTGACCTCCCGGCAAGGGACACACAAGCGTGGACGCACCCGGAGACACGAGTCCCTGCAAGGGAACCACGGGCGCGGCCAGCCGTGACGAGTGCCGCTGGGAGCAAGGTCAGCTCCAGCGGGAGCTCACGGAAGCGGCCGTTGGCTGCACCTGCAAAGACCGTGCCCCTAGCGTGCTGTGTGGACGTCCTCGAGAGCGGGACACCTGGCCTGAAACCAGGGAACATGCCACCACCTGTCACCTTGGGACGTCGATGGGATTGCCACCTGCCTTTGACATGGAGGCAGCCGGGACTCTGCCGCGTCCTGTTGGCCTCCGATGTGACAGGCGCCCAGCAAGCGGGCAGAAGTGGCTGGGGTGGGGGCTGTGTGCTGCCACGGGCCATGCACACCCACCCCCTCTGTAGGCGTCTCCAGGGCAGAGCAGGAAAGGTGGACACCACGTTCCCGAAGGCCCCTGATTCGAGGATCCTGCACAGAATTCACTTGCGGATCAGCAGGGACGAGAGAGCTGGGACCAGCCGGAGGTTCAACGGTGGCTCCCCAACATATACGTCCACCTGGAGCCTCCAGATGTGACCTCGTGGGGTGGCGGGAAAGGCGTTTTGAGGTTGTAATTAAGCGAGGGATGTGAGATGACCCCATCTTGGATGGGGGGGGGCCCTAAACCCAATGGCACGTGTCCTTAGAAGAGGCAGACAGGAGACACAGACACGGAGGAGAAGCCACGTGAAGAGGGAGGCAGAGATGGGAGGGACGAGGCATCCGACTTCGGCTCAGGTCCTGACCTCCAGGTTCGTGGGTTCGAGCCCATGTGTCTGATGTGCCCGCTGTGGATCCGGTCTCCCTGTCTTTGTCTCAAAAGTAAATATTTAAAAATCTAAAGCCAGCAGGCTGGACAGGGTATCCTTCCCATGCCATGCGGCTTTCCCATATAAATGCACGATTCCGTGGATGTCAGTCTGTCCTCCGAACGACCGCTGATTTGGGAACATTGCACGGCCCCCCCGAAAAAACACCCCACGTCCTGACCGCTCACCCCCACCACCCCCCTCCCGGCACCCTGCGTTCATGCACAGACCCCCTTTCTGTCTGATCACATTCGCCCATCGTGGATATCGCATCCAATCGAAATCATATGATACGTGGTCTCCCTTTCCCCCTTTAATTTGCGAGAACACAGAGAAATCCTGGGCATTAACTGAAGCATTACACTGAATCACACCTGGCCCTATTCTATCACATCCAACAAAGCTCTGCCTATCAATTAAACATGTCGAATTGCAGAAATAGGGCTTACCTTCTGCCCTGGAGGAAACTCAACCGGGACTCTGTCAGATCCCGAGAATATATCCAAAGTCCAGGAACGGGGCACCCAGTGCCTCCAGGGTTTTGGTTTTTAATGGCCCCGTTCTGTACACCTTGTCTCCGCTTTATTTCATGATTTAACTCTTTCTGAATATTTTCCACGGCACACGTTGGAGAATAACACAGCCTCTGCCGTCAGAAGGGCTGCCCAGCGTCAGGGAATCCTTGCAAACAGGGCCGCGCTCGGCTTGGACGATGGGGAGACCACAAAAGAGTTTCTCCGTGATTCGCACGTCTTTCTTGACCCGCGTCCTCTCGGGAGTCACAGATGCGGCTGGCTAGATGAGTTTACACTTCCGATGAGATCTGAATGAGCCGTGATTCCCGGGGAACGTCCAGACTACGGAGGGCTATTCACCGGTTTGCGCTGAGGCATGGGGGTCACCGGGGAGGCTTAAGAAAATGAGCTTCGAGGCTGGGGAGAGGGGCGTGAGGGAAAGACAGATGTCCAAGTGGGAGCAGATGCACCCCCCCCCCCAAAAAAAAAAAGTTTGTGACGTTCTAGCTTTGCGGCCCGCGAGGTCTTTTGGGAGCTCAGGATTGTGAGGGGAGGCAGGCAATTATGGGGCAACTTTTCCGAGCAAAACAGGACAGAAATTCTCCTGATTTCGTAGGCTGTCATCCCTGAAGACAAACTGGACCCGGGGAGATCCAGAATACAGATCGAAGGCAGAGGAAAAAGGCACCCACAGCGGACACGAAAACAGTAAAATCTTACAACAAAAGGCAGCCTTGTTCAACCACACGTCTGAGGGGGGGCACACACAGCCACTTCTGAAATTCACCTGCAGGTGAATGAGTTTCCGTTCCAAGAACTCTGACCTTTCTGTGAAACTCCAGCATCATTTTCCATTTTTAAACTTCTTTTCTCGTTGCCAAACAACATGGCTCTGTGTTGAGTCGTTGAGGTGTAGCTTCTATCATATTTCCACCTCAAGGGTCCGTCCCCGGGATGCGTGCGTGAGTCCTGCCTGACCTGGAGAAACACGGGGGGTTCCACTCCTCAGTGTTGTGTTTTGTTCCTTCCCTTCACTGTCTTCTGTGCTCCCTGACTTGGTTTTCACAAAAGGCATCTCTCAACTGTGATCCGTAGGAGCGATGGGAGAGCTGGCTGGGGAATCAGAGACACGTACCCTTTGCTCTTTGCCGAGGAAACGGAGTCCCCGATTTTTCTGAGGTCCTGAGCCTCCTTGAAAAACACAATCAGAGGCGCCTGGGTGGCTCAGTCGGTTGAGGGTCCGACTTCGGCTCAGGTCATGATCTCACGGTTTGTGAGTTCGAGCCCTGCGTCGGGCTCTGTGCTGACAGCTCAGAGCCTGGAGCCTGTTTCAGATTCTGTGTCTCTTCCCCCGCTCATGCTCTGTCTCTCTCTCCGTCAAAAATAAATAAACATTTAAAAAAATGTAAAAAAAAAAAAGAAAAACACAATCAGAGGGGGTTAATGGATGAGCTGTTGGGTCTATCCGTGTAACGCTCTCCCAAGACTCAGGGCAGCGTTGGGGACACTATACGATCTCTTACACCATCGAGTTCTGGGCTTTCCCAACTGGGATGCTTAGCACAAAACTGCTCTGAAAATATTTGTGAGATAAATAAAGTGCACAGAAGGTCAGTCCAGACTGCTCACTTTTCCGTGGACTTGTCTGGCTTGTTCCAATTGCTTTGTGAAAGCTCTTTATATATTACGGCTGTGAACCCATGATCTTCTATGGTCTGTTGGGATCCCACTAACCACTTTGCGTCCTCAAATGTGTTACTCTTCCTGGTGGCTAAGAAAGACTTTTGCTGCGTTAAATTAAAAACTCGTTATCCAGGGGTGCCTGGGTGGCTCGGTCAGTTAAGCTCAGGTCATGATCTCTCGGTTTGTGAGTTTGAGCCCCGCGTCGGGCTCTGTGCTGACAGCTCGGAGCCTGGAGCCTACTTCGGATTCTGTGTCTCCCTCTCTCTCTACCCCTCCCCTGCTCATGCTCTGACTCTCTGTGTCTCGAAAATAAATGTTAAAAAAAAGAGAAAAGAATCAGACAATCAGGCCCGCACGACCGATGGACTAATCTTAGAGCCGCGACCCCACACTTGCTTAACAGACACGCACTCTCCTAATGGGTCTTTTCCCGGATCCTTTGTTCTGTGCTGGAGATTTTTTGTGGACGGCACAGTCATAGATATGCAATGACTGTATCCTGTCTAGAACTTTTGTGTTTTTCATTTAATTTTTTGAGTAATCTGTACACCCAGCAGGAGGCTTGAACTCACAACCCTGAGGTCAAGAGCTGCGTGGCCTCCTCCCTGAGCTGCTCAGGCACCCCTCACATCTAGGACTTTCTTCTTTTTTATGCTTATTTATTTTTGAGAGGGCAGGGGAGGGGGAGGGGCAGAGAGCGAGGGAGACACAGACTCGGAAGCAGATTCCAGGCTCCGAGCTGTCAGCACAGAGCCCGACGCGGGGCTCGAACCCACGAACCGTGAGACGGTGACCTGAGCTGAAGTCAGGCGCTGAACCGACTGAGCCCCCCAGGCGCCCCTCAAATCTAGGCATCTCCAAGGAGCCTCGGGTGCTGCCTCCAGAAGCACGCTCCCCAAATTGCTGGTGCCCATCGGCACGCGGGAACCGGACCCCGCTTTCCGCGGCACACGGCAGCTGCCAGAAGGCTGATCGTTTTCGAAATGTCTGCTACAAACGTTGAGGCACAGCCAGGACCCCCGTCGGACGGGTTGGGAGAGAAAAAAATAATGAAAATCAAGGCTCACAATTACCTGTCATGGCTGTTACACTTACAGGTGAACAGTATCACTAATGAACCCCACACTCATGTCAGGCAGGGTTTTTTGGGGTTTTTTTTTTTTGGTTTTTGTTTTTTTGTTTTTTTCCTCCAGCGAGCAAAGTGTTCAGGAAAGAGAGAGGCAGTGAATGATCGCAGGGGGCCATCCCTGATTCCCCGACACACAAGCAGACGTGACTTTCTCCTCTGTCTGCAGCACCGTGCGGAAAGGCGGGGCGGGGGCCGAGGGCTCGGGGCCTTTGCACGCAGGGCACCCGGTCCCTAAATGCATCGGGGGGGTGAGAGGGAGAGGGGTGTGCCCAGGCCGTGCGCGTGTAGGCGGCGAAGGCTTTCTTCATTCCCATTTTCCCTACTGGCTTGTGCGGACCCCTCTCTTACACACTTAAATGCATAGATCTCCCCAACCCCTGGCTTCAGGGTTCGGAGTGGACACACACACAACCCCATAAACGTATTGACTCCATTTACAGACAAGTCTATGAAAAACCCATATGATAGAGTTCGAAAACAAACAGGAAAAAAAAAAAAACAAAAAAACTTGATTGAAATAATCACAAAACTATTTTTCCTAGTCTAACTACAGCTGTGGGGCACGTTGCCATGGAAACCGCTTTCCTGGCTGGCTCGTCTGTAGCCAGAGGTCTCCAATGCACCGTCTGTCTGCTCTCGAGCCTGTATACGGCCAGCCCCGCGTACATAATGCCTCGCACATCAGCCGCGACTCCTGAAATGTGTCAGAAAACATTATCAGAAGGGGAAGGCCGGTGGTTGCGAATCCCCATAAATTTATAGATAATCAGGTCCTTAGCGGCTGCCAAAGGGTGGGACGGTCAGAGCCGCCGTGATGAGGGGTCAGCGACCCACACCGGGGAGAGGAGAGCGCTAACCATTCTGGGCCGTGCGCACTGTCTCAGCTCCTTTGCTCTGACCCGTTTACACCCCATCGGAGCGTAATCGCAGCCCCCCCATCCTTTTGCTTCTGCCAAATTTATTACCTTGTATCGGTTCCATACGCGCCCGTTCTGTTACAGGGAGTGAACGTATTCACCCCTTCCCCTCCTGTGTTTGTTTCAATCTCTCATGCGGAGCAGGTGACCCAGGATATATACGCATTCAGGGCGGCTTCTCTGACGAAATTAGTATTTCCCGTCCGCACAATATGATGCGTGATCTCATAAAACATTCTGGTGAGACGCGTAGCAGGAAAAGAAACAACAACAACAAAAAAACCCCAAACAGAATGTCTTTTAAAAATGATCTTCGCCCGTAGAAATGATGGGATTACATCGCGGGTACAGTAAGTGTGGCTGTTCAAGTTCTCGGGGAGGCTGTCCCCCTGGGCTCATTTTCCCCCTAATTCCCACAGACTTGAAACACACGGACGCGGGTGTGAGACTTCAGCGCCCTGGGTCTTTTGGGGGGACTTTACAGTGTTTATTTCAGCAAGCTCTGCAAAGAAATGCAAGCTGACTTTTCCAGCCACGGCGATCCGTTCGCACATACGTTGTATTTGGATTCAGGCTTGAAGGACCCGACCCTTTCGTGGCTACATTTACGCCCTGCTCCAGACCAAACGCGCAAAGCGGAGCCTCCCAAGTTTTGTGACTTCTCTGCGTGGTGGGAACCTGGGGTTCTGAGCCTGGGGAGGCGAGGAAGGGAGTGTAACCGCCCCCCCCCCCTGCCGCCCAGTCCCCGGGGGCTCGAGCAAGCACGCACACACACACACACACACAAACGGATGCCCAGCAGAAGCGACTCCCTCCCCACCGGCCCCGGCTTTCTCAGCGTGCACACAAGGCTCCCCCGCAAAGCAAGAGGCAAGGAAACGCAGGCATAGGCTTCCCTCCTGTCTGCCTGCCCTGAGATAATGTATAAAAACTCCACAACACCTGCGGCAAAATTAATGTTTCTGGAGGTGGAAAAAAAATTATAAAGGTCATCGGAAAAATCAGGCACGGGAGGATAGCCAGGGCGCCGTGGGCAAACCCGAGCCAGAAAACGACGAGCCTGTCTGCTCACAAAATAGAATACGAAGGCACACGGCGTCCCGCTGACCAAAGCACTGTGCTGTGGGTGCAGAAGCAGAGAAGATGCCCCCACTGGGTCTCAGAACCCATAATCCTAAGCAATGAAATGGGGATCTCAAAACCCCATCAGAGGACGGCTTCCTCGCCAAATGACGGGACTAGAAATTTACAGGGGGAGACGACGGGCGCCTGTCTCAGTCCTCGCCCCCAAAATAATTCCAGATGCAGAAAGAATTAAAGGGGCGTAGGGGGCGGGGGGCTCAGTCGGTCGAGCATCTGACTTCGGCTCAGGTCATGATCTCGCGGTTCATGAGTTCAACCCCTGCATCAGGCTCTGTGCTGACATCTCGGAGCCTGGAGCCTGCTTCAGATTCCGTGTCTCCCTCTCTCTCTGCCCCTCCCCTACTCACGCTCTCTCTCTGTCTCAGAAATAAATAAATATTAAAAAAAAAAAGAAAGAATTAAACACACAACGTGACATCACGGAAGAAGCAGCAAAAGCAAAGGAACGTCAAACAATCTTCAGCAGGGAAAGTCTTTCTAAAGACGTCAGAAATGCTAGCAGCCATTCGGGGATTTGCTAGCACGCGGCACGACGTGAAAATTTAATACTTGCATATAAAACACGTCCGTAATGAAATGAGAGCGGAACCAGGAATGTGGGAAAGCTACACAGAAGCCATGCGAGGGAGGCATTAATTTTGTTAATGTGCAGAGAGTCCCTACGTTTTAATACAGAAAAAAAAAAATGAGGCCACAGAAAGTGGCATAAGATGGGAACCAGCGGCTTCAGTAAAAAGAAACACACACGTCTGTGAAAACCACAGAAAGGACGTCCGATCGCCAGCTAGGCGGGTTCCGTGCAATTTTGAAAATAAGCCCATGGAAGAAAGGCCACATGTCTCTGGGCACGGGGGCAGTCACGGCGTGGTTGACGTGGGGCACCGACGTCCAGCACGTGGTTGGAAAGACCGTCGTTGGCACAGCCTCCCCAGAAGGCACATCGGTCAGGATGGAACATGTTTGTGCCACGTGATCCACGCGTGGCATCCCGTGGGCAGGTGCACAGCTATGAGGACACATGTCCATTCACCCCGTGCACAGGGGTGGGGATGGCTCCGGGGAGGCAATGCTGGAAAATTGGGAGCAATTTCCCATTTGTCCACAGGGAGCGGGGCCACGTTTTGTGGTTTGTGCGTGGCCTGGAATACTACGAAGCCATCAACAGGAACAAGGTTGTCCGATGACCTGGGCAGTGGGGGGACGGGACAGAAAGATGTCCGGGCGGGGACAGAAGTTCCGTGGCCACACGGCCTGGACTGATCTTGTCAGATTCCCTCTCGTCTCGCCCCCTCGTGCTGCTCTTTGGATGTGAACCATCACTCGGAGCTCGTCCTGTGGGACGTGAGGCTCCCCCCTGCACACCTGAGATTCCACTGAGCTGAAGCCGTCGCTCGCCTGTGTGTTTGCGGGAACGGAGTCCTGTGCACACGCAGCTCAGGGACAGGGGACCGTGCTGTCCGAAATCAGCGATGAGGAAAGATTCGGCTGAAACCACGGCCCAGCCCAGAGAAACCACTTCTTCAGCAACAGGCACTGGTCGGATTGCACTGCCCTCTGGGCGTGACTTGCTAATTTTACGAGAAGGCAATTTCAGTGTTAAAGGGGGGCTGTGACTGGTTTGGGCACCTCTGTAGGACAGTTCTGGGGTAGCTGTGGGAATTCTCATAAACTGGAGGCTGAGCACTACAGGAACTCATCCTCCCCCAGCTCTGGAGACCAGAAGTCTGAGAACCAGGCAGGGCAGGGCCACTGAGATCCAGGAGGGGCAGGGCTTCTGAGACCCAGGAAGGGCAGGGCCACTGAGATCCAGGCAGGGCAGGACCACTGAGATCCAGGCAGGGCAGGACCCCTGAGATCCAGGCAGGACAGGGCCACCGAGATCCAGGCAGGGCAGGGCCACCGAGATCCAGGCAGGGAAGGGCCACTGAGATCCAGGCAGGGCAGGACCACTGAGATCCAGGCAGGGCAGGGCCACTGAGATCCAGGCAGGGAAGGGCCACTGAGATCCAGGCAGGGCAGGACCCCTGAGATCCAGGCAGGGCAGGGCCACTGAGATCCAGGCAGGGCAGGGCCACTGAGATCCAGGCAGGGCAGGGCCCCTGAGATCCAGGCAGGGCAGGGCCACTGAGATCCAGGCAGGGCAGAACCACTGAGATCCAGGCAGGGCAGGGCCACCGAGATCCAGGCAGGGAAGGGCCACTGAGATCCAGGCAGGGCAGGACCACTGAGATCCAGGCAGGGCAGGGCCACTGAGATCCAGGCAGGGCAGGGCCACTGAGATCCAGGCAGGGCAGGACCACTGAGATCCAGGCAGGGCAGGGCCACCGATATCCAGGCAGGGCAGGACCACTGAGATCCAGGCAGGGCAGGACCCCTGAGATCCAGGCAGGGCAGGACCCCTGAGATCCAGGCAGGGCAGGGCCGCTGAGATCCAGGGGGGGCAGGACCACTGAGATCCAGGAGGGTCAGGGCTTCTGAGACCCAGGCAGGGCAGGACCAGTGAGATCCAGGCAGGGCAGGGCCACTGAGATCCAGGCAGGGCAGGGCCACTGAGATCCAGGCAGGGAAGGGCCACTGAGATCCAGGCAGGGCAGGACCACTGAGATCCAGGAACGGCAGGGCCGCTGAGATCCTGGGGGGGGTGGGGGGGGGCAGGACCACTGAGATCCAGGAGGGGCAGGGCTTCTGAGATCCAGGAAGGGCAGGGCCGCTGAGATCCAGGGGTGGGCAGGACCACTGAGATCCAGGAGGGGCAGAGCTTCTGAGATCCAGGAAGGGCAGGGCCGCTGAGATCCAGGCAGGGCAGGACCCCTGAAATCCAGGCAGGGCAGGGCCACTGAGATCCAGGAGGGGCAGGGCTTCTGAGACCCAGGAAGGGCAGGGCCATTGAGATCCAGGCAGGGCAGGACCGCTGAGATCCAGGCAGGGCAGGGCCCCTGAGATCCAGGCAGGGCAGGACCACTGAGATCCAGGAGAGGCAGGACCCCTGAGATCCAGGAGAGGCAGGACCCCTGAGATCCAGGTAGGGCAGGGCCACTGAGATCCAGGAGGGGCAGGGCCACTGAGATCCAGGCAGGGCAGGGCCGCTGAGATCCAGGCAGGGCAGGACCCCTGAGATCCAGGCAGGGCAGGACCACTGAGATCCAGGAGAGGCAGGACCCCTGAGATCCAGGAGAGGCAGGACCCCTGAGATCCAGGTAGGGCAGGGCCACTGAGATCCAGGAGGGGCAGGGCCACTGAGATCCAGGCAGGGCAGGGCCGCTGAGATCCAGGCAGGGCAGGACCCCTGAGATCCAGGCAGGGCAGGGCCACTGAGATCCAGGAGGGGCAGGGCTTCTGAGATCCAGGAAGGGCAGGGCCGCTGAGATCCAGGGGGGGGCAGGACCACTGAGATCCAGGCAGGGCAGGGCCGCTGAGATCCAGGGGGGGCAGGACCACTGAGATCCAGGAGGGGCAGGGCTTCTGAGATCCAGCAAGGGCAGGGCCGCTGAGATCCAGGGGGGGGGCAGGACCACTGAGATCCAGGAGGGGCAGGGCTTCTGAGATCCAGCAAGGGCAGGGCCGCTGAGATCCAGGGGGGGGCAGGACCACTGAGATCCAGGCAGGTCAGGGCCACTGAGATCCGGGGGAGGCAGGACCACTGAGATCCAGGAGGGTCAGGACTTCTGAGACCCAGGAAGGGCAGGGCCACTGAGATCCAGGCAGGGCAGGACCACTGAGATCCAGGCAGGGCAGGACCACTGAGATCCAGGCAGGCAGGACCCCTGAGATCCAGGCAGGGCAGGGCCACTGAGATCCAGGAGGGGCAGGGCTTCTGAGATCCAGGAAGGGCAGGGCCGCTGAGATCCAGGCAGGGCAGGACCCCTGAGATCCAGGCAGGGCAGGACCACTGAGGGGCAGGGCCACTGAGATCCAGGCGGGGCAGGACCACTGAGATCCAGGCAGGGCGGGACCCCTGAGATCCAGGCAGGGCAGGGCCACTGAGATCCAGGAGGGGCAGGGCTTCTGAGATCCAGCAAGGGCAGGGCCGCTGAGATCCAGGGGGGGGCAGGACCACTGAGATCCAGGAGGGGCAGAGCTTCTGAGATCCAGGCAGGTCAGGGCCGCTGAGATCCGGGGGAGGCAGGACCACTGAGATCCAGGCAGGGCAGGGCCACTGAGATCCAGGAGGGTCAGGACTTCTGAGACCCAGGAAGGGCAGAGCCACTGAGATCCAGGCAGGGCAGGACCACTGAGATCCAGGCAGGGCAGGACCCCTGAGATCCAGGCAGGGCAGGGCCACTGAGGGGCAGGACCACTGAGATCCAGGTGGGGCAGGACCGCTGAGACTCAGGCAGGGAAGGACCACTGAGATCCAGGCAGGAAAGGACCTCTGAGATCCAGGCAGGGCAGGTCTGCTGAGATCCAGGCAGGGCAGGGCCTCTGAGATCCCGGCAGGGCAGGGCCTCTGAGATCCAGGCAGGGCAGGGCCTCTGAGATCCCTGCAGGGCAGGGCCTCTGAGATCCTGGCAGGGCAGGGCCTCTGGGATCCAGGCAGGGCAGGGCCACTGAGATCCAGGCAGGGCAGGGCCACTGAGATCCGGGCAGGGCAGGACCACTGAGGTCCAGTCAGGGCTGTGCTCCTTCCAGAGGCTCCAGGGAAGGGTCCTTCCTGCCTCTCCCTCTTCCTGGGCTCCAGGCATCCCTGGGCTCGTGGCCGCGTCCCTCCCGTCTCTGCCTCCCTCTTCACATGCCTTCTTCTCTGTCTTTGTCTCCTCTTCTGTCTCTTAAGGCACCTGCCATTGGACTTAGGGCCCCCCTGATCCAGGATGGGCTCATCCCAGATCCTTCACTTACTCCCATCTGGTACCAACCATGTTCCAGTTCACAGGTGTGGGGTCAGGGTGCAGACACATCACTGATTACGGGCGCCTCTCGATGAAACCGTCCCGAGCTGCTGTGAGTGCAGTATTCCAGGCACTCAACACTCCCCTAGAGTCCCGTCCTCTGCTTCCTCACAGTTTCCTGCGTAGAAGTCAGCATCGTTCACAAAAAAGCAAAACGAATGACAGTTAACCTGTGTTTGCCTGTATGAATGTCTGTGTAGACACGCTTCTGTAGAACCACCCGGGCCTTTCCCTCAAGGCTGTTATTCTTGAAACCACACCTTGCAATCCTGCGCCGGGGTGTTGCAAATTCACCCTTGAGTGAACAGCCTCCATGTTCGCTGGGTTCCCTGTAGCCGCTCAGGCCTGAACCCCCAAGTCAGGGGGTCATGGGGGGGGGGGGTGGTGGGAGCAGGAAGGCATAGCGAGGGGAGGCTACCAAGGGACCTCTTGCAGGAGCTGGTCACCCAGCAGACGGGGGGGCCTGTGGATGGGGAGCGGCGTGTCTGTGGGGAACACACAGCACGTCTTGTCTATTCCTGACTAGCGTCTGGACCCAGCAGGTGCACAGAAATGCCACAGGCCACGTCAAGGCATTCAGTCACGGTGATGCCACTCTTGCTGGAACTAACGTCACGGGGGGGCAGGTGCGTCCAGAATTGCCCAGGCCCACCCAGCAGGTGGGCCACCCAGCTCCGTCTGGACTCAGGCATGTTCTACCGACCTTTTCCCGCCAGCCGGTCTCAGCCCAGGAAGCAACGTGCCTCGAAGCTGGGAGCAAAGCAGAGGAACCCCGTCCGCCCCCCGCCCCCCACCCAGGGCTGAGGGACCGAGATAGGAAAACACCTGCAGCCGTGAGCAGGACGGGTCTGCTGTGCGTGTTGCTGAAGGACGAGAAAACCAAAAGCACTTGTACAAAGTGTATTCGTACCCCACACACTCCTGGGAAGCCTCCTATGAAAAACAAGGAAGTTCACACCCCAGGAACGATCAGCACAACAAAAGGTCAAACCCGTTGGGACAGTGGGATCCAGGAAACACTGAAAGGAGGCAATGCCCAGGGGTGAGAGTGATCGGGGAGGGGTGTCCCTGACTCCCCCCTCTGCGGGCTCCCCAGATGCCCCGAGTGTCCCCAGGACCCACACTTGGCGGGCAGGGGCCTCGTGGCCTCAGGAAAGACAAAGGATGAACACAGAGGGATAGCCAGTGGGTGGGGGGACGGGGCATGGGGAAGGGTGTCCTTCTGGGGGACGCACACAGTAGGGATGCTTAAACTGGGTTGGTCTTCCTGTGTGAATTTCACCTCAATTAAAAAAATAATAACTGATTCTCAAAAAATAAAAAATGGGGAGAGACAGTGAAGGGACCGGGGCAGTCCTGAGAGCTGGGGTTGGGGGGGCAGGGCCAGGACGACGCAGAGGCCTGAGACCCTACTCTGGTCCACCCTGAGCTGAGTCGCATCCTTCCTTGTCAATGTGTCTAAAGCCACCAGGATGAGCCCGCCTACACTCGGTGCAGCCCACTTTGTAACACTGTAGCAACATTGTAGACATTTGCTCCTGGGTTCTAACCATCTTATCTCAGGTGCCAGATTTTCTAACCGGGAGGAGGTCACAGGGGCCCTTGGGAAGGTCACAGGGCCCTTGGGAGGTCACGAAACCCATATTCTGTGCTCGATATTTCCGCAAACCTGAAACTTCTTAAAAGAAAAGAAACAAAAAAGCAGTTCACTAAACAACAACGACAAAGCAAACAAGGTGACTGTGGGACATACAGCTGTGCCCCCAAGGTCACACACCACAGCCCTGGACGGGCCATCCCCGGACGGTCCCTTGGGGTACCCGGGACTCCTCAGTTTTGTCTCCCCAGAAGCCGGCTGAGACCGGGGCAGACGGACGTCCCCATTCGGGTGTCCGCCTTCTTGCATATTTTTCACAGAAACAGGGGAGGGGCACAGCGTGTGGGAGAAGGGCCACGGCCACGTAAATGTGCAAACGCCAGGTGTTCGTGCCGTCACTTTCCTGGGACCGCAGAGACACAGTTTAAAAAAAAAAAACAAAGCCACCAGGATGTGGCTGTGAGCGGATTGCTCGTGTCAGAGAAAATTGTATCTGGGGCAGCACCACCTGCAAAATTCGAAAATCAGCATTCCAAAAGAGGGTCACGTCCTGACTTGGGAGAGAAATGAAGCCGGGTGCCGTCCACCTGCGGGGAGCTGGGCCCTGGACAATTAGAGGCAGCAGGGGCCCCAGTCGGTGCTCACGCAGGGCTAATGGCAGGAGACAGGGGTCCCGCGTGGGGGGCGGCCGGGTCCCCCGGGACGCAGGACGGAGACGCAGGGAGGCTGCAGGCGGGGATTGGAGCTCGTTACGGGGGCCGCCCGGCCTCCGCGACAGCGGCCAGGACTGCTGGGTGAGGTTGGCCCCGGGGGAGAGGTGCCCGGGGACCCCTGGCCGGCCAGGGCTGCGGTCGGTGGCTCCCTGAGGCTGTGGGATGGGAGACGGTCTTCAGGGAAAGAGGAACCTTGTCCTATTTCCTGGGCCTCCGCAGTCGTGACGTTCTCGTCGTCGTGAGACCGGGTGAGAAAACCAGCCTGCTGTCCACACACCTCGACAATTGGATGGGGACCCAGAACCAGGGTGCGTGGCCCTGTTCCCCCCCCCCCCCCCCAGTCCCTTCAGAGGAGACGCAAGTGTGCACAAGACCTAGGTGCACCCGCTTCACACGGCCCGCGTATCTCTCGGATCAACAGTACGAATCGGGGTGTCGCCCCCCACCGGCTCTGTGCACCTTCAGGACCGGGCGATGCTGGGATGTGGGGTGTCCTGGGTGCCGAGGGGTTGGAGCGCTGTGTCTGGGGCCCACCCACCAGATGCCAGGAGCATCGTCCCCAGTCGTGAGCCCCCAAAGTGAAGCCTCCCATGTCTTCCTCCCCCTCCCGGGGACCTTCCCAAGCACAGCCCAGTTCATCTCGAGCCCTTTGCCCTCAGACCTGAACGTTCTGCCCCGAAATGCACCTGCTCGGTGCGGCCACCTGCCCGCGTCCCCTGAGGCCCGGCCGCCCCATCCTCTTGGGAAAGTCCCCCCCGGAGCCCTGCGCCCCCACACGCCCCATCTCACAGGTGCGTGACACAAAAGCCCACGGAAGGAGAGGTGAGGTGGGGATGACACTCTTGAGGACGCCCCGGAGGCTGCTTCGTCCGCTCTGCTAGCAGAGATGCCTCTCCGGGGAGAAGAGCCACGGCTGTTTCCTGAGCCCAAAGAAGCTGTCAGCTCCAGAGCCCAGCATCCGCTGATGTCCCCGGAGAAGGTCTCCACACGACGTAGTGACAACAGTCCCACGAGGGACACAGAAATGTCCCCTCTGCGCTCTGTTTTCCACTCACGTGACAATTTGGAAATGGGCAGCAGGTGCTACAGGGCACCTGCTGAGAATAGAAGCTTTCCAGACACCTGCTGGAGTGAATGAGTGAATGGATGAATGAATGAATGAGAGAATGAGTGAATGAGAGAATGAGTGAGTGAATGAATGAGTGAATGAATGAGTGAGTAAATGAATGAGGGGATGAATGAGTGAATGAGTGAGTGAATGACTGAATGAGTGAGTGAATGAATGAGTGAATGAGTCAATGAATGAGTGAATGAGTGAATGGATGAGTGAATAAATGACTGAATGAGTGAGTTAATGAGTGAATGAGTGAATGAATCAATGAGTGAATGAATGAATGAAACAATGAGTGAATGAGTGAATGAGTCAGTGAATGAGTCAGTGAATGAGTGAACAAGTGAATGAATGAGTGAGTGAGTGAATGAATGAGTCGATGAATGAGTGTCTCGTCTGACCCGGTCTTCATAGGAGCCCACCGTGTAAACCCATTCTAAGAAAGGACGTCGGGGGGCCCACATCCCTCTGCACCCCACTCTTGGCCACCAGGACACCCACAGATACCAGGTCTCCTGGGAGCAGCATTTGGAAGCCACCAACCAGAGGAAACGAATGCACATCCTGCATGTCAGCTGTCACCCGACCAACGGAGCCTTTTGAGAGGTCTTTGCTGAGAACGGGACGGAACAGAGCACAGAATCTCGGGAGCACCTGAGTCTCACGTATTGGGTTCCATGCTGACCACAAAAAAGAAATGTCCGTACCCTCACTCCCACCTCTGTGCCCAGGACCTTATTTGGAAACAGGGTCTTTGCAGATGTGAAGAAGGATCTGAGATGAGCCCAACCTGGAGGAGGGGGGCCCTGAATCCAATGACCAGGGGTCCTTGTAGCAAACACAAGAGGAGACACAGACACAGAGGAGAAGCCACGTGAAGGCGGAGGCAGAGATGGGAGGGACGCGGCCACGATCCCAGGGGCGCCTGGAGCCCCAGAACCTGGAAGAGGCAGGAAGGAGCCTCCCCCAGAGCCTGTGGAGGGAGCACAGCCCTGCCTGGATCCCAGTGGTCCTGCTCCCCCTGGATCTCAGTGGCCCTGCCCTGCCTGGATCTCAGGGGTCCTGCCCCTCCTGGATCTCATTGGCCCTGCCCTGCCTAGATCCCAGTGGTCCTGCTCCCCCTGGATCTCAGCAGCCCTGCCCCGCCTGGATCTCAGTGGCCTTGCCCCTCCTGGATCTCAGTGGTTCTGCCCTCCCTGGATCTCCGGGGTCCTGACCCTCCTGGATCTCAGGAGTCCTGCCCCCCCCCCCGCCCTGCCTGGACCTCAGAGTACCAGTGTCCAGAGCTGGGGGAGGATGCATTCCTGTTATGTGAAGCCCCCAGGGTGTGGGAACCTGTCGCAGACACCCCAGGCCAAGAGGCAGGTCAGTAATGTCCTTTGAAAACTGCCGAGGTCGGGCCAGCTGAGCTCTGACAGCAGGTTGACACACGACTGCGGGTCTCAGAGGACAGTGTGACGTTATCCCGCAAGAAGGCGGAAGACGCAGGCTCTGGATGTAAACGGGCAACCCAGCCGCCCCCCCCCGCCACGCCCCCGAGGAAGAAGAAAATAACGGGCAGGGAGGCTGGTTCCGGACGTAGTTGGGAACGTACAAGACGGTAACCGTGTCCTCCTGAAGTGTTCTGCTCCAAAGTTAATATTTGTTCTTCCGGAGCTTTGGGAAGTGACTCATCCCAAAAATATGCCCTGGAGTCGCTCCCGGGGACGTGCGGTCAGCACCGTCCCTGCGGCCATGGGTGACCACGCGGGCTTCTCGGTAGGTCCTCCTTATGGTGACTCATCCTTGGACGGCTTGGCCCCTCTCGCCACCTCTAAAGGGGCTCTTTCCGGGGACATCCGGGCCCAAATAGTCACCAGGCATTGGCTCAGCACCTAAATTATAGGGACATCTCGGGGGGGGGGGGGAAGGTAAGAGGCACAGAGTCTGCAGGGTCAGGTGTGCATGCTGGCGGGTGGGCGAAGTTCTGATTGAAGCCAGGGGGCCAGGAGGAGAGAGGTTGACCAGGTAGATAAGCGGGCAAAGAGCTCTCCGGGCAGGACCACGACCCGTGCAAAGGTCCTGAGGCAGGACCTTTGCAAACCTGTGCTTGGTTTGTTCAAGGAGCAGCCAAGAGGCTGGCGTGCGTGTGACCTGAAGAGTCACCGGCAGGAGGATGAGGGAAGGACGCACGGGGTGGCGGGGTCACTGGAGGTTCTGGACGCCAGGAGAGTACTTAGGGGTCAGACCTGTTCGTCCCGATACCCGGACCGTCACCCTCCCACCTGGATTGTCAGCTTCTTACCTGATCCCTGGAGTCTCCCACTCCCCCCTCCACCCCCGCCGATCCCTGGGACCTCCCTGCCAGGAGGATTGCCTCTCACACCCGTCAGGTTGAAAGGCATCTTCAGGGGACACTTTGGTCCTCCTCTCCCGGGAGGAAGGGAGCAGTCACAGATATGGAGACACGAGCAGCGAGAACCAGCTCCAGGAACGGCCCCAAATGCAGCGGGGACCTGGGAAAGTCAGATCCCAGGCACACGGACCGCGGGACAGCCCCTGGGAGGTCTCTGCAGAGGGACCTGTCATGCACACTGCTCCGCAACCCGCAAGCCTGGCCTCACCCGCCGGTGCCGATGCTCCCTCGGCCGGCGTCCTCGCAAACCTCCCAGTGACGCAACTCAACGAGCAGCCCCCTCAGCTCGACCCGGAAACTGTCCGCAGAAAGTCGACACGGACTTGAAACGAAATGGTCATGTGCAAGCATCACGAGTGTGAAATTGATTCCACAATTCCAGACGTGAAGGGAGACGCCTCCCGGGTCGATGGCCAGTCACTGTCGTGGATGCTGGTGGTGGGACATTGGCCACAAAGTGCTGTTTCCTTCCACTGCTGGGTGATCCCATCTCTGGAAGTGAATCTCTCTCTCTCTCTCTCTCTCTCTCTCTCACGGTCTCTGTCTGGGTCTCTCTGTCTCTCCTTCCTTATTTAAGTACACGCACACAGGGTATGCTTTTCTGTTCTGCATACTTTAAAAATGGTTTGCACATGTTTTTTCCTTCTGTTGATGAATCAAAATCTCTCTTCTTCCCTTCCCGTCTATCCATCCATATCTGTCTACCTGCCTATCTATCCATCCATCACCTACCCATCCATCCATCCATCCATCCATCCATCACATATACCTATTATCTATCTATCTACCCATATATTAATCTATCCATCCATCCATCACCCATCCATCCATCTTATGTATCTATTATCTATGTATCTATGTATCTATCTATCCATCACCTATCCAACCATCCATCCATCCATCATATATATGTATGTATGTACGTATGTATGTATGTATCTATCTATCTATCCATCTACCCATCCATCCATCATATTTATCTATCCATCCATTCATCCATCCATCCATCATATGTATCTACTATCTATCTAATCTAATCATCTATCACCCATCCATCCATCATCCATTATATCTATCCATCCATCCATCCATCCATCCATCCATCCATCATATCTATCCATCCATCATATGTATCTATCATCTATCTATCTATCTATCTATCTATGTATCTATCATCTATCTATCCTTCCATCCATCCATCTTATCTATCCATCCATCCATCCATCCATCCATCTTTCCATCCATCCATCCATCCATCCATCATATCTATCCATCCATCTTTATTATCTATCTATCATCTATCTATCCTTCCATCCACCCATCTTATCTATCTATGTATCCATCCATCCATCCATCCATCCATCCATCCATGTTTCCATCCATCCATCCATCCATCCATCCATCATATGTATCTATTATCTATCTATTTATCTATCTATCTATCTATCTATCTATCATCTATCTATCCTTCCATCCACCCATCCTATCTATCTATCTATCTATCTATCTATCCATCCATCCATCCATCTTTCCATCCATCCATCCATCCATCCATCCATTCATCCATTCACCCATCCATTATATCTATCTATCCATCCATCATACGTATCTATTATCTATCTATCTATCTATCTATCTATCTATCTATCTATCTATCATCTATCTATCTTTCCATCCATCCATCCTATCTATCCATCCATCCATCCATCCATCCATCCATCCATCCATCTTTCCATCCATCCATCCATCCATCCATCCATCCATCATATGTATCTATTATCTATCTATCTAATCTGTCTATCTATTCATCTATCACCCATCTACCCATCCATCACCCATCCATCCATTTATCCATCACTGTCATCTATCCATCTACAATATATATTAACCTACCTATGTGCTGGTCTCCATCCCCAGTATGGTAAAAGTTAACCTTTTGTTCATATCACATGCTACATAACTTAAACGCTCCTGGAAATATTTGCCTAATTAAAGCCAAACATAGGACAAAGCAAAGTCCTCTGTCTGACGTTCAGGACCACATGCTAACCATCGACTGCGTCCTCAAACCAAAACATCTGTGGGTTCACACACACTCTCCCATGGGCTTGTCCTGGGGTTTGTCTGTAAACCCCGCACAGCCCTCTCTGCCCCCAGACCCACCTCCCTCCCTGGGGGGCCCCCGCTCAGTGCTGAGTGGGTGTGGGGCCTCTTCACCAGCGAACAGGAAGGCATCTCGAGGCTTCTCCCATCAACTCCCAACACTAAACAGCCTCCTGATAAGTTCCATCCACGGGACTCTCTTCACCCTCTTCTGTGGAAGAAACACGTGATTGGAACCAGATTTACGTCCATGCACATGTTTTATGTCAAGACCTATGAGACCGACATGAAAAGGCCCCTGGAATCCTATCATCACCAGCACCAGCCAGAAACTGCAAGGGAAGACAGGAATGTCAGGGGGGCCCATTGTGAGCCAGAGGGGATACAGCTAGGGTGAGCAGGACCCCTGCCCAGTGCTCCCGTCCTGGTGACATCACCCCATGCCCCGGTCACGTCCTTCACTCCAGCCCTCCCCGTCCTGGTGACATCACCCCATGCCCCGGTCACGTCCTTCACTCCAGCCCTCCCCGTCCTGGTGACATCAACCCATGCCCCGGTCATGTCCTTCACTCCAGCCCTCCCCGTCCTGGTGACATCACCCCATCCCCGGGTCACGTCCTTTACCTGTAGCTTTTTTGTGGCAGGAGGACCCAGGTGCCATCTTCCCAGTAATGAGGCCGCTATGGTGCCTGCACTCCTTGGTGCTATTTTGGGGGGCATGAGTTTGGAGCCCATACACGTCCACCCACAGTGGAGCCATGCTTTGGGCAAGTCACTGGGACACCCTCAGCCTCAGTGTCCCTAGGTGTGAAAAGGGCGTAAGACATATCTCAAGAAGCCACACCGAGCATCGTGTGGCCGGCCGCTCGCGGGACATCGGTGAGGACTCTGCCCCGTCCACAGCATTCTTGTCCCTTCCACACAGAGCCGGACCTGTTGGCACATTGATCAAGCATCTTGGCCACAGCCCCCTCGTTCACACTGTGCCTCTGCCCACACCCTGAGCTCAGACGCCCGGCCTCCAGCATGGCGACAAATACATATGTTGTGGCGTCCCGAGCCAATGAACACGGCGGCCAGGGTCACAAGGCCAATGTGGAGACGGGTGCATATGCCTGGGACAGTTCCGAGCACGCAGGCTTCAGCCAGGACCCCGCTGGAGAACGGGAAGACAGAACAGACACAGTCTGGAACACGTCCTTGCAGGCAATCAGGTGGATGCATTTGCAGAAACATTGGGTGTCCTCCCAAGAAGATGGCCATGGGTTGGACTCCTGGTTTCCACGGCAACCAGCAGGAAGGGGAGGGAGTGGATGGGGGGAGGGATGCCATATTGACTCACTGCCTCTTGGATCCGGGTGGACATTCTCCAGTTCTTCCAAGCCACTGGCATCCAGGGGGCTCCCCAAGGCCCCAGGCCACCCACCGGTGTCCAGGGGACTCCCAAAGCACCTTTGGCTTTGCAGGCAGGCTGCTCAGGCTTCCAGAAAACTCAGACAAGATGTTCTCCATGAGCTTGCATCGTCATCTGGGACCTGCCGACAAGGTGGGACCCAACACTTCAAGTGTCCGCTCTGGGAGAAGATTTCCCACAGGTTTTGTTCCCTGTTCAGACCAAAGGGAGCCACGTGGCTCCCACAGAGGAACACGATGCAAGGAGGCTTGGGGGGAATGTGCAGGGGCTGTCAGGGAAGGGCCAGGCACCCCTCATTCAACTTCCGCATGACGTGTCACTCACCCGGGCTGTGACACGACCTGGAAAATCATCAGCTCAGTGCGCACGTTGCCAGAAGACCCTTAAAGACACCGGCATTTGTTCTCCTGTCGCAGAACAGGCATAAAGCCCATCCACGTCACCGGGACCCACAGGTGCACCTCAGACATCCCGTCCCCGGCAAACCAGCACCCCCGCGACCGCCCCGAATTGGCTCTTACCTTACACACAACACCAAGGGGGCAGCGAGAAGGAGTCCCCACGCAAGCAAGATTCATGATGGGTCGGGGAACAGGCAGCGGGGCAAAAAATCGATTAAAACAAACCCCATGGGCTAAAAGGAATAAAGAGACAGAGAGTTTACCTGACTCCTGACAAATTAAATCTCTGACATCCGTTTTTATGTCATATTGAAATTTTTCCGTAGCAACTTTTAGCACTTGGGGATTAAAAAAAAAATGCACAAGTCAGATACTAGCTTTGAAATCCGGAGAGCTGTCAGATCTTTCTACCTCAATAAATTATTTTTTTTTCCCCGTCTGTTCAAGCAAACAGTGTGAGTGGTTCAGGGACATCGGGGAAAGAGACCAGGCGGGGCATATCGCAACAAGGGGACCCTCCGCCCTCCATCGCTAACACAGCTCGCTGCTGGCACAGGTGCACACGGGGCCCCAATGACACGTCCCGAAATGGCGGTGGATGGCCGTCCCCAACAGATGACATTTGCCGTGGTTCTGTGAGAACGTCACCATTCCCGTTGAGACGGAGTGGCTGCGTATCTGTGGGGCAGCCCCTCGTCCCACCAAATCGCTGTTGTGTTTGAGTCTGCATGCTGAACTCCCACCCTTGTGTGCTCACGTTGGGACAAACACCAGCAGACGATGCCCGGAAAGAGGCGGATGGCTCCAAGCGTGTGGGTGTGTGCAAAGAGAGCAAACCGGTGTCCCCACCGCTAGTGAGGTATCAAAAAGCGGGAGAGACCAGCGTGTGTCATTGCACATAGTAGGTGTTCAACAATTGGGCCACTGTTTTATCATTCCCACTGCTTTCCCCTGTAGGTTTTCTTGTAAAGACTAATGTGACCTGTGCCATTAGTGTCACCTGTGGGGTGAGTCTCTGTGTGCTTCTGGGGAATACTTCTAAGACAGGTGGTTTAGCGAGAAAAGCATATTTAGACACTTACATACCACCAGGCAATGTGATATCATGTATTAAGTTTTAACACACATGCACACACACACACGCACACACACACACCCCAAAACAGGCCCAAAAGCACCGAAATACACAGAAAATTTCTGGAAGGGCATTCACAGAGTGACAAAGTGGTACTTATCTCTGGGGAGGACATAAGGCACGAAAAGAGTTCTTAAGGAGGCTTCCAACTTTATTTGGACTGTGTCAATTCTGTTTAGCAAGCAAACATCTTAAGGTACTTTCTTGAGAATTTGAAAATCAATATATTGTCTTTGAAGATAATAAGGGAATACATGAGTCAGAGTAAACATCGTGTTTGTTAAAGAATATTTTTGTGGGGCGCCTGGGTGGCGCAGTCGGTTAAGCGTCCGACTTCAGCCAGGTCACGATCTCGCGGTCCGTGAGTTCGAGCCCCGCGTCAGGCTCTGGGCTGATGGCTTGGAGCCTGGAGCCTGTTTCCGATTCTGTGTCTCCCTCTCTCTCTGCCCCTCCCCCGTTCATGCTCTGTCTCTCTCTGTCCCAAAAATAAATAAATAAACGTTGAAAAAAAATTAAAAAAAAAAAGAATATTTTTGTATATTTACATCTGTCCCTCGCTCATCCTTGTATCAATCCACCCATCCATCCATCCATCCATCCATCCACCTATCTACCCATCCATCCACCCATCCATCCATCCATCCATCCATCTATCTTTCCATCCACTCAACCACCCATCGACCCAACCATCCATCCATCCATCCTTCCATCCACTCAACCACCCATCCATCCATCTACTCAACTACCCATCGACCCAACCACCCATCGACACAACCATCCATCCATCCATCCTTCCATCCACTCAACCACCCATCCATCCATCTACTCAACTACCCATCGATCCATCCATCCATCCATCCATCCATCCACCCATCCATCCATCCACTCAACCACCCATCCATCTACTCAACTACCCATCGACCCATCCATCCATCCATCCATCCACCCATCCATCCACCACCCACACAGCTAGCCAGCCACCCATCCAACCACCATACACACAATCTACACCCATCCATCCACCCGTCTACCATTCACCCATCCACTCATCTTCCCACCCATCCGGTCACCCATCCATCCACGAACATATATAAAACACCTAAAGTAAACAGACCAAACTATTAAAAGTGATTACCTCAGGATAGCAAAATCACAAATTCACTTTTATTGTTTTATTTTTGACACGTCCCAAATTTCAATGGTAGACACGTATTGCTTTTGTAGACACAAGATTCCACCCAATAAACGATATTTAAGAATTAGAGCTGATTACATTCATGAACAAAATATGTAACCTTTTAAAGTGAGACTGGAATGAAAATGGGATGAGTTGTGTTTCTCCAGATGATAAGTTCTCATTAACACAATGATGGGTCCAGACGTGTAACAGGCTGTGGACACAGGTGGGACTCCAGGTGAATTGGAATTCGTATTTCTGCCCTGGAGTCAGAAACCCTGGATTCCAGTCCCACCCTTGGGCCCGACCTGTGCCCTCCTGGCACGGCCTAAGCTCTGCCTCAGTTTCTCCATCTTTACATGAGCAGAAGGGGATACACGACTCTCAGGAAGGCATGATTGCTTGTCTCAGTACTGGAGGCTGCATGCTGCCCTTTTTCTCATTCTTTCCCTGACCTCTGCCTCCCCCAGTTGTGGGAGAAGGCTTTGGTGACAATCTGCTTTCAGATTAAAGGACTCTGGCTGATGCTATTGGAATGCCCTTGAGTGTGGAAGCCCACAGTATGGAGATCTCAGGTCCTGCTACGCTTGTTGGAGGACATTTGCGATCTCGTGGGGCTGGAGAACCAGGGAATGTTGGGGGAGATGGCGTTTGAACTCGAAATCTAAGGGCAAGGAGCATGGAGGAAGACGTCTAGAGACCTCCACCCCATGACCCTCCTGGGTAACAAATGACCCCCGATTATGGCATTTGCAAATGGAAGAGCAGAAAGGGCAGACACAGTAATGGAAGTGGAAATACTTTGTGCAATCGGGAACACACAGAATGCGAGACGCCCGTCGTGCTTTCGAGGTCTTTTCAGCGGAGGCATTTGTGTGTTTGTTCTGGATGGGAGACGCCCTTATGGACTTTGCAGAAGGACTGAAGGGCGTGAGCTCTTGTCCAGAAACCACAGCAGGGGTAGAGAGCCCCCTCGTGAACGCCGGGGAGGATAGCTTCATGCAGCACAGAAGGTGTGTCATGGGAGGGCCAACACGGGGTCTGACGTGGGGCACAAGGTCCTGCGAGGATTCAGATCTCAAACAAGTTGGCATTCCCCGGCTGCAGGTAGCATAATAGCCAAGGCACCTTCATCATGAGCTTCTCCGTGATGGCAACTTTAAAAAGAGAAGCAAAGGGAGCTTTGTAAAGTAGATTTTGCACAGAACTTACGTCCAGGGACGCTTGGCTCTGTCTATGAGAAGCCAAGCATGCAGGCCACTGATGTTGCAATATCTGAGCTATGTCTACTGAGCGCCCCAACTCCTACGTGTTTTCGAGGGACACTCAGCAAGGACTGGAGATGTTCCTGAGAGTCAAATCAGACTGGGCTGGGTGCTCCTGGCATGTGGTGGGTGGAGACCAGAGACTGCTGAGCGCCCTGAGATGCACAGGACGCCCCACGTCAGAGTCACCCGGCCCCAGATGTCAGCAGTGCTAAGGCTGTGAGAAACCCTGCTCCTGCCTGTCTACGGCAGTGGCTTCCAAGTGGGGGCCATGTTCTCCCTCCCAGGGAACACACGGCAATGCCTGAGGACATTTCTGGTGGTCACCCCCTGCGAGAGGGAAGAGGGCACTTTGGCATGTGGTGGCAGGTGTATCCTGGGGACAGTGCCCAACACTCCACGTTGCACAGCATGCCCCACAACCAACACTTTCCTGGCTCCCATGTCAGCAGGGCTGTGACTGAGAAACCCTCATCAGTGGTGTCAGAGTCATCCGGAGAAATGTGGACGTTCAGGAAGCCCTTGGCATGGAGCACACACAGACCCTGTGCCCAGCCGCATCACTCTGCTCTGGCACCCATTCTCCCTGTCTCATCCGTCACCCGCCGTCTCCTTCCCCCTCCCTCCCGTTTCATTTGCACACATCCAACTGGTGATAGAAAGGAAATGCCTGAAAAAGTGTTTGGAGGCACCTACTTAAAAGAGCTTTGTAACACAAAGGCAGGATCCGGACAAGCGAGATGCACAATGGCTTATTTATTGGACTTGAAACGTGATTGTGTCATGAGAACACTGCTGTGTGGCAAAACCACGAAAAGACAGCTTTAGTTCAACTTGACGAGGGCAGGGTGCTCGGGGTTCAAACAAAATGATTCAGAGAGCTAACGTTTCCACCTCCCTTTGGAGATGGGGACAAGGAGCGTAAGGAAAAATTTCAGTAAATAAGGCTTTGCAGACATTCGTCTTGTGACTAATGCAGAACGTGCGTTTGCACTTTGGGGATTTTTTTTAATTTTTTTTTTAACCTTTATTTATTTTTGAGACAGACAGAGACAGAGCATGAACAGGGGAGGGTCAGAGAGAGGGAGACACAGAATCCGAAACAGGGTCCAGGCTCTGAGCTGTCAGCACGGAGCCCGACGCGGGGCTCGAACCCACGGACCGCGAGATCATGACCTGAGCCGAAGTCGGACGCTCAACTGACTGAGCCACCCAGCGCCCCGTGCACTTTGGGGATATTGATCCATTATGTGGGATGCTGTTTAGGGTACCGATGGTCTGGCCTCGTTTCCAGAGACTGTGTTTCTATAGGCTGGCGGTGGGGAGGGGTGCAGGTAGGGCTTGGGAAATGGCATTTTTTTGTTTTTTAAATGGCATTTTACATTATCATAAAACTGATTTCATATGTATGTGTGCAGTCCTGTATGTGTGCAGGACTACTGTGCAGTCCTGTGGATTTTTTTAATGTTTATTTATTTTTGAGAGACAGACAGAGCATGAGCAGGGGAGGGGCAGAGAGAGAGGGAGACATAGAATCCGAAGCAGGCTCCAGGCTCTGAGCTGTCAGCACAGAGCCCGACACGGGGCTGGAACTCATGAACCATGAGATCATGACCTGAGCCGAAATCAGACACTTACCTGATTGAGCCACCCAGGCGCCCCTGTGAATCATAACATACGTTCAGATACATGTAAAGACTGTCACAGCCAAGGTACAGAATAGTTCCGTCACCCCCTCACCTAAAATTTCTGTCATGCTATGTCTGTGTAGTCAATCACACACGCACCCCAATGCCTGGAGCAAACCCACAGGATAATCACAATGATCTTGCCCTAGTAGGTGGGACACATTCAGCTTACATTAAATGTTGCTTGCTTGGGTCCATTCCAACAAAGCGTACCAACAGGGTGTGAAGGAATCCATTCATTTCCAAGCAACGTAACTGCACCCCAGAACAAAGTCCAAAAATACTTCCACAGAACCACCCAGCACCCAACAAGGAAAAACTAAAAATGTCTGCATCGAATCCAAAATTACCAGGCATGAAATCACGCAGGAGGAGAAAACATGCCCCAGACAAAGAAGAAAAATCGATTCATTCAAAAATCAACCCATCATTGACAAAGATGTAAGAATTAGAAACCAAGGACATTAAGATAGTTCTTAGCACTGTGTTTGATTTGTTTAAAAAAGAAAGAAGGAAAGAAAGAAAGAAAGAAAGAAAGAAAGAAAGAAAGAAAGAAAGGAGCTTACCACGTTCAGTACAGATGCGAAACATACAAAAAAGGCTCAAATCAAATTTCCACCCAGGAAAATGACGACGTCTGAGATGAAAAATGTAACGCACAGCACTGCAAATGGAGTAGACACTTTCCAAAACGAAACGCACAGAGAAAAATGACTTTAAAAATTAAAGGAGCACCAGTGAACTGTGGGTCAGCTTCACGCAGCCAAACACATGTGCAACTGGGGTCCCCGAAGGAGGGGCAGGTTTCAAAGTTCACCTTGTTTAATTTTACAACAACCCTACAAATTAGGTCTTCTGATCTCCATTTTTACAGATGAATAGGGTCACCAGATGAAATACGACATGACACGTAATATTCGGGACGTACTTGTATGGGGCAATTAATTTGTAATTTATCTGAAATTTAAATTTAATTGGGAATCTTTTTCTGTGCTAAACCTGGGAAACCTATAAATGGAGTGATGAAGTCAGACCTATTAGACGGTTAATTCTCCTGAGGCCAGGTCACAAGAAGAGATGAACGGGCTAACCTGGGGCTGTGGGAAACCCAATGCCCATGCCCCGATGTTATAAACCCTCTTCTTTCAGGGGTCCAACACCTCACTTCTGCCTCAGCCCAAGGTCTTAGTTTATTGGTATCTAGACACATCCCGAATTAGAGTATAAGTTCATTTGAAGGCAAAAGCAAGGGTGCACTGTTGTTGGCTTGCCCAACAGCATGGATGAGACAGGTAATGGTGGGTGGATGGAGGAAGAATGGATGACGAGTGAATGAGAAGGGATGGGTGGATGGATGGATGGATGGATGGTGGATGGATGCATGATGGATGGATGAATGGATGGAAGGATGCAGGGCAGATCGACGGATGGATGGGTAGGAATGGGTGGATAGTGGATAGGTGGGTGGATGGATGAATGGATAGATGGATGCAAGATGGATGGATGGACGGACCCCGTGATAATAAGGAATTGCTGCTATTTTAAAATATTTATTTGAGCCTTTTTCCTACAAGTTCATCCTAGTTGTCATTGCCACAGCTTGTCTTTTTGCATTATGCTGTTTTTCAATCCATCTTATTGAAAGTCAAAAGCCCAAAGAAAGCCAGGAGCCAAGCCATTAACGGGGTAAGTGTGGTCTCTTTCTTCCATTAGCAAGCCTACAGAGAGTGGCTGGTTGAGAGAGAGCCTGAGGTCATCATCCTGAAAGGTCTGCCTTGTCCTCTGGGAGGGGACACGGCCCAGGGAGGCCTCCTGTGGTTTTGTCCCGGGAGAGGGAATCAGGTGAAGAAGCAGCCTTATTTTATTCTCTTTAAAAATAGATGCGGTCCTTGAGACACATGGGCTCAATGCCTCAAGATGGATGTTAGAATGATTGTATTTCTGCCCCCTTAATGCATCTTCTGTGTGTGTATCTGCTTTGCTTTTGTTTTGTTTGATAGAAATAAATTAAACATTGTTATGTTTGGGCTATCGAACTACCAACATAATTGAAAACGACGACATTAAAATTACATCAGGCACAAGATGTCTCTTCAATAGAACCTCGTTAATTAGGATCTCATAAATTCAGAATTTTGGCTGAAATTTATCTTAGTGGTAGCTATTAAGACAAGACTCTGAGTCAATTAATAGCATAAAGATTTCAGGGGAGTTACTGACACTTTCAGCAGTTTAGACCCATTTGTTTTACATCTAAAAATATGAGATTCATTACAATTGTCTATCAAATGATCAGATTACCCACCCAAACGTTATTCGTCACAACTTTGCAAGCATTTAATCTTAGACGCATTGAAAGTCTAAGTGTATTTTTACAATTTTCTGTAATACTTGCTGTCTAATCCTTCAGACCGGCATTCCTATTTAACAAAATTAGTGAGTTTTTTAAATAATTTTTTTTCAAGTTTTTATTTGCTTATGTGGAGAGAGACAGAGAGATTGCAGGCAGGAGAGGGGCAGAGACAGAGGGAGAATCCCAAGCAGGCTCTGTGCTGTCAGAGCCCCATGTGGGACTCAAACTCACAAACCTTGAGATCATGAGCTGAGCCAAAGTCAGACACTTAACCTACTGAGCCACCAGGCGCCCCAGTGAAATTTTTATTAGAGTGAATCTTAGCAAAGTGCAGTGAATTAGTTTAATTCTAAGAATTCTATTTTATAGATCCTGCATTACCTTAGCTGACACTGCGTGGTGTTTCTGCTGACGTGTATGGGAGAATGCCAAGAGTGGCTGTGGATTCTATTTACGGCTTAGCTGATGTCTCGTTACCCGACTTGAGGTAGATGCTTAACATCCCTGGAGGTACCTCTTTGTGTGTAACCCAAGAGACCAGGACTGGGTCATCTCCCAAGTAGCATCGACTTTTAAATTCCATAATCCCATAGTTAAATTAATAGCATTTATCCTGTAGTTCTCAGTCGTTTCCCACCTGGTAAATACGAATGTGTGGGAGGGCGTATGTGAGGGGGAGATTTCCTATGTGTTTCCCATGGGTCTATTTCTTTAAAATGATGTCAGGTCGCATGCTATAAAATTGCTACTTTCACACGGGAGAAATGGTCAAATGTCAGCAATTTTGCGTGGCTCCGTGTTGTCAATTTACATTCATATCTTAGTTCTCCGAGCGGCTTCCCATTTCATGAGGGTATTGTTAGAGTTTTATGGGTTTTTTTAAAATTTAATATTGATTCTGTGTGTTTGCATCCTGGGCGCAGAGCCTTCCAAAGCAGCCTGCAGCAGTCAGCTACTGCTGTGTAAGGAACTGCCCCTTAACTTGGATCCATAAAAGAATGGTCATTTATTCCTGTTTATGCAACTTCAGCTGGCCGATCGCAGCCTGGCGTAGGTAAGCAACGTTGCTTCCTGACTGGGTTGGGCTCCTCTCAGATCCTCTCCAATCTGTGAGTTCATTCTGGGTTCTGGGCTGAAGACACAGCTGCCCAGGGAGAGCTGTTGTCACAGCAAAGGCAGACAGCGCAATAAGGGATCTAATTGTGCAAATACATTTCAAGCAGAGAAGTGTCCCCCCCCGACCCCCCACCACTGGCCCAAGATGCAGTGCTGGGAGAGAGGGAGTGAACGTTCGGCAATAACACACTTCTCAATACTTATTTTGCGAGTGACTTCTTGTCGCACTGTTTCCCAAAGAATGTAAAAGAGGTAACACCTGTAATGAAGTTAACACAGTCCCGTGTCCCAAATACGTGCTAAGCACAACCTTAAATTGTCATGTGTTCATCAGCTGTGTTAGCATGAGCATGACTGAATAATTTCCCCGAGTGATGCTTGAGGATTGGTCTCCTCTGGGCCACATGAACATAATTGTTAGATGGACACAGAGTGGAGGAAAAATGGGTAGATCGCCAGCCTCAAGCTCTGTGGTTTTGTGGGCATTTCCAAAGGAATCCTGGGCGAGTTCAGAATCAGGTGTGTGAAGGAGATAAGAGGGAGACACACAAAACTCTGTGGCACAGCAGAGTATCCCCCTGAATCTCACCTGGTGAAGGGTGAATCTCATCACCCCACTTTGCCTGCCCCTGCCCAAACTGCCCCTCCAACTATTTCTTGCCCAGACCCACTCCTTAGATCCCTGCCATCCTTGGTCGTTCAGCACATCTGGGCCCAAACCATTCATCTCTCCCGCCAGCTAGGAAGTCCCACCAACACCCACTGAGAGACTCCAACTCATCTCCACAAGGTGAAGTATCCCATCCATTCAACCAGTGGGTTTGACCATGGGTTTATGGTTGTTTACCCAATACCAGTTGAGTGCAAGACAGGAGCCCCCCAAATATCACAGGAAACCCAAAGGGAAATACTGTCCTTGATTCCCGGACAACAGAAGGAGGCATTTTCCAATGGTCACTGAGCCACTGTGGCAAAGCTAACATGCCCACTTATGTGTACTTGGCCCCAGAAACTACATGGATGAACGCTGCCGCCATCTTGGATTTAACTCCCATAGGATAGATTCCTTAGGATTTCTCTAGCAGATAATTACTTCTATCACCCAGATTAAATAGGATGTTTTTGGGAGGGGGAGACGGCCCCTGGGAAATAGTTTAAAAATGTGATTCCTTGCAACGGACCGACTTATAAAATATTTGGAATTCATGCACCAACTTGTAGAGCGAGATTGTTCCCAACAGAAAAAGGCGGGAGCAACCCAAATGTTCATCAGCAGGTGAAGGGATAAATTGACTGTGGTCCAGGCGCCGATGGAATATGACGCAGCCTTGAAAGGGAAGGATGTTCTGCACCTGTTCTGTAGGTGGGCCTTCGGGATGCGATCTTCAGTGACACAAGCCACACACAGAAGCACAGATCCTGTGTGATTCCACGTATAGGGGGTCCCTAGAGGAGCCACATTTATGAGGACAGAGAGTCGATGGACGGTCTGGGGACAGGGACGAGGACACGCAGTTCACAGCTCCTGGGGACAGAGGTTCAGTTTTACGGAATGGGAAGACTGGGGGACAGATGATGCTGATGGTTAATGCCACTCAACTGTGCACTTAGAAATGGTCAATGGTCGAGGTGATAAAAATAAATAAGTATCATCTTTATCCAGGAAAAAAAAATCGGAGCACTGGGTCTCCTTGTGCCTCTGTCCACATATTTGTGGGAGTGGAGGGGTCTGTGTTGTTCGGCGGGAAGGTGGTGCATCCAAGTCCCCAGTGTCTGGGGAAGAGACACACACAGCAAGTGGGGGTTTCTTGTCCATCACAGCGTCTGAGCCAGGAGGGTGGACACTCGCCATCTTTGGCTGGGGCTGGAGACCGTAGGCGAGGACAGGTGCACGACGTCCTTGGAGCTGCCGTGATAGACACCGGGGAGTCTTGCACGGCACAGCATTTATGGTCTCCTGGTCCTGGAGGCAGGGAGTCTGAGATCCACGTGGGGCTCAGGCTTTGAGCCTGAGATCCATGAGGGGCCGGAGTTGGGAGTCTGAGTTCCAGGCAGGGCTGAGGCTGGGACTCTGAGATCCACACGGGGCTGAGGCTGGGAGTCTGAGATACAGGCAGGGACGAGGCTGGGGGTCTGAGATTCAGGAAGGTCTGAGGCCGGGATTCTGAGGTCCAGGCAGGGCCGAGGCTGGGGGTCTGAGATCCAGGCAGGGCCAAGGCTGAGGGTCGGAGATCCAGGTAGGACTGAGGCTGGGAATCTGAGATCCAGGCAGGGCCGAGGCTGGGGGTCTGAGATCCAGGCAGGGCCGAGGCTGGGGGTCTGAGATCCAGGCAGGGCCGAGGCTGGGGGTCTGAGATCCAGGCAGGGCCGAGGCTGGTGGTCGGAGATCCAGGTAGGACTGAGGCTGGGAATCTGAGATCCAGGCAGGGCCGAGGCTGGGGGTCTGAGATCCAGGCAGGGCCAAGGCTGAGGGTCAGAGATCCAGGTAGGACTGAGGCTGGGAATCTGAGGTCCAGGCAGGGCCGAGGCTGGGGGTCTGAGATCCAGGCAGGGCCGAGGCTGGGGGTCGGAGATCCAGGCAGGGCCAAGGCTGGGAATCTGAGATCCAGGCATGGCCGAGGCTGGGGGTCTGAGATCCAGGCAGGGCCGAGGCTGGGGGTCAGAGATCCAGGTAGGATTGAGGCTGGGAATCTGAGGTCCAAGCAGGGCCGAGGCTGGGGGTCTGAGATCCAGGCAGGGCCGAGGCTGGGGGTCAGAGATCCAGGTAGGACTGAGGCTGGGAATCTGAGGTCCAGGCAGGGCCGAGGCTGGGGGTCTGAGATCCAGGCAGGGCCGAGGCTGGGGGTCTGAGATCCAGGTGGGGCTGAGGCTGGTTCCTCTGGTTTTTCTTCTCCCCTTGGAGTGTGGATGCTGTGTTCTCCCCGTGTCCTCGAGTGGTCATCCTCTGTGCGTGTCTGTGCCCTGATCTTGTCTTCTTAGAGAGACCTCAGTCCCTTGGGATTAGGGCCCAGCCCCATGACCTCATTTTATACGAATCGCCTCTTTAAAGGCCCCCCCCTCCCAATCCAGTGTCGTTGTGACTTTCTGGGAGTGAGTGAGGGCTTCCGATATGAATTTGGGGGGAACCCAACCAGCCCATGACAGGAGCCAACCACACATGAAGCCAGACTGGCCCCAAGTATCTTGGAATTTAAACCTTTCCATCAACGGCGTCGTCTGTGCGCAAAGACCCTGGGTCCCGCCAGTCCCCGGCCAACAGGCCACGCCTCAAACTCCCCGCAAAATCTAAGGCGATAAACGCGGTCTTGAAACCAGAGACCCCCCCGGTGCAGCCAGGGTCCTCCGCGAACCTCAGCCCTACCTCGGTAATAAGCTCCCGGAGTCCTGCAAAACTCTGCACGGGTGCCCCCGAGAAAACGTTTGCGGAGGTCCCAACAGCTCTCCCGGCGGCCAGTTTCCTAGCAAGCGCCTTCCCGGGCCGTACGAAGACACCGCAGGTTTCCCGAGAATTGAGGCAAAAAAAAAGAAAGAAAGAAAAAGAAAAAGGAAACAGATATGCGTGGTCTCGCTTACACCCGCTCCGTCTGCCGGTTACGAGACCCCATAAAAGGACTTCAAAATAAAGGACCGAGAGAAAAGGCCCGGCCCCTCTCAGCCCGGACGATGTTGTCTATTCCTGTGCATTTAACGTCGTGATTAAATATTGTGAGGCCTGCGGGGGGGGGGGGGGGGGGGGGGAGGGGGGCGGTGGTGGAGAGAATTTTTGATTCGAAGGTTAAGCCAATATTAGCAAGAAAAATAAAGCGATTCCCATGGCCCAGAGCTACACTGTTACAGTCGATTGCAAGAATGTTTAGTTGCGAAATGAGCAAGTTGCTAATTGTGTAAATGCCGCTAATTACGTGTGCCGAGCCTCTAACCAGGCCTCTCCCTGTAACTAATAAGAAATCAATTAGTTAATGAAGTGGCCATTAAATCCGATGCTAATCTCAGCCGGGGTGTTTTTAATGTTTCTCTCTTTTCCCCTGTATGATCCTCCTTAATTGCCAGTGTCATTTGCAGCTCACAGCTTTCCGCATGTCTAATGAAACATCGTTATATGCTAGCTGGCATTCTTGGAAGACCTGAGCAAAACCGGCTCCCCAATTATTTTTAATTGCCAGACACTCTCGCAACTGGGTCTTACAGCACACGTCTCAGAGCCCAGCTCTGTCACATACAGCAGGGACACAGCTCGTGTTTCCTGTTCTCAGCCCGCGAACGTCTGCCCGGTCTCCCTCGCCGGGCGGAACGCACCATCCAGGCCCCAACGGGGGGTTCCGGGTCGGGCCCGGGTTCCCCACACCTGTGACGGGGCCTGCCGAAACCCACCCGGCCGACGCCCCCCTCCCAGGCGCCCTCCCTAGCACCAGATCCAAGATGACCCGGTCAGAGGGGCCGGGGACGGGGCTCGCGCGGACAAGGCCGCCCGGGGCCACGTGCGTCACCCCCAGAAGCGCGCGAGGCCCCCGTGGCTCCACGGCTCCAGCCGTGTGCCCCACTCGGTCACTCCCAAGGGGCTCTGGGCCGCACAGATGTGTAAGGGACACGCTGTCCCTTCCGCAAAGCGAGTTTCCGGCCCTGGCTACTGTCCTCGGCCCCGAGACCGGTGCGGCACGAGACGGCCAGCTCTGGCCCTGCTCCAGCCTCATACGTGTCTCGTGCTCCCATCTGTGAGGACGGCTTTTCATCTCGCACCGAGGTGAACTGCACCAGCGGGTCCCGGCGGGTCCTGCCCGGAGCCCCGCGTCCGTCCCGCGATGCAGGGGGTGGCGGTGGGGGTGGGGGCCCCTCGGGACGTCTGCTTTCATACGAAGGGAAACGAAAAACAAATTGAGGAAGCGAAACGAAACGAAAAGCAAATTGAGACAATGTATTCAGTCTGAGGAGACGCCTGCACGGCGTTTACTTTTGGACCCCAAGCAAATTAAATTAGCGAATCCAGCACCCCCCGTTCCAGGAATTGTGCCACCAGCAGATGCCAGAGGCTCAGACGTCAGGAGAGGGGATATGGGATGTGACGTTTTGTTCATTAAATAAACAAACCCGGTTCGGATAACAGCATTAGGTAGAAAGCCCCATCAATTCTCGTCCGTTGACGTTCACGTAACAAGAAGTGACAATGTTTCCTCAGGTTCGCAAGGACGGAACGCGAAAGCACGAGGGGCGGGAAGCGTCAGGCAGGGCTCAGCTTCGCCTGCACCGGCCACAGGCGGGGATCGTGGACCCAGGAGGACCGTATCCGCACCCGTGCACTCCCACGGTCGTTTCAGCGATCCATCGGGCACCCCGAGAAGTTAGCAACAAGCAGGAATGCAACAGAACGGGGAGTAGCGATGTGCTGCCACGCAGGTGCACCAACGTGCTCCCTCTCGCTCTCCCTAAACATCACATGGTGCCGTGCTCACTGTCCTTGTGACCACGGAGGCGCGAAAACACCCTCGGCCTCCGTCATGACTCCGTGTTGACTCTCCCGGGACCCGCTAGGAGGCACGACGGGTTTCCAGACCGGCCTGCCTTTGCATCACGGACGTATAGACAGCGCCTCCTACAGGCTTCACAGACTCCGAGCTGTCAGCTGAGCCGGGTGCAGAGCAGGCCTGAGCTGGACCCCTCGCCGGACACAGCTTCGTCCTCCACGGTGATCAAGCCCCAACGTCCCGGTGAGCGTTGGCTCATCTCATTTTGCCGGGAATGAACATGCGCCGTTCGCTGGCCTTGAGAAGCAAGATTGTCTGGATTCCGGATCGTGGATTTGGATTCGGGCAGACTGGGAATGAAACGCAAAATTCCCTCCACAGTGGGTCCCAGGCGGAGAGTTCCTGTCGTCTCTCTGTGCCTCTCCCCGCTGGCTGTTGCTCTCAGGCTGGCACATCCCCCCACGGGAAGCCACGTGGGCTCAGCTGTGAGGCAGGGGGGAGGCGCTCATCAGGGTGTTCCAGAGGAACGGAAGCAAAGGTGCTGGGAATGCCCTTATACAAACGGAAATCTACTTTGAGGAATCGGCTCCTGTGATTGTGGAGGGTAAGAGCCCCAATTCCGCAGGCTCAGCCGGCAGGCGAGACCCAGGAAACGGTGGGTGCCAGAGCTGGAGTCTGAGGACGGAGTGGACACAGGCTTCCCCCTTGCTTCGGTTTTCCCGCCCGCATCTTAAGGCCTTCAACTGATTAGACAAGGCCCACCCACATCATGGAGGTGGTCCACTCTACTCGACATGGATCAATTGAGATGTGACTCCCATCTGAACGATCACATTACAGAAACATCGAAAATCACGGCTGACCAAGTACATGTGCACCCCAGCTCGGCCGAGTGGACACGTAAACTCAACCATCACGGGCAAGCAAGAAAGAAATCTGAAACGTACGCACTGGGGGCACAAAAATTCAAAACTAAAATGCTAGCCAGCCCTTTCTGGCTGCTTACGGAAGCCACGAGCCATAGAGGATAGGCCGTAGGTGGTCGCCATCCTGAACGGGGCGTAAGGGTTCAGCTGGGTTCACGGCGATGGCTCTGGGGAGCGTGGGGCTCTCTGAGCCTCCGGTAAAGTCTGCATAATGCGGAACAGAAGCGTCCTCGGGCTCACGTTCGTTTGCTCTGAGGTGTAAGTGCCCGGATTTCTCCCATTTTGTTCCTTTGACACCTTTAGGGCTGTACGTACCTGGTAGTTGTACCTGAATTATTACTGACAACACTTCTGTTGAACCAGACTCGTTTTTATATATATTCAAACACGTTCATTTTAATATACATATACATTTAATGTTTATTGTATTTATTTATTTTTTTTTTTAATTTTTTTTTTCAACGTTTTTTATTTATTTTTGGGACAGAGAGAGACAGAGCATGAACAGGGGAGGGGCAGAGAGAGAGAGGGAGACACAGAATCGGAAACAGGCTCCAGGCTCCGAGCCATCAGCCCAGAGCCTGACGCGGGGCTCGAACTCACGGACCGCGAGATCGTGACCTGGCTGAAGTCGGACGCTTAACCGACTGCGCCACCCAGGCGCCCCTTATTGTATTTATTTTGAGGCACAGAGAGACAGCACAAGCAGGGGAGGGGCAGAGAGAGAGGGAGACACAGAATCGGAAGTGGGTTCCAGGCTCCGAGCCATCAGCCCAGAGCCCGACGCGGGGCTCGAACTCACGGACCAAGAGATCGTGACCTGAGCTTAACCGACCGAGCCACCCAGGCGCCCCAACCCTTCACGTAATTTAAAACCACTTCCTCAGGGCACCTGGGTGGCTCAGTCGGTTGAGCGGCCGACTTCGGCTCAGGTCACGATCTCGCGGTCCGTGAGTTCGAGCCCCGCGTCGGGCTCTGGGCTGACGGCTCGGAGCCTGGAGCGTGCTTCAGATTCTGTGTCTCCCTCTCTCTCTGACCCTCCCCCGTTCATGCTGTCTCTCCCTGTCTCAAAAATAACTAAACGTTAAAAAAAAATTTTTTAAATAAATAAATAAATAAAGCCACTTCCTCTCAGGCCACGTGTACATGCCCCGAAAATTACCCCGGCCATCGCCAGGCAGGTTGCCCTTTCCGGGAGGAGGCAGGGACCTCAAGGTGCCTCAAGCATCTGATCCGTGAGAGAAGTTCGTTTCCTATTGCCTGCAGAGGTGTTGATAACCAATTTCACAGGGATCCCTAACATCCTCCGCAGGAAGATTCCTAAGTGAAGGGCCCCATTCTCCTGAATCCCAAGCCCCTGGGGCAGGAAGGAAAAGAGACGCCCGTGATCCCCGCCCACAGACTAAGTTACACATTCAAGAAACGAGTGATGGGGCGATCACAAAAACAGAGCGTGCGAGAAATCCGTTGACTTGCATCACGTAAATGCCGGAGCCAGCTTCCACACCCTGTACCCGGATTCATTCGTGAAACAGCAGACACTGGGCTCAGTCGGGAGCTGGTCGGCTGGAACAGACACAAGGGCCGCCCTCGGGGGCTGTGCTCAGCACCCCTTAGCACGCAAGAGGAGGCCACACACGGACCCGGAGACTGGACCCCACGGACCCAGCGGCACTGCCCCGCACGAACTGTGAAGACCATGTGTCCTCTTGATTTCGGCTCACGTCATGATCCCAGAGTCATGGCGTCGAGCCCTGTGTCGGGCTGTGTGCTCAGCCTGGAGCCTGGTCTCCCTGTGTCTCCGCCCCTCTCCCCCGCTGGCACTCTCTGTCTCTCTAAAATGAATTTTTTTTTATTACAGAGAGCTTACACTTACAACGACGTAAATGCACGTAAATAAATGCGTGCCTGTGCAGATGTGTGTGCAGAGGCGTAGGCATGTAAACAGTGAATGTGGAAACACACTCCTACACAGCCATGCACACGTACAGACGTGTGCATCCACACACGTTCAATACCCGTACATGAACATACGTGTGTATGGACACGTCGGCAAATACAAATACGTAGAGACACGTATCCATATGTCGACGTGTGCACAGGTGCGTGTAAAGACGTGCAAGGAGGCATACACGTTTTTGCGTAGACACATTCATGTCCTTCCTTCATGACAGTCAGGAAGCAAGCCTTCCAAGCTCGTTGTAAGATGCAAATAAAGACATAAGCACAAAACGCTATTCCCTTCACTTTCGGTGCCAGCTGTTATAGCCAAGCGTCAGAATTTGAATCTCCTGATGTGCCACATGAACAATTTACAACATTTTCTGGTGTGTGTGTGTGTGTGTGTGTGTGCGTGTTTTCACAGGAGAGAAGACAGAGCCTTGGGTCAATATGCCAAGCAGGAAGCATGATTCCTAATCCCAGGTGCTGGAGTACAGTTTGGTCCAAAACCCACGAAAACACAAGCCACCCACTGTGTAAACGGCTGGGAAGGTGAAACGCTCAAACCAACTGCTCAACTCAGCAGATTCCACTCCAGGCTCGCAAAGCAGGACCTGAGCAACCCCAGAAGGCTCCCTGCAAGGAGAGACAGGTGAAAAATGGCTTTCAAACACGGACGTTGCCTTGTCAGTCTAATGAGGACATCTTGAAAGTTGCCAGTAACTTCTTAGTGAGACGTAAGAGTTCATATATCGGCCTGTATTTTATGCATTTGTACCTCATCGTCTTCCAGAGTGTGAATGCTGTGATGAAGCATCGGTGGATGGATGGATAAGGGGATTGATGGATGGATGAGTGGATGGGTGGGTAGATGGATGCATGGATGGTTGGATGGGTAAGTGGGTGGACGGATGGATGGATGGATGGTTGAATGGGTGGATGTATGGATGGATGAGTGGGTGGGTGGGTGGATGGATGGATGCATGGTTGAATGGGTGGATAAGTGGATGGATGGGTGGATGGTTGAATGGGTGGATGGATAGATGGATGAGTGGGTGGATAAGTGGATGGATGGATGGATGGATGGATGGATGGATGGATGGATGGTTGAATGTGTGGGTGGGTGGTAGGATGGATGAATGAGTTGGTGATAAGTGGACGGCTGGATGGATGGATGGATGGATGGAGGGTTGAATGGGTGGGTGGGTGGGGGGATGGATGGATGAGTTGGTGATAAGTGGATGGACGGATGGATAGGTGGATGGGTGGGTGGATGGATGGATGGTTGAGTGGGTGGGTGGATGGATGGATGGATGGATGGCTGAATGGGTGGATGGAGGACGGATGGACGGATGGCTGAATGGGTGGATGGATGGATGGTTGAGTGGTTTGGTGGGTGGAGGATGGACGGATGAACAGATGGATGGACGGATGGACGGACAGACAGACGGACGGATGGATGGATGAGTAGGTGGATAAGTGGATGGATGGATGCATGCATGGACACATGGGTGGGTGGGTGAATGAATAGAAACTGGATGGACAGACGTGTAATAAAAAGGTTGTGTATCTTTACATTATATTTAGATTATTAGACTATATCGTGTTTTGAGGGCTAGGATCCCTCCCCAGATTTCTTTAACTTCATCCCAGCATGCCACATGCACCTATGTATGAAAAGATAGGGCAATCTATTTTTAAATCATACAAAGTTTAAATATGTGTTTTCGTCATACAGGAAACTTTTAAATGGGACAACTCTGCTTGCCTTATCTGTCATTATAAGTAGGGTAGATAGTTCCTCTTAAGAACCTTCTATTTTTCTTTGCCTGAGGAAATAAATAGGGACGATCGAAATTTGTCCAGGAAATGAATCAGTTGGTGCAGCCAGAGACTCCTGTGTGTAAGCAGAAACTAAACTTTGGACAAGAGGGAATGCAGCCCGATTACTTTACTGATCTGTCCTGGCTCTGGCAAGGCAGGGGGACACTGCTGTGTCCCGTACGATAAAGGTGGGGCGTTTAGTCCTGGGAGTCGCACATCTCACAGACACTGTGGAAATTATGAATGCCTGGTTAGCTCAGTTCAGAAATACAGAGAGCAGCGACCAAAGCAATCTGCCATCAGGAACACCGCGAATCCAGCAGTGGGGGAGAAACAGAGAGCCACCCAATCCAGCCAGTGGCTTCTGCCATGGAGAGGATTAAAACGATAAAGCCTGGGGCGCCTGGGTGGCGCAGTCGGTTAAGCGTCCGACTTCAGCCAGGTCACGATCTCGCGGTCCGTGAGTTCGAGCCCCGCGTCAGGCTCTGGGCTGATGGCTCGGAGCCTGGAGCCTGTTTCCGATTCTGTGTCTCCCTCTCTCTCTGCCCCTCCCCCGTTCATGCTCTGTCTCTCTCTGTCCCAAAAATAAATAAAAAATGTTGAAAAAAAAAAAAATTTTAAAACGATAAAGCCTCATTGCGGGATTCATTCGCACCTCAATGGATCTCATTCACTAACTCCCCTTACATTTTGTTTTCGGGGTAGTCCATGAAACAGCTTCCCCTGGGGGAGAAAGAAAGAGCCTGCAAGAAACCAGCTGACTTAACATCATTTAAATGCCACAGTCGTCATGACCACTCGTCATGACGAGAACGTCAACGGCCTCAGAAACATTCTGCTCGGTGAGAGGAGCCAGTCACAAAAGGCCACACGATTGCACTTATATGAATCATCCAGAAAAGGGAAATCTATGGAGACACAAAGTAGATTAGTGGTTGCCGAGGGCTGGACGTGGGTGGGGGGAGAGGTCGGGGCCCTGGCGGCCCACCGGCAAGTGGTTTCTTTTTCGGGATGATGGAGACATTTCAGAATTACGTGCTGGTCATGCTTGCACAGCTCTGTAAATTTGCGAAAACGCGTGCAATTGTTTGCTCAGGAGGAGGGCATTCCGCGGCGAGTAAACGATGCATCCGCGAAGTTGTTGGAAAAATCAACATGGAGGTGTCTGGTGGGATGTTTAAATTCCTCCTCGTGTGTTTCGCAGTTTTAGTCTGAAGTCCCTTTCTTCCGTGGCTGTCCACCGGTCCTCCCACAAAGTGGGGGCTGGGACTGTTTCCCCAGAGTCTGACCCCGAACAGAGACAGGGACGTCGTCGGCCTTGAAGAAACATCCAAAGTGGAACCGAGACCCCCTGATACAGGGTGACCAGACTGTCCTCGGCACTGACTTCTCCTCAGGGGCCCGTGTCCGGATGGAGTTCGGACTTTGTCTCACACACACCCACCCACAGGACGATCATTTTCTCTCTCTGGTCTCCGGCAAGCCTTCAACACTCATGAGACACAAGGAAACATGTCCGTTTTGGTTTCCCCCAAATTCAAACGCTTGGAGAGCTTGGCCAATTCTCTGAAACACCGAGTCAACTTCTGTGCCTGACGGTCTCAACGATGACCCCCTAAGACCCTACGCAAAAGCAGCTTGGCACACATTGATGGAGATAACGGCTCCCACCGCCCCCCTCAACGCCCTGGGCCATCACAGGGCGTCCTCTGTCTGAACAGATGTGTTTACAGGGAAGACCGCCACCCGGACTTCACGGGTGGCTTCGGAGTCCTCTCCGGAGCATCGAAAACTGACGACCGGAACGTGATTCCCCTGCTCCCATGTTAACACCCTCCTTTCCTGTATTTCTCTAATTTTCCAAAATGGTGGTAAAAGACACGTGACGTGAAACTTTCCATTGTCCAGTGCCCATTTCGGCGTTACTGAATGCGTTCATCGTGCTGTGCAAGCATCCCCACCATCATGTCCAGAACTTTCCACGTCCCCAAACTGAAGGTGTGTCCCCATGAAACACTGACTCCCCGTCCCCTGTCGCCACCCTCTGGCCCCACAATCTAGTCTCTGTGTCTATGGCTGGGACTTCTTTAGAGACGCCATATACGTGGGATCACACAGGATCTGTCCCTCCGTGAGTGGCTTATGTCCCTGAGCGTCACGTCCTCAAGGACCATCCATGTTGTGGACACAGAGCCCAGCCTGTGTGTGACAGGCAAGCCCATCTACAGGTGGGAAAGTAAGTTCTCGACACAGGGGTCAGAGGAATTGGGGGACGGAGGCTGTTGGCCGGTGCCCATCAAGCATTTATTGACCGAGTACTACGTACAAGGGAAGTTATGACAGGACATAAGGGGATCACGAAATTGAAACGTGATACGGGACGTGCTCCCAAGCAGCTTACGGTCTGGCGAGAGCTGAGAAGCGTGCTGGAAACAGGGACTGCGAAATAAGCCCAAACACGACGGACCTCGATTCTTGCACCCAGACGAGAACAACAGAATAGAGGGATGCAGTCAGCGGGAGGACACAGTCTCCAAGGACACCCTCACTTGTCACACCAGTTCGTGCAGGATCCAGAACTGTCCTCAGCTCCAAGGGGGACTCACAGGAGTGCTCAACACTCAGTCATGGTTTACCACTGTTTATTATGGACACAGCAGGGAGCCTCCTGGTCCCCCCATCCCATGAGGACACAGCAGGGAACCCCTTGGTCCCCCCATCCCATGAGGAAACAGCAGGGAGCCCCTGGTCCCCCCATCTCATGAGGAAACAGCAGGGAGCCCCTGGTCCCCCCATCCCATGAGGAAACAGCAGGGAACCCCTTGGTCCCCCCCATCCCGTGATGAAACGGCAGGGAGCTCCCTGGTCCCCCCCATCCCATGAGGACACAGCCAGGAAACCCCTTGGTTCCCCCAACCCATGAGGAAACAGCAGGGAGCTCCCTGGTCCCCCCCATTCCATGAGGACACAGCCAGGAAACCCCTTAGTCCCCCTTCCCATGAGGAAACAGCAGGGAACCCCTTGGTCCCCCCATCCTATGAGGAAACAGCAGGGAGCCCCTGGTCCCCCTAATCCCATAAGGACACAGCCAGCAAGTCCCCTGGTCCCCCCCATCCCACGAGGACACAGCCAGGGAACCCCTTCGTCTCCCCATACCATGAGGAAACAGCAGGGAACCCCTTGGTCTCCCCCATCCCATGAAGAAACAGCAGGGAGCCCCTGGTCCCCCCCATCCCATGAGGAAGCAGCAGGGAGCCCCTGGTCCCCCTCATCCCGTAAGGACACAGCCAGCAAGTCCCCTGGTCCCCCCATCCCGCGAGCGCACAGCAGGGAGCCCTCGGTCCCTCCACCGTGATGGCCGTCTAGGAACCAGGAAGAGGGGCCTCCCCGGACCCCAGTCTGCCCCTGGACCTTCGACCCCCAGGCTCCAGGACGTTGGGAAGCATGCCCTCCCTGTGTGTAAGCCCCCAAGTCTGCGGTGTTTCGTTCCAGGTGCCTGAACGGACTCACCCCCCCCCGCCCCCCACCAGGCGTCTCACCCCAAGGGCTCAGACCTCCCGGGAGCCACGGGCAAAGGCCAGAACTCACTTTCGGCACCTTAAGGCCTCCCTGCTGACTCCCATAAAAAGCCTGCTCCCCCCCAGATACAAAGAGCCCCCTGCAAAGAACGCTCCGTGCCAAACCACCAGAGCACAGGGCTGAGATTCGCCGTCCCTCCTTCTGCGCCCACCCAAGCCACCACGCACCTGTGTATCAGGGCCACGGCGGCTGCAGCACGGCCACGCCGCCTCACACGCGGTCGGCCCTGAAGCAGGAGCCAGCCGTGCAGGAGGGAGGCAGTCAGTCATCAGCGACGCCACTCGGGGACCCCGCCTCCCAGGCCAGCCCACGATGCCCCCTTTGTGGGGAGATTAACACCCTATTTGTTTCCATCATTCGGGCGCTTCATCCCTAATGGGCGACGCCTTCGCTGCAAAGCCGTCTTCCTGACAGGCCGTGCCAGGTTTGATTAGGGCCCCGCGAGGGATGGTGGCCGCGCCCTCCGCGTGCGTGGCGTCTAATCACTTCCTGACAGACAGCCCGGCAGCCCCACGGCCCCCCTCGCCCGCCACCAGCCCCGCTCCCCGCCTCTGGCTGCAAAAACCGTGATGGTCCGTGAGGAAGATACGCCCGCGTGTAATTCTCAGTGACAAAAACAGAGCCAACGTGTTTACATAATTGGTGACACATCTCAGTGTTTCCACGTCTCATCTCCTACTCCTTAGGCAGCCGCGACACCACGAAGTTCGCCCCTCCCGGAAACAAGGAAGACAGAAATAACGCACACACAGGCACGGTGCCCGTGCCTCCGAAAATCACGCAAGTCATCAGAGCAGGGCCGACCCGCCGAGCTCTCTGACGCCTGGCTGGGGAGTTGCGTCACTGCACGTTAACAGGTGGGGCGGGGGCCCCCGCACACGGGTTCCCGCAGGTAACCCGGGGCGGCTCAGGATCGCGGGGGTCTGGAGTCGGAACGGGAGCGAGGCAGATGAGGACCTGGAGAGGTCCCAGAGCCGCTACAGCTCGCTGTTTGCAGGTCGGCTCAGCTGGAGGCTGCAAGCTACGTGCTCCCAAGTCAAGGGGACCCCTGCACAGCACCCCAGGCTGGTCAACGGCACTCACTCTTGTAGCTTTCCCTGCCTCCCGTCCGCAAGGTCCCAGGATGCAAATGTCCTTCCGAACCACATCACAACATGTAAGGGTCAAGGGGATGCGTGTCCCCAGGGGCGGAGGGGCAGCCCCTGCCTCACTCGTTTGCACACGTGCAGCAGCTGAGCACCTGTGCTGTTGACCAAAACAGCTCCCACCGTTTCTGAAGTGTTTGGGGTTAACAGGCGGGAAAAAGGAAGAGAAGAAAGAAAGAAAGAAAGAAAGAAAGAAAGAAAGAAAGAGGGAAGAAAGGAGGGAAGGAAAGAGGGGGGAAGGAAGGAGGGAAAGAAGGAAGGAGGGAAGGAAGGAGGGAAGGAAGGAAGGAAGGAAGGAAGGAAGGAAGGAAGGAAAAAGGAGGGAAGGAAGGAAGCAGGGAGGGAGGAAGGAAGGAGGGAGGGAGGGAGGGAAAAAAGGAGGGAAGGAAGGAGGGGGGAAGGAAGGAGGGAAAGACGGAAGGAAGGAGGGAAGGAAGGAGGGAAAGAAGGAAGGAAGGAAGGAAAGAAGGAAGGAAGGAGGGAAAGAAGGAAGGAAGAAGGCAGGGAAAGAAGGAAGGAGGCAAGGAAGGAAGGAGGGAAGGAAGGAAGGAAGGAAGGAAGGAAGGAAGGAAGGAAGGAAGGAAGGAAAAAGGAGGGAAGGAAGGAAGGAGGGAAAGAAGGAAGGAAGGAAGAAAAAAGGAGGGAAGGAAGGAAGGAAGGAAGGAAGGAAGGAAGGAAAAAGGAGGTAAGGAGGGAAGGAAGGAAGCAGGGAGGGAGGAAGGAAGGAAGGAGGGAGAGAGGGAAAAAAGGAGGGAAGGAAGGGGGGGGAAGGAAGGAAGGAAGCAAGGAAGGAAGGAAGGAAGAAAAAAGGAGGGAAGGAGGGAAGGAAGGAGGGAAAGAAGGACGGAGGCAAGGAAGGAAGGAAGGAGGGAAGGAAGGAGGGAAAGAAGGAAAGAAGGAAGGAAGGAAGGAAGGAAGGAAGGAAGGAAGGAAGAAAAAAGGAGGGAAGGAAGGAAGGTAGGAGGGAAAGAAGGAAGGAGGGAAGGTAGGAGGGAAAGAAGGACGGAGGCAAGGAAGGAAGGAAGGAGGGAAGGAAGGAGGGAAAGAAGGAAAGAAGGAAGGAAGGAAGGAAGGAAGGAAGGAAGGAAGGAAGGAAGAAAATAGGAGGGAAGGAGGGAAGGAGGGAAGGAGGGAAGGAAGGAAGGAAGTGTTCACCAAAGCCGTTGAAGCCCGAGTGTGCACAATCAAATTGAATGAATCCCCTTGCATCCGATTCATTTAGACTTAAGTCCTCTCAGTGTCGCTGGGTCAGAGCCCTTGGATCCCAGAGCGCGTCCAGAAGCGTTCGTCCCTCCGGACGACGCAGAAGCACCTCGTTAGCACGCAGCTCTCGTGATCCCAGAGAGACGCCTGAGTTCTCCGCGAAGCCAAGAACATCCAGACCACGGGACGGGCGAACCACCGAGGGCTCCCACCCATGCCCGCATTTCCAGCAGGAAAAGACTTCAACCTTTTTCACAGGGAACATCACACCTCTTGGGCGGTGGGTTGGGTCGGGGGGGGATCTGGACGCGGAAAACCCAATTCCTATCAAACACGCGGGCACGGAAAGAGAGGTCCGTGCACGTGTTTCCGAGGACACACGTGTCCCAGAAGAGGCCGGGTGCCCCCCCGGGTCCTGCGCACACAACACTCACGTCGATGGGCTCGTTATCTGCCTGGAACCACGCGTCCCAAGGCGGAAAACCAGACCCCCTCCTGGCCCTCCTACAGCTTGAGGTCTACCAGCCGTCCCCACCCGCACGGGCTCCGCAGAAGCATCGTGGCAGGTGAGCAAAGACGTGTATCTTAACCGTGCTGTTTACGTTCCCCAATATTTTGCCTGCAGTTAGGAAAACTGATTGGCGCATGCCAGTGCCCTGATGCTCTCCCACGCAGACTTCGGGCGGCCGTGGTACCCGGAGTTCGATCGCCACCGAAAACGAAGAGGTCAGTGGACTGTCCTTCAAGAGTCATTGACGAGGCCCCAGACTGGGTGTCGGGACAGAGGAGGGAGGGATGTGACCACACGACATCCAAGCACCGTCTGAATTCCTGGACACACCCCTGCCCCCGGGGGGCCCCCGTACCTGGGGGTTCAGTTGGCCCAGGGGTCGCCCCGGCACGTCCCTGTTTCTGTCACCAGGAACAGAAGGGGAACCCTGAACCAGCCTGTGGATGGAGCGGCCTATGCAGTCCTGCTGGCCCGGCCCCATAACCACGTTCCCTCGTCGACGTTGAGAAGCCCAGCGATAAACGTGGTGGGAGCCCTGCCCTGTTGCCACCGGCCGGCTTCCACATCCCGATGTCCCGTGAGAGACAGAGCCGATGGTCCTTCTGGGTCCTGCCGAGTCCCCGAGATTGGAGGTTCTGCATGAATTGTTCGCACGGCACTGCTCTGGTCCCCACTGCACACGTGTCCCTGCCTGCGTGTACTGGGGCGGCCACGAGACGTTACTGCACATGTACTGGGGCGCCCCTGCCTCCGTGTACTGGGACGGCCACAAGACATTACCACAGACCCGCTGGCTCCACACCACAAATTCATCGGCCCCAGCTCTGGAGGCCAGTGGTCTGACATCCAGGTGAGGCAGGACCGCTGAGATCCGAGTAGGGCAGGGTCACTGAGATCCAGGCAGGGCAGGGCCACTGAGATCCAGGAGGCGTAGCTCCACTGAGATCCAGTAGGGGCAGGCTATTGAGATCCAGGCAGGGAAGGGCTGCTGAGATCCAGGAGGGGCGGGACCCCTGAGATCCAGGCAGGGCAGGGCCACTGAGATCCAGGCAGGGCAGGGCCACTGAGATCCAGGCAGGGCAGGACCCCTGAGATCCAGGCAGGGCAGGACCCCTGAGATCCAGGCAGGGAAGGGCTGCTGAGATCCAGGAGGGGTGGGACCCCTGAGATCCAGGCAGGGAAGGGCTGCTGAGATCCAGGAGGGGCGGGACCCCTGAGATCCAGGCAGGGCAGGGCCACTGAGATCCAGGCAGAGCAGGGCCACTGAGATCCAGGCTGGGCAGGGCCGCTGAGATCCAGGCAGGGCAGGACCCCTGAGATCCAGGCAGGGAAGGGCTGCTGAGATCCAGGAGGGGCAGGACCCCTGAGATCCAGGCAGGGAAGGGCTGCTGAGATCCAGGAGGGGCGGGACCCCTGAGATCCAGGCAGGGCAGGGCCACTGAGATCCAGGCAGGGCAGGGCCACTGAGATCCAGGCTGGGCAGGACCACTGAGATCCAGGAGGGGCAAGACCTCTGAGATCCAGGCAGGGCAGGGCCCCTGAGATCCAGGATGGGCAGGACCCCTGAGATCCAGGCAAGACAGGACCCCTGAGATCCAGGCAGGGCAGGGCCACTGAGATCCAGGAGGGGCAGGACCACTGAGATCCAGGCAGGGCAGGACCCCTGAGATCCAGGCAGGGCAGGACCGCTGAGATCCAGGCAGGGCAGGGCCACTGAGATCCAGGCAGGGCAGGGCCACTGAGATCCAGGCAGGGCAGGGCAACTGAGTTCCAAGAGGGGTAGGACCATTGAGATCCAGGAGGGGAAGGACCCCTGAGATCCGGGCGGGGCAGGGCCATTGAGATCCATGGGGGTAGGACCAGACTCTCTCTCGAGGCTCCAGGGGAGGGTCCTTCCTGCGTCTCCCAGCTTCTGGGGCTCTAGGCGTCCCTGAGTTTGTGGCCGCGTCCCTCCTGTGTATGCTTCCGCCCTCACGTGGCTTCTCCTCTTCTGTCTCTTACAAGGACAGCGGTCATTGGAGTCAAGGCCACTCCCATGACGTCACCTTAACCTGATTGATTACATCTGCAAAAGCCCTGTTTCTAAATAGTGTCCCCTGAGGCCGGGACATCACGTGAGGGGCCGGCTCTGACATTGGTCTGGCCTTGCCCGTCTTCATGTTTCGTCACCCAGCACGTGACTGTGCACAGAGACCGCGTCTCATGCCCTCTGGTCTTTGCTCACAGCCCTGGAGACGTTCCGTCGTCGGCCACACGACGTCACAACAGTGATGAACGTTCACTCACCGCGGTAACAGGTGGTTTCATTCATCGTAGAGCACGGAGGTCACCCTAACGAGTGTCATCCCGATATAAGGTCATGTGGAGACCGTGCAAACGCTTTTCCCTCAACGTGTGTCTATCATCACCCACAGGCACAGACAAGGTGGCGGCCGTGGGCTGAATCGTCATCTCACACAGCCGTGTCCTGACCCCCGCGTGGATGTGGCCTCCACAGAGGTTACGATGAGCCAAACGTTTGTTCCCCCCAAGGTCCGTGTGTTGTAACTTCACTGCAGTGGGCGGGTGTTAGGACGAGGGGCCTGGGGAGGGGATCAGCTCATGACGGTCGATGGGATTCGTGTCCTCGCAAAAGGAGACTCCAGAGAGCCCCCTCGGCCCCCTTCTGCCACGTAAGGTGACCGGTGAGAAGGAGTCCACCATGGCCGACCGGGCAGGGGTGCTTCCTGTGACCCCGCAGTGGAAGTCACAGGAAGAACTGTCTGTTGTTTGCAAGCCCCGCCCCCTCCCCGCGGAGCACCGTGTCCTCTTACGGCAGCCCCGACAGATGGACGGACAGATGGACAGGTGTCCACATCCTGGGGATCAGTGCCAGACTGCTGGCCTCCACCCCTGGGAGAGAGGCAGCGTCTGGTGTCTGATACCACGGCGTGTGTGGCCCTTTGTGGTGGCCGCCCCGGGCACACGGGCACTCCCACGTGGGTCTGTCTGGCAGAATTCACCGGGAATGCTGGCTACCTTCGCGGGATTGACACAGGGGGTCCTACTCGTCCCCCTCCACACTTGGGAATCCCTCTCTTCCGGCCTCCTGGCCTCCACGGCCAATCCAGCCACGCCATGTGGAGGGACGCAGCACCTGTGTGGGAGGCCCTCGGCTGTGCTATCCTGTCCCCACCACGGACAGGATACGTCGACGGGGCCAGCCTCCAGGGTTTGGATCTGACCCCTTCCAGCCCCAGGCCTGGCCTCTGTCCAGCTCCTCCCACCCCTCCAAGGCCTTCCCCGAACCACGCAGGATGCGGCACCCCACCCAGAACCCATGCTTTAGGGGCGCTCTCCCGGTAAGCCCCTGCAAAGGGTCTCTGGCTCTTAAAGTCTGCCGTCCCCAGAGAACGCTCCGTGCGTAGCGTGAGCCGACGGCTTCCGCTCACGTTGCCTCAACGCACACGATTCACCAGGACTCGTACGAGACGCTCGTACAAGACGGCGGTGGGACGGGATACCCTTCGCCAGCTCCCCGCGACTGGAAATCCTCTGCCCGGGCGCCCCAAGTCGCCCTTGTATTTGGTAGAAATTATTCTTTGTTAGCATCAGGAAAAGTGCCCGTCTCCTATATACACTTGCTTCAGTGTCTCTGAAGGAACGTAGGACGTTTGCAAAGCAGAAAACACATGCAGACAGCTTTCTAGAACATTCCAAGAGCTCCAGCCCATGTGCACAAATATCCACAGAGACGGCTTCCATTGGCCGTTGCAAATGACAGAAATGCCCCCGCGGGGTGTGGAAGAGGGAGGCACAGACCTCAGACACTGGGCTGAGGCTGAGCACTGGGCGGGGGGGGGGGGGCCGGAAATTTATGTGGCCCCCACCCCACGCACCTGTCCCTGCATCCCCACGATGAACACTTTGCACGTGCAGTGGTACCAAAAGCAGTGGAGACAGAGTGGGGACTAGCACACGCTCAGAGACCCCCCAATCCAATCGGGGTGCAAAGACGCCTTAACGCTTGACCGATGCATCCACTGGCCACAAGACTCCCAGGCAAATGGCTGGTGTGGCAGAAAGTATGCGGCAGGGACTGAGAAGGTCTGTCCCCACGGTCACCCCAAAATTTATGTAAATTTATGTAAATTGCTAAACACCGGCTCCAGGAGCGAGAGCTGGGTCGACACAAAGGGAAGAATCCCTCGGCTAATATCCAGCCCTTCTACCCCTCACAAGAAATTCACGACACCTCCTTTCCATCCTTCTGTGTTTTTCTTCTGTTTTGCTGTCCCTTAAAATAATGATGCATTTTTTTTGCAACTATCTTATATTTTCAACAAGAGCCTGCAGCGTGAGCACAGACTTAACGATTTTATACGTTATTTCAACTGCACGAACCTACGAGAGAATTCTGGATCATATTTCCCCAAAACGGGGGTGGGAGAAAGATCTCTACTCACTCAGAAACGCCTCTCCTCTGCTAACACAACTTTGTAGGATTTTTTTTCTCCCTGTTGTTCTGCTGTATTTTTATAGTTGAGCCACGCAAATAAGGCAGGGAGACATGAAAATTTCGGCTGTCCCTCACGGTCTGTGACCCACAAGAACAACCCCATGGCCTTGGGGCACATGGTTCATCGACACCTCACTCCCCATTCCCACAAGAATACACAAAGATCACCGAATACACATTCATGGAGCTCTGTCCTTCGCCAAGCCAGTTCCTAACTCCGAATCACCTCCCCCCTCTGATTCTCATTCTGACGTGACCGATTTTATCTATAAAAGCTCGGCAATCCTCAGGCCCGACAGAGCAGACAGCACCCAACTCCACGAGCCGTACTCGTCCAGGAACTGTCCACCACATACGCGCTCCCACTGGACTCAGGACTGGATTTATACCTGTGTTCCTGGCTTTCCGACCTCCCTGGGGACCACCATCACACGCTGTTCTTTTCACGTCTTACACGCTCAGAATGGCGGCCAAACCCGAACTGCGTTTGTGGGTGTGAACATCTTGATTTGTGTTTGAACGGCACTTCTCTAGTCCTTAATCCAAGCCAACTGGTTTAAAAAAAAAAAACTCTTTAACTCCTTAGAGGCATTGGGCCTTCCCTCCACCCCGATCTTCCCGTCCAAGCCTCTGGCCGAGGGGATTCTGAATTGCAAATATTTAGAGACAGACCCAGAGGTACAGGAGTCCTCAATGACTTCCCCCAGGACCACGGGGCAGACCGTGTCCCCCAAGCCCACCTCTGGGAGAAAGGGGTATCGGAATGCAATCCGTTGAGCTGAACTCAAAGGGCTTTGGCTGGAAACTATGCGCCACCACGAACTAGGGCAGGAATGTTCCTCGCGGTTGCCCGAGAAAAGCATCATGGACTCTGGGTGTAAGACCCGCCCTCCGCCAGGCTGGTTTGCAAAACACACAGGGCAACAGTATGTGTCCTCAGGAAGCCCGGCCCTTCCGGAGGGTTCCCAGCCCAGACAGGAGGGCGCTGAGGCCAGAGAGGGGCCGGAAGGACTCCCTCCCGCCCTGGGAGGTGGACACGACCGCCAGTTTGCCACGCGGCGGCCGGGAGCGCCCCATTCTCCTCTGCGAGCTGCGTCCCACCAGTGTGGCGGGAGGGTCTCATTTCGTGTTTTCCTTTCATATGCTTTTCACGCACAAAACCTCGAGGGGAGACAGTTGCCACAAATCAGCAGAGTAATTAGTGCCTCCCTTCCTGGCCACCCGGATTCGTTTTCTTGGCTCTAAGTGTATTAGTCTTAAGGAATTTCCTTTGCCAGGAGATAAATTCAAGAAAAGGGCGGCAGAACCCTAAAGCGAGCTGAGTGTTAGTGGCCCTGGACCTGAGACACACTGTCTTCTCCAGCGCCCACGCGTCATAAATACGGAGCCGGCCACACATTGGACCCAGGGACGCTCGCCTCCCGCCCACAAATCCAGAGGGTTCCCCCTCCCATCGCCAGCCCGCCTCCACGTCAGGAGAAGATTTATAAAAGCAGCACGCCAAGGTGGGGTCTTGTTACAAAAACCTTCTTCTTTGGGAAACACAGGATGAAATATAATTATAATTTAGCCGTACCATTTAGAAGAAACAAACCTGTGTTCTGCACCGCCGGGGTTTGCTAAATCGAAGACCTTTAAATTGATTCCCTTCTCTCCAGTTTGCTGAGAGGCGGGGCCGGGTGGGCGGGGTGGGTCGGCGGGTCTCCGTGTGGTTCTTTGCCACCCGCTGTGGATTAGAAACTCCCCACTGGCATCTAGGGAGACCCTCACCTTGTCCTCAACTCAGAGACACATCCAGATAGCCGTGTTGGCCTCAACTTAGAGACGCGTCCAGACAGCCATGTTGGCCTCGACCTACAGACACATCCAGACAGCCATCTTGGCCTTGACTTAGACACGTGTCCAGACAGCCATGTTGGCCTCGACCTACAGACGCGTCCAGACGGCCGTCTTGGCCTCGACTTAGACACGTGTCCAGACAGCCATCTTGGCCTCGACCTACAGACGCATCCAGACGGCCATCTTGGCGTCGACTTAGACACGTGTCCAGACAGCCATGTTGGCCTCGACCTACAGACGCGTCCAGATAGCCGTCTAGGCCTCAACTTAGACACGTGTCCAGACAGCCATGTTGGCCTAGACCTACAGACACGTCCAGACAGCCATCTTGGCCTCAACCTACAGACGCGTCCAGACAGCCGTCTTGGCCTTGACTTAGACACGTGTCCAGACAGCCATGTTGGCCCCGACCTACAGACGCGTCCAGACAGCCATCTTGGCCTCGACTTAGACACGTGTCCAGACAGCCATGTTGGCCTCGACCTACAGACGCGTCCAGACAGCTGTCTTGGCCTCAACCTACAGACGTGTCCAGACAGCTGTCTCGGCCTCAACCTACAGACGCGTCCAGACAGCCGTCTTGGCCTCGACTTAGACACGTGTCCAGACAGCTATGTTGGCCTCGACCTACAGACATGTCCAGACAGCCATCTTGGCCTCGACCTACAGACGCATCCAGACGGCCATCTTGGCCTCGACTTAGACACGTGTCCAGACAGCCATGTTGGCCTCGACCTACAGACGCGTCCAGATAGCCGTCTAGGCCTCAACTTAGACACGTGTCCAGACAGCCATGTTGGCCTCGACCTACAGACGCATCCAGACAGCTGTCTTGGCCTCAACCTACAGACGTGTCCAGACAGCTGTCTTGGCCTCAACCTACAGACGTGTCCAGATAGCCGTCTAGGTCTCAACTTAGACACGTGTCCAGACAGCCATGTTGGCCTCGACCTACAGACGCATCCAGACAGCCATCTTGGCCTCGACTTAGACACGTGTCCAGACAGCCATGTTGGCCTCGACCTACAGACGCGTCCAGACAGCTGTCTTGGCCTCAACCTACAGACGCGTCCAGATAGCCGTCTTGGCCTCAATTTAGACACGTGTCCAGCAGCCTTCCGTGCAGGCATGGATCGCCAGAACAAGCTAGGTCCCAGCGTGCTGTGTGACCTGGGAAACGAGTTGTGGAAAGTTGGTCCTGAATCTGCATACATGCTCTTGCATTTTTGCCAGGAAGCAGTAGACCAGCACCCTCAACAACATTCATGCCCAGAGAATGGGGACCCTGATCGTGGTCCTCCAAGCCCGTGGCTGGGAATGACGACCCTCAAGACCCAAGAGTCCCACTCAAAGTGTCCTTCTGTTTCAGCTTGGCACAGACAATGAATGGTCATGTCTGCTTGGCAAATCAGGTTTTTTCCATGACCCCACACCGCCAAAAAAAACCCCATGGTTTTGCCAAGCTGCCTGAACTTTCCTTTTTTAAAGCGTAAAATAACCCTTTCTTTGAAAAGTTGCTACAAACATAAATAAAACTTAAAAATAAGGAAGGTGCTACATTAAGTGTATGAAGACGTAAGATAAAACGGATTCAACCTCACCGGTGTTCTTGAAAACCACATCAGTTTTGATTGCGTCCTACACTGTAGCCGAGAAGCCCGTGCCCGTAAGAATTTCCGCCATCAGACGGAACGAGGAAACCAAATTTGCAACCAAAGCACCAGCTTAGATGTTCCTGTGTTGCACTTATCCCCAGCCAGACTCTGAAAACATGAAATTAGGGAATCAAAAAGGGAATCCCCAGAACCTTCGAAAACTCCCCAAAGACTCAAGAAAGATGCTGCTATATGTTGAAACATCTGGTCAAACCGTGTAGGACGGGTTTTAGCACACTGGTCAATAATTCCTTGCTCCGCTCCATCTTTCTGTGTTTGTGGGTGCTCACAGCTACCATAGGACCATCCAGGACCGACTCAGCCATATCTACGTGTCCTTTCATCTCTGGTGCTAATCAGTGACCCCTCTCCTTAATGACCTCAGTTGTTTTTCTCCAGGATCTGCCCAGACAGAAAACCATGTGTGCCCGGGGCAGTCCCCGGGGGTCCCGAATCTCTCCAGGATCTCTGCCATGTGGGCTCCCCTTGCAGAACTCTGGGGCACATGTGAGCCCCCCTCCCAAACCAGCCCCCTAAATCTTCCTCAGAGGAACAGCCTCTCCTCTGCCCCACGCACTGTGCCTGTCACGTCACCTCTCTGTGTAACGAATGCTTGCACCAATATAGGATCCAACACATCCATACATCACCCCGTGCTCATCACGACAGGTGCACTCCCTTAATCCCCATCATGCATTTCCCCCAGCCCCCACCCATCTCCCCTCTGGTGGCCATCAGTCTGTTCTCTGTAGTTGAGTGTTTTTCTCAGTTTGACTCTTTTTTCATTGTTGCTTTGTTTTGTTCCTGAAATGTCACCTAGGAGTGAAATCAGACTGTATTTACCTTTCTCTGACGGATTTATTTCACTTTGCATAACACCTCCCAGATCCACCCGTCTCAGTGCAAGTGACAAGATCTCATTCGTCTTCTTTATCCATCCATCTGTCCGTGGTCACTTCTTTTTCTTCTTTCAAAAAATTGTTAATATCTATTTATTTTTGAGAGAGAGAGAGAGAGAGAGAGAGAGAGAGACAGTGAGTGAGCAGGGGAGGGACAGAGAGAGAGGGAGACACAGAATCCAAAGCCGTTTCCAGGCTCTGAGCTGTCAGCACAGAGCCCTACACAGGGCTCAAACTCACACCCGTGAGATGATGACCTGAGCCAAAATCAAGAGTCGGGAAGGTTACCTGACTGAGCCCCCCAGGTGCGCCCCCCCCCCCAACAGAAGCGTTTCAAAGCAAGCAATTCAGGGCTGATGAATATCCCATCACAAGGCTGGGCCATTTTTTGTTTATCCGTTCCCGTGTCCACGGACACTTGGGTTCCCCGGCCCTCTGGGCTTTGACGGGTGGCACCACTATGAACTTGTGCGTGGGGTTATTTCTTCCCACGCTCGAGTTTGCTTGCCCATCGGTGAGGCTCACACGTTCCTGCTTGTGTCCCACAGACAAGCTTCATGAAAGACCTGCTCGTTCCAGATATTTGGGGAGGTGAGGGAGGGCTATGCAGAATCTTCACGGCATCAGTGGCTGTCAGGAGCTCGGTCCCTCGCGCCCTGTACACGTCTGGGCAACAGCATCCACACGTCAAGCATTTTCCCACGAAAAGGAACCAGAGCTTCTGGGGAGAAATGAATCATCCCTCCAGGGCCGGATGGAGGGAAAACGGGAAGAGATCGCTGTGGCTGGAAGCAAGGCACCTGAGATTAACGGACTCTGGGAACCGGCCTGAAAAGTCGCCCGTGGCCAACCGGGGACACGCGGAGCCTCCAACGGGAGAGGAGCGATGTTTGTAACTGATCACAGCACATGGAAACAATCTGGAGAGACGCTTATCCTCAAATCCGCGGGGGACCCTCGAAGAGAGAGAAGACGTGTGTCACCCCCTCAGACACCTATGGGGCCATCTTCTTCCTCACAAGAACAGCGTGAGGGAAGGACACATTCATTCTGCCCTCGGAGGACTTCATGCAGCCCCCGTGGACTTGTAGGCCACGGTTTTCCAATCCCAGGTGACGCCACGGGCTCAGGCAGGGACCGTCCGTGGACACCAACCAGCTCTTTTGCTGGCAGGCATCCCCCAGGACCAAAGCATCCCCATAAGGCTCCTCAGTGGCTGCAAATGGGAAAGACACACACCTGTTCAGCGGGGGGACCCAGCTGTCGTTGCCCCGCCACCCAGTGACCCGTGTTCCCACGGCCAGCAGCGGGACCGAGTGGGACACGGCCCCCGGCACCCCCTGGACGGAAGTTCCTACCACGTCCTCAGGCTGACATCCATTGCGAGGAAACAGACGGGTGGACTCGTGGGTCCGACCGCCTCGCCTGGGACCACAGGACACTCCAGCATCCCGACTTTTGGTGCCATTTGGAGCAGTTGGTGTGTCTGCACCAAGAAAAGCGAAAAAAGTATTTTAAATAGACACCACGCAGGGGCGCCTGGGGGGCTGGGTCGGTTGAGCATCTGACTTTGGCTCAGGTCATGACCTCACAGTTAGTGGGTTCAACCCCTGCATCAGGCTCTGTGCTGAGAGCTCGGAGCCCAGAGCCTGCTTCGGATTCTGTGTCTCCCTCTCTCTCTGCCCCTGCCCCGCCCACGCTCTGTCTGTCTCTCAAAAATAAATAAACATTAAGAAAAATTTTAAAATAACAACACTTCACAAGGTAAACAGGGAAAAGCTAACAGCCAGATTGGCAGAACCTATAAATGTTAAAAAATTTTTAATGAGTAAATACATAGAAATATATGTAAAAAGTAATAAATATAATAAACATATAATAAATATATAATACATAAGAATGTAATAAGATAAATATAAATATAATAATCAATACAGAATAAATATAAGTAAACATATAATAAAATATAAATATTGTATAATTTATTATATATCTATTATTTGTATAAAAAGCATATTTAACACAATTCAAATAAAGCTACTACTTACATAGTTAACTCATATTTATGCAGCACATATACAAATATAAAGGTATAAATGTATTTCATAACTTATTATATATTTATTGTTTATATAAATCAGTATATTTAATATGATTCAAATAAAGTTACTGTGTATATACTTAACTCATACATAACATATATAAAATATAAAAATGTGCATATATGAAAATATATAAATATTATATTGTATAGTTTATTATATATTTATTGTTTATATACATATATTAAATGATTAAAACAAAGTTACTATTTATATAGTTAACTCATATCATATATAACTTATATAACTATTATATTGTAAAACTCATATATTTATTAATATATAAATACAGTATATAAATTAGTATATAAATACATGTATTGAATGATCAAAATAAATAAAGTTACTATTTATATAGTTAATTCATATCATATATAACATAAAATATAAGTATATATAAAATATATATTTTATAATTTATTGTGTATAACTTATATAAATAAGTGTATTTAATATGATTTCAATAAATAAAGTTATACAATTAACTCATGATATATAACTTCTATAAGATATATAACATATAATATTAAATTTTAGAATTCATTGTATAGGCAACTTTATATAAAAAACCTCTGTAGCATAATTTAAATAAATAAAATTACCATTCATGTGTTTAACTCATACGATACCTAACTTCTATATAAAATCTAAATATACATAAACGTGTAAATGTTACATTTTATAACTTATTGTGTATTATTTATCGTCTTGGACACGTAAATATATGTAACATGACTTCAGTAAGTCCGGCTGGGATTTATACACATAGCAGTCCCGTGTCTCACTCGCGTCACACACACACGTGTGACACACGCACGCACACAGGGCAGAAAGTTGTTATCGGAGGCCCCTGGCAGAGCTCTCAGGCCGTGCGTGCACCTGTGGGTGCCTGTGCTTCTCCCCATAAGAAAGGTTTCCGGCTACAGGGACCACAGGCGGTTGTGATGCCCACACGGGCTGAGGTCACAGGTGCCCCCGGGGCCTTGTCCCCGCCCCCCCCCCCCCCCCGCCCACACACCCCGTTCATCCCCACACGCCCCGTGGGTAGAGGCCGTGGTGGGTGCCCTGTGGGGGGGGGTCTCACCTGTGCGGGCCCCGACCTGGGCGCCTGGACCGCTCCCGTCCAGGACCCCGCCTCCTGTGTAGCGACCTGCCCCCCGCTCCACGGTGCGTCCTACTCTTCTCTTAATTTAATTTAATTTTCATTTCTGCCCCCGGAGGAGCTGCAAACAGCTGGGCCCCCTGAGCTGTGTGTCCCCCAGCCCCGAGGACTCTTATTAACTTTCCCTTCTGCTGGCGCTCTGGGACTTGGGCCACATGCAAATCACTCCAATTGGTATGCAAACGCCCTGCGTCCCCCCTCCTGGAGGCCTCGCACACCTGGACAGGGGCCTGGGGGCAGAGCCCCAGCCTCCTCCGCCCCCTCCACTCCCGCCGCGTGCAGCCCAGAGACTCAGGGGCGGAAATGAGGGCACTGAGGTCAGTTCCAGTTGAGAAGCAGCCCACGGTGCTGGGGGGGTGGGGGGGGGGCGAGGTTGCACCATCAAACCTGCTGGACAAAAAATCAAAACACGGCCACACAGTCTGAGCTCAGCGGGAGGGGCTTTCACGGAAACACACTCCCACCAGGGAACCCTTCCCACCTCACAAGGAAAACCTGCCCCGGGGAGGGAAAGTAAGGCTCCAAGCGCCGCTTCACAAAGAGAGGAAACGGCTTAAAGGGGGGGGGGGGGGGGGTCTCGGCCAGAAGGCAGAGAGCTTCCGGAAGAGCCCGGTGTGCCAGTGAAACGAACCAGCATGCGGCCTTCCTCCATCCCGTGTTCTGCCGCGGGTCTGTGGGGAGACCCGACTCGAGTGGACAGGCAGAAGGGCCTGCAGGCTGAAGTCTGGCCGGGAAACCCCCACGCAGGCGTCCGGGGCCGGCCCAACCGTGGCCCTGGGGACGGGAGGGGGCGGACGTGGCCCATCCGTGGGGCAGGCCCAGACCTGACATGCGTCTGTGAAATTCAGGTTCATGGATGGCGCCCGAGTGAGGCCACAGACGGGGACCCCAGCTGCTGGAAAGCGTCATCAAGGGCTTTGAAAAGTCTCCAAACTTCCTAGTGGGGCTTCCTTGGTACAACTTCCCCCAATATGGCGGCTTGGCCTTACACCCCAGCATCGGATGCCCTGGGTCGGCCTTGTCAGGACGCGCCCCCCCCCCCCGGCTCACCCCTGGGTCTACAGGCGCCTCGAGTCCCACACCGCTGACCCCAGTACCCCAGACGTGCCCCCAGGACAAGCCTCCCGGACGAACAGACCCCTCCCCTCGCCTCTCCTCTCCGAGCCCAGCAGCCACAGGCTCTGGGGCCACCTCCTCGGGAGAAACACTAACCCAGCGTCTGCACTTTTCTCTCGGAAAACCAGCTGCACGCCCGCCCTGTGGGAGCCCTGCCGGGACGCGCCCTCCCTTCTGAGACTCCACGAGCGCACGGATGCGTCCGACGCTCCGAAATAAACCGCTCTGGGGGGGGGGGGGTGTCACGGGAACCTGTTCACCCCCAGCACCGGGGCAAAGAACACAGAAGCACAAAACACCAGCCGTCTTTTTCCTTTCCTTTTTTTTTTTTTTTAAGGAATGCTGCCTTTTGACTACTCCTCTGGGTGGATTCAGGCTGTGCGTAAAGCTGTTACCCATCACGGTAATTCGCAGACTCTGGCCCGCGCCAGACGGACAATACCCCATTGTTCCCAGCGAGCTGGTCCCACTGCCCCGTAGATGCTGCCCAAACCTCTGGGCTAGGAGAGCCCGCGTGGACCGAGCCCGGCCGGCTCCGAGGGCCTGGGGTGCACACACGTGCTCCAGGACAGAAGGGTGCAGACGGGAGGTCAGGGAGGTGACCCCAGAGCTGGCAGGGGTCTAACACCGAGCGCCCCGCCCCCCCAGAGCCCCGCCGGGCACACAGCCCCCAGCCCAGAGCCAGTGACAGGGAGCTGTCACCTCCCGGATAAAGACGCCAGGGGCCTCGCCTACCTCGTGAGCCTGGGGCAGCGTGGACTTTGATCTCACGGAATTTGCTACTTGGTGATGAATGGACCCGCCCCTTGAAGAGGTGTTCAAACATGCCCCTCCTGACCTGTCGCGGCCTCGTGAGGCACAAAGGAGAAAGCAAATGGTCCCACCCGGCCACAGACACGTGTCTCTCTCTGCCCTGCAGATGTCGGGGGTCCCTGGGGGGCTTTCCTCCTGCAGAGGCCATGTTTTCCGGAAGCCGGTTGGCCTCTCCCCGGGCGCAGGACGCAGTCCTGGCCCCCCGGTGAGGGCGGGACCCCACAGCAAACGGACTCCAGAGGTGACCAGGGACCCCGGCGGGGAGGCCTGGGGGCAGACCCCCCCCCCCCCGCCAAACACAACACTCTTATATCAGGGTATCATTCGCACCCCAGACCTGCCTCCCCTCTGTGTGCACGTGACGGGTCCCGAGCACACTCACGGTGCTGTAACCCCCACCAGCGCCTGCTTCCAGAACGTTCTCACATCCCAATGGAGAGCCCGTCCCCATGGGCAGTCCGTCCCGGCCGCTGCCGAGCCCCTCAGCCACCTTCTGTCTCCTTCTTGAACTGCCTGTTCTGAGTCCTCTGGGGTCCACGCCGTGGAGGGAAACCCTGGGGCACACGGTCACCCCCCCAGTCCCATTTCTGGGTTTATTCAATTCCGTCCCCACGTGTCTTTACTGGAGGATGACCTCTGTGGACATCTGTGGACTTGTCAATGGGTCTCAGGGGTCCTGCCCTTCCTGGGTCTCAGAAGCCCTGACCTTCCTGGGTCTCAGTGGTTCTGCCCTGCCTGGATCTCAGGGGACCTGCCTGGGTCTCAGTCATCCTGTCCCTCCTGATTCTCAGTGGCCCTGCCTCTCCTGGATCTCACTGGCCCTTCCCTGCCTGGATCTCAGTGGCCCTGCCCTACCTGGATCTCAGCGGCCTTGCCCTGCCTGGATCTCAGTGGCCCTGCCCTGCCTGGATCTCAGTGGCCCTGCCCTGCCTGGACCTCAGGGTCCTGCCCCTCCTGGATCTCAGCGGCCCTGACCCTCCTGAATCTCCGTGGTTCTGCCCCTCCTGGATCTCAGTGGCCCTGCCCCTCCTGGATCTCAGCGGCCCTGCCCTTCCTGGATCTCAGTGGCCCTGCTCTGCCTGGATCTCAGGGGCCCTGCCCCTCCTGGATCTCAGCGGCCCTGCCCTTCCTGGATCTCAGTGGCCCTGCTCTGCCTGGATCTCAGGGGCCCTTCCCCTCCTGGATCTCAGCAGCCCTGCTCTCCCTGGATCTCAGTGGTCCTGCCCTGCCTGGATCTCAGTGGCCCTTCCCTGCCTGGATCTCAGTGGCCCTGCCCTGCCTGGATCTCAGTGGCCCTGCCCTGCCTGGATCTCAGTGGTCCTGCCCTGCCTGGATCTCAGTGGCCCTGCCCTGCCTGGATCTCAGAGGCCCTGCCCCTCCTGGATCTCAGTGGCCCTTCCCTGCCTGGACCTCAGGGTCCTGCCCCTCCTGGATCTCAGTGGTCCTGCCCTGCCTGGATCTCAGTGGCCCTGCCCTGCCTGGATCTCAGTGGCCCTGCCCTGCCTGGATCTCAGTGGCCCTGCCCTGCCTGGATCTCAGTGGCCCTGCCCTGCCTGGATCTCAGTGGTCCTGCCCTGCCTGGACCTCAGGGTCCTGCCCCTCCTGGATCTCAGCGGCCCTGACCCTCCTGGATCTCAGAGGTCCTTCCCTGCCTGGATCTCAGCAGCCCTGCCCTGCCTGGATCTCAGTGGTCCTGCCCCTCCTGGATCTCAGCGGTCCTGCCCCTCCTGGATCTCAGTGGCCCTCCCCTGCCTGGATCTCAGCGGTCCTGCCCCTCCTGGATCTCAGTGGCCCTCCCCTGCCTGGATCTCAGTGGTCCTGCCCTGCCTGGATCTCACTGGCCCTGCCCTGCCTGGATCTCAGTGGCCCTGACCCTCCTGGATCTCAGAGGTCCTTCCCTGCCTGGATCTGACTTCTGGTCTCCAGAGGTGGGAGCAGCTTATCGCCCAGCCTGGAGGGCAGAGCCCAGAACGACAGAAATTGGAAAGCCAAAGAGCAGAGGAAAGTGCAGGTCGCAGACTTGTGTGAACCGTCGTTGCCCTGTGTTCCTGGAAACTGCACGGTTAAGAATTTCCCCACAGACTTCGTGTTCCGGGAACGGGCTTCCCGAAAACATACCCTGTGCCCCCTACCCCCATGTACGACTCAGTCACGACTTAGGGGCACCCCCCGTGTGTCTCTGACAAGCCAGACAGGGACCCTCCAAATCCCGTCCTTTGCCTGTCTGCACTTCTGTCCCCGCACATGGGTGGGGACAGACGCATGTTGACAGAGTTGAATCGGTTCCTGTCCCCCAGCTGGTGGGGGGTCACCCCACAAGCTCATCCCGCGTGCACACCCAGTTTCTTTCTGGACTGGGTTTTGCATTTGACGTCCTCAAAGAAGCCAAGAGACAAACAAACAAACAAAAAAAATGGAAAACCCTGCTTTCTGAGGAAGCCTCTGCCGAATGTGTTCCAGGAAAATAAGACCAGGGAGGACACAGGCGGGGGGTGGGGGTGGGGAGGCAGCGTGCACACAGCCTGGCGGCCAAGGGAGCCCCCAGACGGGTGCACCCGGGATGCTGTGTGGCTCGACTGTGAAGTGACGCACGGATGTGCACGGGGGATAAAAGCACACACAAGCGTGCAAGCACACGCACACACGTGTGCAAGCAACGCCAGGAGCACCGGACAAGGTCAGGGGCCGCATTCATGCTGGCACACTGACTGTGACGTGCGTTAAGGATTTCTAAGCACCACGGATTCAGGAATTGCCAGTGTTTTATGGGGGCGGGAGGTGTTAGCACCGTCCTTGAAATAACGCCCCGAGGGGAAGACCTGGGATTCCGTACTGGGACACTGGCCTGGGTGCTATCACTCATTCGTTGATTCATTCATTCACGCCACAAGCATTCCTTGAGCACATCCAGGAGCCTGGCTGTGTCGTTCGCATCGGAAAGGCCGCCCTAAGTAACACAGACACAACCCTACCCTCCTAGGGCATCCGTCTAATGGGACGAGGACACAGCGAGCAGAGTAGGGACACGTATCTAGTGCCACGTGGTCAGGATGCGTGTGGATGCCCTAAAACAGGGTGGGATGGGGTAGGGGGTACGTGGCGCCCCGGTGGGGTGGTCTCCATGTTAAAGAACAGGGACATGTGGGGGTCGTTGAGAAGCTGAGTCTTTGCAACAACCAGACCAAGGGGAAGGAAGCACTATGTGGACGTCTGAGAAGCGTTTGGGCGTACATAGGAGCCCGTGCAAAGGTCCTGGGGCAGAGGGACCACGTCTGCAGCTCTGAGGGAAGGGACCGAGCTGACGTGGTACACGGAGGGAAGGCTGGTCTCCCACATTGGACCCTGTCCCAGGGACTATGGGTGAAAACACGAACGGGGTTTTCACGCCCCAGACTTGGCGTATTTCTGCAACCCCATCCAGTAATATCCCCTAAAATTTATTCACACCTGCACCGGATTCCCGAGGCAGCTTTGGGTTGAAGGACAACCAGAAACAGACCCACAAAACTGAAGTGAAACCCTGCCGCTGCTGGGTCTCAGGAGGGCGGTTACCTCCCTCTGGACACGACCCCTCAGCCACGGATTTCGTGTGTAAAGCACCCAGCCATCCACTGGCTTTCAAGCACACACAGGCATTCAGTTATTTCTTTCACTGTTGCTGTCAATTAACAGATTTAATTTTCTAGGGCTGTCTTAGGGTCAGAGAAAGCAGGGACGTGCCCATATAAGCCCCGCACGCGCACTCCCCGTGCCCCGTAGTTACTAACTTTGCGCTTTGGGTGGAGCGTTCGATCCAGATAAACCCATCCTGCAGCACGGCTGACGGAAGCCCGGGTCACCCCTAGTGCTGCAAATTCCATGGGTTTGGACACACGTTTGATGACAGGGACCCCCGCCCCCACTCCGGTGCCACACTCAGACACCACGGCCCTAACAACCCTGTGCGCCCTGCTGACGCATCGCGGCCCCTCACGCACCTGACTCAATTACACGTCCTGTCCTGGGCCTGATTCCCACGAAGCCCTACGCTCCTGTTCCTTCTTTCAGGGTCTTTTCAAATAAGTACTGTAATCACAGCAACTCAGCAGAGAAGCTGGCACCTTTGCGCGCGGCCGGGGCTCCCACGTGCTGGCCACAAACGTCGGGGGCCAAGCCCTGAGCCGGGGGCATTGTGGCTCATCCAGGACCGTGCATGGGGCAGACATCCGTGCGCCCCCAGAGCTGCCGCTGCAAAACCAGGTCGCGCAGGAAGGCAATCTCCGGTGCCGGATGCTCGCCCCCGAGACCCGCCCCTGGACCATGCGCAGCAACCACACACGCAGTCTGCGCATTCGGTGCACCAACGAGGCCAAGGCTCTGCGCATGGATCCAGCCTGAGGCGCTACACTCTGCGCGTGCGCGGCCACTAGGACGCACCTGCCCAAACCCGTCTGGCGCCAAGTAAGATCCCACCGTGGTGCGCGCTGAGTGCACTTTCCATTCGTTTCTTTTTTTATTCCATTTCTTGACCTCTGGCCACATGTGCCTGGCCTGGCCATGCCGGTGGGAAGGGTCCCGCGGACGCGCTGGGGCAGGGGACTTACTGGTGGCACATTCGTGGCAGAGGACTCTAAAACGTAACCAGAACGAGGCTCCTGGCGGCTGCAGGTCGGAAAACACTGGAGACTTTTTATAACGAATGCAAGAAAAGAGAAGAGGAAGTGGGGGCTGAAACTGCGATGTGAGCAAGGTTCAGTCACCTCAGGTTAAAGAAAACACGTGGCCGGACCGAAGCGCGAACACCCACCAGGAGTCACGGCCCGTTGTGAGAAGCTCGTTTGCCGGAAAGCCCAGGTCGCTCGACGCGTTTCCCGAGGAGTCGGTTCCCCTCGCCAAGTGCGCGAGGAGCCCCGGACTCGTGTCCCGAACGTCGCCAAAGCAAGACGCCCATGGGGCGGTGCTGCGTGCATGCGTCTGAGCTCGCATGTGCTGCGCGCATGTGTACGTGTGCGTGCGCGCGTGTGGGTGCGTGCGAGTCCGTGCACGTGTGCGTGTGCGCACATGTGCATGTATGCATGGGCGTACACATATCTGCGTGTGCGTGCATGTGTGCACGTGTGCACGTGTATGCGTTCGTGCATATGTGCGTGCGCATATGCGTGCGTGCGTGTGTGCATGTGTGATTATGCGTGCGCATATGTGTGCACGCACGCGTGTGTGCGTATATGGTGACGGGGATGAACGTTTGGGCACGTTTTCTGTGATGAAGGGCGTGCGTGCACATGTGTGCATGTATGTGCGTGCGCGTGCACCCATGCACGTACGCGTGGTGACAGGGATGCACGTTAGGCGTGTTCCCTGTGTCCGTGAGGGACATGAGTGGTTGTGAAACATCAGGTCGGAAGCAGCTGGAGTCATCGCGTCGGGGGGGCGGGGGAGCAAAGGGACAAACGCACGTGACCGGCACCCCTGCCCTGATCGTGTGCAGACAGCACAGGCCATTCTGGGGGCCCCAGGAGCCCTTCCCCCCCGGCTTCCTTCCAAGACCCGCCCGCGGTCTCCGCCCCGATTGGCAACCGCCGTCCTCGCGTCTGGGCTCTCCCTGTTTTAAGAAATACTCCAGGGCACCTACGTGGCTCAGTCCGTGAAGCATCTCACTCTTGATTTTGGCTCAGGTCGTGACCCCAGGGTCGTGGGATCGAGCCCTGAGTCAGGCTCCGTGCTGAGTGTGGAACTTGCTTGAGATGCTGCCTCTCTCCCTCGCCCTCTGCCCTCCCCTGTGCACGCTAGACATGCTTCCAGCATGTACACACGCATCCCTAAAACACCAGGCCCCCACGCAGAGTCCCCTCCTTCGGACGAAAGCCGTGCCAGGGGCCTTAGGAGCCCCGTGTGCCGAAACACACAGCCCGGATGTTAGCAGGAACAGGGGCTGCATTACGTATACGTATTTCTTAGTCACACCGTGTACATTTTCACGGCTGCACGCGGTGGCACTACGAGGACGTGGCAGAGGCCCTTTACATGGGGCGTGTGCAGCCACGTCTCCAGGCATCGCAGACAATACCTAGACACGTCCCTGAACGCGGGTCCTGGTGCACCTGCCACGGGGCCTCCTCCGGGCACGTCTCTGGGCCGAGAGTAATGGCCCGTGGCATGTGTGAACAGACACGGACGAACGTCCCAGCGCCCATCGTATTGTGGTGTCTACGCGCCCGTGCGTCCGTCTTGTCTCTGAGCCAGCAGCCCGTTGTCTCGTTATTACCCAGCCCTCTGTCTCCATCAGAGACGTCATTTCTGTCCTTGTTCCTGGTGGGCTGGGTTTTCCCACCGTGAACCCAGCTTGCGTTGCTGAGAGCAGCCCCACTCGAGCCAGACATGCTCTCCTCACGTAATCCTGCCTTTGGTCCGGACGCACCTTGTAAGGACCTTTGCACACGTGCTCCGACGTAAGATCAGCCCCCAATTTCCACCCGTTACGTGGTTCGTCGCAACCAATCCCACGCTGGCCTCACAAAATGAATTCGCAGTTTTGTGGAGGCATTTGCCTCGGATCGGAACTGGTGGGGGGTTTTCTCACGTGTTGGGTACAATCCACTGGGGACCCCGATGGGGCCACAAGTTTGCTTCCAGAAAACAGTCGTGTCTGAGCCCTGTTCCCACGCTTCCCATGATCAAGACTGATGTGGGCTTTCTGGCTCTTTGTACATCAATTTGGGTAAGATGTATTTTTCTCAGAACATCTGTCTGTCTCCTTTCAGTCTTCGAATGTGTCAGGAGAAACTTGTCCGTAAGAATAACCTTTTACTGGCACCTGGGTGACTCAGTCGGTTCAGCGTACGACTTCGGTTCTAGTCACCGTCTCACGGTTCGTGACTCCAACCCCTGCATCAGGCTCTGCGCTGACAGCTCAGAGCCCAGAGCCTGCTTCGGATTCTGTGTCTCTCTCTCTGTAAAAAAATAAACATTAAAAAAACTCTGGGGCGGGGGGCACCTGGGTGGCTCAGTTAAGCTTCCAGCTTTAGCTCAAGAAGGGGTTCAAGCCCCGCGTCGGGCTCTGTGCTGACGGCTCAGAGCCTGGAGCCTGCTTTGGATTCTGTGTCTCCCTCTCTGCCCCTCCCCTGCTCGTGCTTTGTCTCTGTCTCTCTCAAAAACAAATAAACATTAAAAAAGCACTCACCGATCCACACAGCACACACAGCTTAGCGAGGGAGAAAAAGCCTACCATCCGTGACGACGCAGGTGCACCTGGAGGCTGTGAAGCGAGCCTCCCACAGGCTCCCGGGTTCTTCGTGTACATGTGACTCCATTTTACCAGAATCCCTGGGCGTTCCTGGGCGTCCGATGCCCCAGTGCTGGGTCTCGCTGACCGAGTCCACTGTCCGTCTTTTGTATTTTAGGTCTCATCTTCCTTCTGTGGTCTTTTCTTCTGTAATTTTTTAATGTTTATTTATTTTTGAGACAGAGCGTGACGGGGAGGGGCAGAGAGAGAGGGAGACACAGAGTCCGAAGCAGGCTCCGGGCTCTGAGCTGTCAGCACAGAGCCTGATGCAGGGGTTCAAGTCACGAACCGTGAGATCGTGACTGGAGCCGAAGCCGGGCGCTGAACCTGATGAGCCACCCAGGCGCCCCCTCTGTGTGGTCTTGGTGGCCCTGCTTCTGTGTCCCCAACACGCATGTCCAGACCGTGAGTTCGTGTTGGTTCCTCACAGGCAGTGAACACAGACAGACCTGTAGCTCATACGGGCTCACAGAGAGAAAAGAGACTCCCAGAAGGCAGACACCCCTGGGCTGGTGGCGGTGCTGCTAGGTCGGGGCAATGAGGGTTCGCCCCCCACCGCCGCCGAAAATCGGGGCCACGTATGGGCCTGAGCAAGTGGTTTCCTTGGGAAGACTGAGCCCAACCTAAGCTGCTGAGTACGGGGACGCCCTTCTCCGGGGACCCGAATCTGTCCTTGGCCCCACTGGACACACTCAGGGCTCAACAGGGTGGCGTGGGGCCGACACGGGCTGGGCTCACATCCTGGACCCTCGTGTGTGTGCTGTGTGGCCTCCGGGGACTCACCTGACCTCTCTGTGCCTTGCGTTCCTCATCCCTAAAGCAAGGACGACAGAGGCACCGGCCTCCCAGGTCCTCACATCTGCACCGGGGGTGCCCGGCCCTGCCTGGTGCCCCAGCATCCTTCCCGGCCCAGCGCCCGGGGCGTCTTCCTGTGTGCACCTGCTCGGGGAGTGACTGATGCACGTCCTCTTGGCTGGCAAGTGAGTCTGGCACGTGAGGCTGGTCAGCCGTCCTTGGGACCCGAGGGCACTATCCACGTTTCGGTGCAGACACGCGTTCCGAGTGGACAGGAGGGGGCGGAAGGGAGCAGAGAGGCCCTCCGCTCTGGGGGAGGGGGTGGAGGGGGGGAGCCGTCAGGGCCCCTGGAAAGTTTCACGGGAGCAAACTGGTTGTTTCTGTCCCAGGCGTGTATCTGCCGTGACCAGTGGGCTCAGAAGGAACCACAGGGAACGCAGCTCTGGGGGCCTGTCTCCCTGTGAGACCCTCCCCCCCACCAAGAAGGGGCTGGCCCGAGGGGCCACAGGGCGGGGAGAAGACGCGGGGCCAGCTTGGACGCAATGCAGATGCCTGGGATGTGTGTTCTCCCACGTGTGGCTGGGTCCGTGCATGCGGGGGGGGGGGGTCCCCATGAGCTGAGTAAACGTTCTGACCACCCGTCCTGGTCCCTCCGAGCCGGGACCCCCACGAGCTGAGTAAACGTTCTGACCACCCGTCCTGGTCCCTCTGAGCCGGGACCCCACGTGCTGAGTACACGTTCTGACCACCTGTCCTGGTCCCTCCGAGCCGGGACCCCACGAGCTGAGTGCACGTTCTGACCACCTGTCCTGGTCCCTCCGAGCCAGGACCCCACGAGCTGAGTGCACGTTCTGACCACCTGTCCTGGTCCCTCCGAGCCAGGACCCCCACGGGCTGAGTGCACGTTCTGACCACCCATCCTGGTCCCTCTGAGCCGGGACCCCACGGGCTGAGTACACGTTCTGACCACCTGTCCTGGTCCCCCCGAGTTGAGACCCCCATGAGCTGAGTGCACATTCTGACCACCCGTCCTGCTCCCTCCAAGCTGGGACCCCCACGAGCTGAGTTCACGTTCATAAACTCTATCTGTCCTTCCCCTCACAGTTGGTCATCTTTGGGATCCAGCTGGAGAGTCAGCGACACACTCGGGAAGGTGTTTTCCCTCCCAAACGCTGTCCTCCCAGCCTGTCCCCTTGGCAGCTCAGCTGGGGACACCAGCACCCTGTGTCCCAGGACCCCCATGCCCAGCGTGCATGCATGCTGGAGACTATTTGCAGCTGTGTTGCGAGAAAGAAAGAAAGAAAGAAAGAAAGAGAAAGAAGGGAGGAAAGAAAGAAAGAGAAAGAAGGAAGAAAGAGAAAGAAAGAGAAAAGAAAGAGAAAGATAAGAAAGAAAGAAAAGAAAGAAGGAAGAAAGAGAAACAAGGGAGGAAAGAAAGAAAAAAAGAAAGAAAGAGAAAGAAAGAAAAAAGAAAAGAAAGATAAGAAAGAAAGAAAGAAAGAAAGAGAAAATCGAGGGAGGAAAGAAGGAAAAAGAAAGGAGAGAGAAAGAAAGAAAGAAAGGAGGAAAGAAAGAAAGAAAGAGAAAAGAAAAGAAAAGAAAGAGAAAGATAAGAAAGAAAGAAAAGAAAGAAGGAAGAAAGAGAAACAAGGGAGGAAAGAAAGAAAAAAAGAAAGAAAGAGAAAGAAAGAAAAAAGAAAAGAAAGATAAGAAAGAAAGAAAGAAAGAAAGAAAGAAAGAAAGAAAGAGAAAATCGAGGGAGGAAAGAAGGAAAAAGAAAGGAGAGAGAAAGAAAGAAAGAAAGGAGGAAAGAAAGAAAGAAAGAGAAAAGAAAAGCAAAGAAAGAGAAAGATAAGAAAGAAAGAAAAGAAAGAAGGAAGAAAGAGAAAGAAGGGAGGAAAGAGAAAGAAGGGAGGAAAGAGAAAGAAGGGAGGAAAGAAAGAAAGAAAGAAAGAAGAAAAGAAAGAGAAAAAGAAAGAAAGAAAGAAGGAAAGAAAGAAAGAAAGAAAGAAAGAGAAAGAAAGAAAAAATCGAGGGAGGAAAGAAGGAGAAAGAAAGAAAGAAAGAAAGAGAAAAAAGAAAAGAAAGAAAGATAAAGAAAGAAGAAAAAGGAAAGAAAGAAAAAAGAAAGAAAGAAAGAAAGAAAGAAAGAAAGAAAGAAAGAAAGAAATCGAGGGAGGAAAGGAGAAAGAAAGAAAGAGATAAGAAAGAAAGAAAGAAGAAAGAAGGAAAGAAAGAAAAGGAAGAAAGAGGAAGGTAAGAAAGAGAAATAAAGGAAACAGGAAAGAAAGAAGGAAAGAAAGAAAAGAAAGATAAGAAAGGGAAAGATAAAGACAAAGAAAGAAAGCAGGAAAGGAAGAAAAAGGGATGGAAAGAGAGGCGATGGAGGAGATAGGAGGTAGATGATTGATAGGTAGGTAGGTAGATAGATACAGGGGTGGATGGGCGGATGGGTGGAGAAGGGTGATGGATGGATAGGGACAGAGATGATCGATACGATGGAGGGACGGATGGGTGGGTAGGTAGGTAAATGGCAGATCGATACATAGAAGGTCGGTGGATAGATTGGTGGATAGACGGGTAGATGGATAGATGACGGACGGATGGATAGGTGGATAGATAACCATTGATGAGAGATAATAGTTGAGACACATGCAGATAGAAATGGGTATAAATCGATGTTAACAGGCACGCGAACGCTGAGAGCCTCATGGAACTGTCCCCTCGCGGAAGCAGCAGACCCTCCGTGCGCTCCAGACCTTCTGGAATGCTCGCCACCCTCCAGCGCAGGAGGGAAACCCACCCCGCGAGCCGCCCGAGAAGTCCGCACGGGCCACGTGGTCGCCACAAGGCACAGGCACCCCCCCCCTCCGTTTCACACCTTCTGCACTCACCTTGCGCGCAGCGCAGCGCACCCCCGCAGCCCAGCGTCCCCTCTGCGTTTGCAAAGACACGGTTGACCGTCAGAGCGCCCAGAGCCCTTGGGGGAAGTCGGGTGGGGGGCGCCTCGGGGGTCATTGTCTGTGTTGGAAAAACAACATGCCCTAGTGCGAGCATATAGACCTCCACAAGCTGTCTGGGAAAAAAGCACCCACAGGATTTGCACACGTGCCCTTCGTACGTTTGCTGATCCCAGGCGGGAGGTCCTGTAAACCCTAGGCCGCGTCTGGTGCTCACACTTGGCCCTCTTCAATCCGAAGCCACGTCTGGAAGGAAACACGTTTTGTGCAAATAACAGGACACGCGTCCGACCGGCAACTCCCGTAGGAACAGGAAGTGATGTCTCCGCACGCGAGCTGGCGGCCTCATCCTGAACGACCCCCCTCCTTTCCTCCCTCCCCCTGCCTACCTCAAGGTGGCAAAGCGGCTGCCACTCCTCCGGGCATCGCAGCCACATTCAAAGGCAGGAATGAGTAGACGTGGAGTGACAAAGGAGGCAGGTCCTTAGGACTGGCGGTGACAGAGGTGACGCGTCACCCACCCACCCCCAAGATGTCTTCACAAGCGGTTCCCGATGCTTCCCCCAAATACGACCCGTGTTCGGCGGCGCCTTCCGGGGACTCTCCGGGGTCTACCCGTCCGGGCGCCCCTGACGCTTGACACGGGCACCGACTTCGAGTTTCAGCTGAAAACGCCGCAGTTCAATCAGGATGCTTCACGCATTCCACTCCCGTGGGGACCCCGTGGCTTTTTTTTTTTTTATTAGTGGGCTGAAAATAAAAATTAAAAAAAGCTGACATGTTGGTTTTTTTAATACAGGGTGTAACTTAATTAATTAACTCTAAAACCCAGAATATAAAACAGATTGGCGGTCGTCGAAAGTACACCAATTGATTTTTTTCCCCTTTTTACACAAAGCATTGCATAATTTATCCGTATTATTAATTTATGTATTAGCTTCCTTTGGAAAAGCTCATAATACCTCTCCAACTTTGGTGTCTTATTAAACATTCATAATCGCCCTCGGAGGCAGGGAAGAGGCAAATATTATTATATTATCAAACAATTTCTCGGGAAAATCTATAATTGGAATAAAACGCAATTTCAAGCAGCCAAGTCATGCCAGAGAAAAGGTGACACCGGGATAATTTATGATCCGCTTTCCTGCTACTCAGCACAATTTAGCGGTGGAATTAATCCTGTCCAGCCCGCGTATGGAGTTGCTAACTATTGAGTGACCACCGCTGCCGCGGCGAACTCCCTGTCGGCGGGCAGGGGACCGAGGGGTCGTGCCGCGGGAACACCTGTTCCTAGGGCCTCGAGTAATGGGATGCATGAGCACGGGCCACGACTGTTCTGTCCCCTTGTGGGAACTCGGACCATGCACCTTGTGTGAAATGCAGGGGCTCCAAGAGGTCCCCGTGGGGCTCCCGGAGGCCCCCAGCGTCCTTCGGGGACACAGCAGTTGTCTGATGTGCACCCGCTTCTGAGGTTCTGAGTTAGTTAACGTGGGTTTACTGCTGGTCTCGGGAGAAGACCCAAGCCATTCGTCACTTACATACGACACCCGGGGCTCATCCCAAAAGTGCCCTCCTTAGTACCCATCACCCTTCTAGCCCACCCGCCCCCACCTTCCCCCCAGCAGCCCTCAGTGTGCTCTCTGTGTTGAAGAGCCTCTTATGGTTCGCCTCCCTCTCTGCGTTTATCTCACGTTTCCTTCCCTCCCGTATTTTTTCTGTGTTTCCTCCAATTCCACATACGAGCGAAATCATACGACGTCTGTTTTTCTCGGCCTGACTAATCTCGCTTAGCATGACCCCCTCCAGTTCCAACATCCTCGCGTGGCTTCTTTCCAGGGGCCGGCGTGGACATTGACCACCTTAGACTTACCTCTGCGGTCGTCACGCCACAGGACCTCGTATCACGACGTGGACAAACCATCCGCAAATCTGTGCGGCGTCCCCTGTGCGGATAATTCCAGGTGGCATCGGGAATATCCAGTCGGATATTCTGCAGTTGGAATTATCCAGCTGTACCGCGTTCCAATGCAAGTTCGCGGACACGGGCATTTGCATCTCGTGGGATTTTCGCTTGCCGTCCACTCTCGCCCGACCTTGGTGGTCCGAGCACTCAAAAACGGAAACCGTGTTCTCAGGCTGGCCAAGGCCAGCAGCAGCTAGGAGGTCACATCTGGCCGTCGGGCTGTCCTTTGCCGACCCGTGGTCTAAGCCGTCGATGACAGTTTCATGTGGGAGCTGGATGTCCCTCTGGGAACTGGGGGGACCTGCCTGGAGCTGTGAGGAGCAGGGAGAGCTGGGACCCCGCAGGAGCAGGGAGAGCTGGGACCCCGCAGACCCCCTGTGGGAGCCCGTGGAGGGCGGCTGCCCGGGAGGCGGGCTGGTCCCCCTGTGCAATTTTCTTGCGATTTCCAGGACCTGTCCTTCCGCAGATGATGCTGTGCTGCTGAAACGTCCAAGCTTCTCCTCGTGGCTCGGGCTTCCCGGCACCCAGCCCCACGCAGGAGCCACCCAGGGTCACCCCATCAGGACAAAAGACGCCGTTGACATGCGTGAAATTGCAAGGAGTGGAGGGGCCCCGTGTCAGACCCACGGCAGAGACACAACATCCACTTCTCACTATGACACACAGACCCTCCTGCACAAGCCCCGACCCCCACCGTCACGGGCTTGTCTCTGCCCAGACCTCGTCTTACCCACCCCTGCATGCACCCCACCCGCCCGCCCGCCTGCCGAGAGCCAGGGGACCTCTGTTAGTGATTCCTTTGCACAGCAGCGCCCCGGGGCCCCCGGCTCTCCAGAGGGGCCGTGCCCTCTTTCATTGTGCACTTGCCGATTCGGCGACTCCCCCAAGTGCATGGCTCACCCCCAACACCAATGCTCGGGGCCCCCCCTTGGTGACTTTGCTACAGTAGAATTTCCATCCCCCTTCCCTGCCAAGGACCTTGTGGTTCCATTTAGGGCCCAGGGGCAGCGTCCAGAGGCGCTCGCCCACCCAAGACCCTTAAGGGACCCCATCCTCAACGTCCCTTTGCCGTGGAAGGTAGCAAATCATAGGATGTGGGGATCGGCACATAGACGTGACAGGGGGGCACTATTCTGTCTCCCACATGGGAAGCAGGGCGAGGACGCCTTTGGGGACGTTGTTCTGTGCACCACACGGGCATCGGGATGTGCACATCTCGGGGGACATGATTGTCACCACCACGGGCGGGGCTGGACATGCCGCAGAACAACACAGAGCAGCACTGGATGCGAACTCCGTGAGGTGTAGACTGGCCTGGAAAGGAGAGAAAACCCTGGAAAGGCTTCGAGCAGGGAGAGGGCGCCTGTCTGGGGACGGGCCACGCTGCCGTGTCATTTTCTCTGTGACCAAGGAGTCTGTGGCACGGGGTCCACCTTGCTCTCCCGGCTCTGGCGTCTGTGGGACTGTGGGTGAGATCTGGGGCCCCACCCAGCACGCGGTGCCCCTGCGAGGAAAGCCTCCTCTTCGGGATGCTGACGCGCCTGGGGTCTGAGCAGGGATGCCCGAGAACATCCTCCCGCCTGCTCTGTCCTCCCTGTTCCCAAGTCCTCCCCGTCCTCCTGACCTTCTCCAGCTGCCATCACGCCTGCCATCATGGCCACAGGCCTCCCGGGGCCGAGCCGCATGCCAGCTTCCAACTGCAGCCGGGAATCTGCAGATGGGTCCCCTCCTGGAGCCACGCAGACCCTAGAAGGGAATGTGTCTTGTGTGTGTGTCTGGTGTTGTGTGCTCACGTCCTGTGTGTGCACCGTGTGGTGTGTGGGTGTGTGTCCACACACCGACCCGAGATAACACCCCGAGGCAGGCCCGAGCCTTCTCCACTGCCCTCTGTGACCTAGTGAGGATTTTGCTCCCGGGGCGGCACCTGCCCCGAAGACGCCTCACAGCCCGCCCCACGACCCCTCATGGCCCCTCACGGCCCCCCACGACCTCTCATGACCTCCCATGACCCGCCACGGCCCTTCACGGCCCGCCACAACCCCCATGACCCCACAGGGCCCCCCCCACCCCTCACTGCCCCCCACGACCTCTCATGACCTCCCATGACCCCCCATGGCCCTTCATGGCCCCCCACAGCCCCCCACAGCCCCCTCACGGCCCCTCACGGCCCCCCCACAACCCCCACGACCCCACATGGCTCCCCCATGACCCCTGATGGCCCCTCACGGCCCCCCACAACTTCTCATGACCTCCCATGACCCTCCACGGCCCTTCACGGCCCCTCACAACTCCCACGACCCCACACGGCCCCCCCATGACCCCTCATGGCCCCTCACAACCCCCCATAGCGCCCCATGACCTCCCATGACCCCCCCACGGCCCTTCATGGCTCCCCGTGGCCCCCCACAACCTCCACGACCACACACGGCCCTCCACGACCTCCCACAGCCCTTCACGGCCCCCCACAACCCCCACAACCCCACACGGCCCCCCACAACCCCTCATGGCCCCTCACCCCCCCTCACGGCCCCCCATGACCTCCCACGAACCCCCATGGCCCCCAACAACCCCCAAGACCCCACACGGCCCCCCAAGACCCCTCATGGCCACTCACGGCCCCCCACGACCTCTCATGACCTCCCATGACCCCCCACGGCCCTTCACGGCCCCCCACGGCCCCCCACAACCCCCACGACCCCTCATGGCCCCTCACACCCCCTCACGGCCCCCATGACCTCCCACGAACCCCCATGGCCCCCCACAGCCCCCACGACCCCACACGGCCCCCAAGACCCCCCACGAACCCCCATGGCCCCCCACAGCCCCCACGACCCCACACGGCCCCCAAGACCCCCCACATGTGCTCCTTCAGCACAGCCGCATGTGGCAGGGCCTGGGGCTCACCTGTGCCCCCCTCCGGGCCCCACCCTGTTCCCGGCCGCTCTCCGGTCTCTGCAGTTCCAGGGAGCACACACCCCCGCCCGGGGTCTCCCCGAAACCTGTCCTCTCTGCTACAGGCACCCAGGTTAACACGGGGAACCCCGGCAGGAACCCGGCTGTGCACGAGCCTTGGGAGCCCCACCGGCTTGGTCCCCGTCCCCGCCGCGCACATGGATGGCGGTCCCAGCGGCCGCGTCCACCGGCCCCTGGTTTTGTGCTGAGTTATAGAATTAGACCGTCGGTGGAGGGTAAGGTGCGCGTGGGGACGGGGACGATCCGGCTTCACAAACGTATAAGGGACTGAGCTGGGAGCCTCACGCACGATCCAGTCAACAGTTCACAAGTCAGCTGCGTCCAGACTCCACGCGGGCGGGGACTTCCTGGGCAGCACGAGGCCGTGGGGCTTGGGGCCGGGGCGGGGGACGCTCGCGGGACCTGAGATTTGCAGTCAATTTGCATCTGACGGTCTACACCGCGTCCCATGGCCCGGGAAGGGCCACGAAAGCCCCCATGGCCCGGGAAGGGCCACGAAAGCCCCCACAGCGCGAGGCTCGCCGGCAGACAGCCCGGCTGCTCTGTTTCTCGCACGCCCCGCTCTGCTCCGCTCCGGAGGGCTTTGGGGACCAGCCCTGCCCCTGGGCCGGGGATCCTCATTCTTGCCCGGATTAAGAGGATTAAACACCATTAAACGCCCCCGCCCCCGTCCTCCTCCAGCAGAGGCCCAGCCTGGCTCCCCTCCTTCCCCCCCCCCAGGCCGGCTTGGCCCAGTGACCCAGCACCAACAAAGGGAACCTTAGCATGACAAAGGCCCCGAATGCTTCCCCCACCACAAACGGCCCCGACGGGGGACCAAGGCCATTGTTGCAAACTCCACGGCAGGCCGCCCAGACCTTTTTCTGTTGTCGTTTTGTGTCCTTTTTTCTTTTTTTTTTTTTTTTTTTTTTTTTAATGTGTCCCATCCGGAGCGCAAGGTGTCATATTAATTATTTAAATCTCGGGTATATTTCGGGAGGCATCCTCCGAGATCCCCATTCGCTGCCAGAAGGCCTCGAATCTCGCATTCGCCCTTGTTAATTAGAGCTGAAACGGAGAACTTTGATCTCCCTGAAGAGACGAGCCCCACAGGAAGGCGGACAAGACTTCCCGCCCGTCGCTACCTGTCTCCTGCCCGAACGTGCAGCTGGTTCCACGCAAAGCAGCAGAAAACGCAAACACAGGAGGAGTTTAAACAGCTTCAACGGCCCGGGCCGCACGGAGAGTTCAACGCCCCTCGCCGGGTTCCCTTCGAGCCACGGGATGCGGCAGGTGGGGGCTGGGGAGCCTGCTTTATTTGTTTATTTTCAGGGGGGGAGGCCAGGACGGGGGACGGGGGCTGGGCGGCCACGGATGTCGGCTATCACAGCGCTCCCCGGCAGGATTGATGTCCCCTCATTAAGGGCCTTGTTTCCCCGCACGGCGGGCCCTGATGAAACCGAAAGGCCCCGGGTTCCTGTGCGAGACGTTCCCCCGCACGGAGGGGCCCCGGCCACGCCTGAGCCTGGAGCTCAGATCCAGGAGGGTCACCGCCGCCGAGGGCCTGCCTTGTTAAAATTCCCGCTCATTTACATTCCCCGGGCTGCGGAGGCTCCAGCGACAAGAAAAATCGGAAAGTTGAGCGGGCCTCGTGGAAGATGAAATCCATCACGCTTCGCTGACAGCCGGGGTCTCAGAACGCGCCTTCTCCGCTGTGAGTCTGTGCGAAGCGGAAATCAAAGGGACGCCCACATCCAAACTTTGCACGCCCCAGCCCGAGCGCAGCGTCCGCGACTTTCCCCAGCCGGCTGCCCCCGCCACGCGTACAGCCTTCATTAGCCGGCGAGCTCCGGGCCCGGGCACACACCGCGGCCCTTTGAAGGGCGCGATGGCGTGTCAACCTCGGGTCAGAAGCGGTTTACGAACTTGCAGAGACGGGGACATGGAAATTTCCTGAGGGGTCTGGATTTGGGGTGTCTAAATAACACACACACCATTGCAGGCTTTCGGGTGTTTTTTTTTTTTTTTTCCTTTTCTATATTTTTCAGCATGCATATTTTACGGTGGATTTACCGGCTGTGAAATAATTGGGATTTACAGCTGTTAAGATAATGAGATGCTCTCTCTCTGTCAGGCACTTAGCAGGGGGGAAAAAAAAAAGGAAAAAAATAACAGAGCTGCTCCCTGCCAGGAGATCCCAGAGGCCCAGATCAGGACTCATTTATCCCGGGGTCCCCAGGGTCCGGTTCAAACGCCTGGGGTGCAGGGAACCTCGACGGCCGCTTTTGGGGTAGCTTCTGCGGCTCCTGGGTTGACCAGGCTGTGCCGGCCCAGAAGAGCTCACTTTCAGGGCTATGTCCGGCCCAGGACGTTGCAGGAACGCCTCAGGTCTCCGGGAAACCATGCAGACAGGTGGAAATCGAATCCATTGTCCTGTCCTGCTGATCGGACGGTGCTTATGCGTGTGGACAGGAGCCCTGAGCCGGAAACTCGCGGTAGAAAACACGGGTCGTCAGGTGGGACAGATGGTTACGCCAGCCGACCGCACAGGTGCTCCTTGCAATGCACAGCTGACGACTGGAAATCAGGTACTGTGGGAGTGTTTACACCACGGCTATTGTCAAAAGCACAAATGAGGAGTTTTCCCCCAGAGTGCCAGTCGGTGAACCTCGCCCGCCGCCCACAGCCTCCTTGTGTGCCCCCAAGGCTGGAAATTCACCGCGGGCAACTGTGGCTTGGGTTGTACATGTCTCAAACCCAGACGCCTGGAGACCCGCCTCCCATGCAGCTTCTGGGTCAGTAGGTCTGGGTGGGGGGTGGGGGCTGTGGGCCCGCCTATCCAGGCAGTTCCCAGGCGATGGGGAGGCTGCTGGCCCGGGATCCCCACTTTGCTATCGAAGGATGCAGATCGGGGTTCCCCGTGGGCCGAATGCGGCCCCCGGCACGATTTTGTGAATAAAGTTTTATTGGAACTCAGGCCCACGGGCACCTCCTCCCCTGCCCGGGCTCCTGTGCTTGCCAGGAGAAAACCCCAGATCACATATTCCGAGCTCCACGCCTGGCCCACGTGGGCAGGAGGACCACGAGGCAAGGCCGGACAACCGTGACTTTTGTCGCAAGGAGGGACAGTGTCCGTGCTGAGCTGGCGTTGAGACCGCGTGGGAACAGATCACGCTCGGCGCTCCCTGCCTGCGTGTGCGCAAACACCACCCTCACACGGACCTTTCAGGAACATAGCACGTGGCCCCCCCGAGAGCCACGTCGGAGTCTGTGAAGTCACCGTGGACGGAGGCAGGGAAGGCACACCCAGCTGACGGCCAACCCTCGCTGCTAAATGGTTAAAACATATTTTTTAATGTTTGTTTATTTTTTAAATTTTTTTTTAACATTTATTTATTTTTGAGAGAGAGACAGAGCATGAACAGGGGAGGGGCAGAGAGAGAGGGAGACACAGAATCGGAAACAGGCTCCAGGCTCTGAGCTGTGGGCACAGAGCCCGACGCGGGGCTCGAACTCACGGACCGCGAGATCACGACCTGAGCCGAAGTCGGCTGCTCAACCGACTGAGCCACCCAGGCGCCCCTAATGTTTGTTTATTTTTGAGAGAGAAGAGACAGAGTTCCTTCCCCCATTTCTGTCACAGTCACCGACACTCAGCACACACGTTAGAATCCATCTGCCACGTTTCAACCACACTCTAGACGTTTTTACCAAATGCCCTCAAGTGATGTCACTTATCATCAGGTCAGATGTGGTCCTTATCGCGGACTCAGATTTGGTCCTTATCATCGAGTCAGATTCCACGGCCCCATCTCAGTGAGGAAGACACAGGACTCAGATGCTCGAGGAGACATGCATGCATCCCGGAGGTTGACAACCACCTGGGTTGACCCCCGCCAGCTCAGTTACACTGTTCCTCTGCCGGGACCATCCTCGCAGCCCCTAGTGAGGACATAACTCAGCAGGCACCCACCATTCCCCTGTCATCCGCACAGGGACACCCTAAGTGACCGTTTTCTGGGAGTGGCCAAGCTCAGGCAGGGTCGCTCCCTGGAGCCCAGTCCGGGGTCACACACCCTTGCTGGCTGACCAGTCCCACACGGCAAGGAAAATGACTGACCTCTGAGGGTCTGTAAAACCTACACGACAGCAGCCGGCCGTGGGCGGGTCGACCAGGCGGCCACTGCCAGGTGCCTGCAAAGCGCGTGACCTGTACCCTTCGTACCTGCAAAGGGCAGACCCCCGTGTCTGACCGCTGGAGGCTGATATCTGTGCTCAAGGAAGGGTGCTGAATGGACACAGCCTCCCTGGGCAACGTTAGCCCACTTTTTGCCAGCTTTTTTGAGATCGAAGTGACCTATAAAAATCGCGTGCGTGTCAGGAGTACGACGCGATGATGGGATGTGTCCCTCACGTTGTGAAACGAGCACGACAGAGCCACTTACCGTGCCTGTCAGGTCACAGAGTCCCCGGTGTGTGGGTGGTGACAGCGTTTACTCTCTGCTGTGTTTTCGCAAAGTCCCAGCATACAACGCGGGATTTGCCATTACAGGCACTGCGCTATGGGTGAGAACCCCCAGAATGGACTCGTCCTGGATCCCAAAGTCTGTGCCCTTCGGTCAACGTCTCTGCGTCTCCCGACCCCCTCGTCTGCTCTCCGCTTCTGTGAGTCTAAGCATTTTATGTTTGCTGTTTATTTTTGAGACACAGAGAGAAAGAGACAGAGTGTGAGCAGGGGAGGGGCAGAGAGAGAAGGAGACACAGAATCCGAAACAGGCTCCAGCCTCCGAGCAGTCCGCACAGAGCCCCATGCAGGACTCAAACTCACGAACCGTGAGATCACGACCTGAGCCGCGTCGGGCTCTGGGCTGACAGCACGGAGCCTGCTTGGGGTTCTCTGTCTCTCCCTCTCTCTCTGCTCCCCCCCCCCCCACTCACATGCCTCCTCTCGCTCTCGCTCTCTCTCTCTCAAGAATAAACAAATTAGTTTTTTAAATATTAAAGTTGAAATCAAAAAATGAAATGCTTTTGACTGAAAGTTTCCCATGACCTGAGAGCCCCCAGTGTGGCCAAATCCACAGTTTTGCCGGCCATAAGATTCGCCCACCCCCCGGAACAGGAAAGTCTTATCTGCCTGCGTGTGGATATTCGAGAAGCCGGTCCTGGGAGCGTCAGCGTCTGTAACAGAGGACCTTGGACCTTGATTGGATTCAGATGGATCGAGAAACAGCATAAAGACGCCATAGAAAGACGGCGAGGGCGGGGGGAGCGTCCGCGGACAGAGATAATAAACATCCCCAGGTTGACGTAGCTGGAATTGTGGACATATCACCCAAGGTGACGTGCTGGCTGGGGTTTGTGCGCACTGCCCCGGGAGCCGGGGATCCCGCGTTCCTGCCTCCGGCGGGCCGCCCCCCCCCCAATGTTTGTCCCCGTCTGCATCACCCACCAGCTGCCGTCACCGCCAGGCTGAGCCACACAGGCCTGGCCAACAAGGGGAAAGTGTTTTTGCACCCACCGGGAGGCCCAGGGTCCGGAAGGAGTATTTATTATGTCGCTAAGAATAATAATCCGGCCCATCTCTGAGCCAGACGCTCGGAAGAAAACAGCGCCTGTGGTCCCTGCACGTCGAGAGGCAAGAATGAGGGAACCCCTCACGTATGAAGAAAAACGTGGCGCTTAACCGCACAAGGTGGCCTCTTCTGGACAACCTTCAATGGGGCACAACGGTCCACGTGGAGATATCCTCACGGCCCAGGGGCAGCCCAAGGGACTTTGTGTGTCTGGCCGACTGGCCGGCCATTGCCAGCACCATATTTCACAGCGGACACGGAGCATCAGCTGGCAAACCATGCAACCAGCCCTGCTCTCCCTCGGAACATGGGTTTTGCTCAGTGCGCGTGCCGGGCTCCAGTGCCCTGCGCCCGTCCCGTGTCTGGGAGGGGGTCTTTTAATGACCCCGTCCGTGCAAACACCTCTCATCCGTCCCTGGAGCTGTGGTTCAGGACATTAGCAAGTGAATGGGCCGCCTTCTTACTGTATATCATTTTAATCTTTCATGTTCAAATAAGCCAGATGGCTTATTATTACAAGCTCTGCCTCAAAAAAGCCCAAACTTTCTATCAGAGGATTTGTAAGATGATGGGGAAGGAAACAAAAAAAGCGGGGGTGGCGTTCCAGAAGGAGTGGGGGCCTCGTGTCCCAGACAACAGCCTGAATCTTAATTGCACGTGTGCCCTGGGCAGTAACTTCCGCTTAATTACGACTCGCGGTAAGGGAACGGGGTGATGAGGTGGGAACGTCACTGGCAGTGAATGTTCCGGACGCCAGATTTGTTTTCAAAATGGCCAAGTCGAGTGGTCAGTGCCCCGTGAGGGCCGTGGGTACTGCTCTGAGCCCACCGTGCTACCCACGGCCCACACAGCCACGGGGAGCCCACCGCCCAGGCCCAAATCGTGGAAGGTTTCCGATGTTTCGCTGCTGTCACATCGCAGCGTATCCATGAGCCCACGAAGCTGTAAAATCCTCACTCACTTGGGTGAACATTACAGGAATTGCTACGGAGTTTCACAGGTGCCCCCTGCCCCCTGGAGTTTTCTGGAAGGGTGCTCTGTCCCCTAAGGGGCGCGGATTTTTCAAGGGCTCAGTGCACCCGGGAAAATGTTGGCCGTGGGAAAGTGCTTCACGGTTCGCTTCCCCCTGATTGGCCCAAAGCCACCTCCCTGTGGACATCCGTCTTTGCAAATACGTCCGTCTGTCGTTGAAAACCTAGTGGAAATGGACACACAGACTCGGGAGGGTTCCTCTAAGGGGGATGCTCCAGATTCCCCCGACAGGGTGTTGAGATGGGCCCCCGAATTTCCCTGCGAACAACACTGCCACTGAACTGCCACGGACCTCCCTTCAGGGTGCGGGGATCGACCTGATGCCTCATTGGCCCATTTTGTAGGACGTGTCCCCAGCGTCCATCCGGGAAGGAATCAAGCGGGAGGGGGGACAGCACACTGTGGGACGGGGTGGCTCTTAAAAAAGAGGTATTTCTGTCTCTGCGTCAGGGGGGTGATATGCCTGCATGGGAAGGAAACATGGAGGCTTCCAGAAGGAGGAGGGGTAGGGGGGCCCAACAGCACTCAGGACTGAGCGGCCTCTGGAGCAGAAGATTCCAGAAGGATGAAGGATGGGGTCTCAGTAGTCAGAATGGAGATTCCTTCAGGACAGAACTTTCCAGAAAGATGCAATATGGCTGCTACGTGTGACCTGGGCATACGTGTGACAGGGAGAGTGTACCGTGTGTGGGTGAGCGTGTGCACGTGCGTGTGTGGTTACTACGCGTGACCTGGGCACATGTGCACATGTGTGTGTTTGCATACGTGTGACAGGGAGAGTGTAGCGTGTGTGGGTGAGCGTGTGCACGTGCGTGTGTGTTTACTACACGTGACCTGGGCACGTGTGCACATGTGTGTGTTTGCATACGTGTGACAGGGAGAGTGTAGCATGTGTGGGTGAGCGTGTACACGTGCGTGTGTGTTTACTACACGTGACCTGGGCACGTGTGCACATGTGTGTGTTTGCATACGTGTGACAGGGAGAGTGTACCATGTGTGGGTGAGCGTGTGCACGTGCGTGTGTGGTTACTACGCATGACCTGGACACGTGTGCACATGTGTGTGTTTGCATACGTGTGACGGAGTGTACCGTGTGTGGGTGAGCGTGTGCACATGTGTGTGTGGTTACTACGCGTGACCTGGGCATACGTGTGCACATGTGTGTGTTTGCATACGTGTGACAGGGAGAGTGTACCATGTGTGGGTGAGCGTGTGCACGTGCGTGTGTGTTTACTACACGTGACCTGGGCACGTGTGCACTTGTGTTTGCATACGTGTGACAAGGAGAGTGTACCGTGTGTGGGTGAGCGTGTGCACGTGTGTGTGTGGTTACTACACGTGACCTGGGCATACGTGTGCACATGTGTGTGTTTGCATACGTGTGACAGGGAGAGTGTACCATGTGTGGGTGAGCGTGTGCACGTGCGTGTGTGTTTACTACACGTGACCTGGGCACGTGTGCACATGTATGTGTTTGCATACGTGTGACAGGGAGAGTGTAGCATGTGTGGGTGAGCGTGTGCACATGTGTGTGTGGTTACTACGCGTGACCCGGGCACGTGTGCACTTGTGTTTGCATACGTGTGACAAGGAGAGTGTACCGTGTGTGGGTGAGCGTGTGCACGTGTGTGTGTGGTTACTACACGTGACCTGGGCACATGTGCACTTGTGTGTGTTTGCATACGTGTGACAGGGAGAGTGTACCATGTGTGGGTGAGCGTGTGCACGTGCGTGTGTGGTTACTACACGTGACCTGGGCACGTGTGCACATGTGTGTGTTTGCACACGTGTGACAGGGAGAGTGTACCGTGTGTGGGTGAGCATGTGCACGTGCGTGTGTGGTTACTACATGTGACCTGAGCTAGCGTGCCCCCACGTGCATGTCTGTCTGCAGGCATGCGTATGCACAGGAGCTTGAGTGCACACGTGTGTGCATCCTTGTGCGTGTGTGAACACTCAGGTGAGTCCCCCCCAACCTCTGCATTTCTGCTGCACCCCTGCCAATCCCATGTGCTCGCACTCTGCTCCTTGTGCTGACCACCTGGGGGGCCCCAGGGACATTAGACAAAGGGCTCAGCGTGGACAGACGGGAACCCCACCACACCCCTGCTCCCACGGCCATCCCCTGTCACCCCTGTGCCGGGGGCCAGCCTCCCCCCACGTTTTGGACGACAGACCGTCCTCCTGACTTCTCTCGACCCCACGTCCCGGCAGCAAATGCAGAACCATGGACACCAAGGGTGCACACCCAGGGCTGGAGGGCTGGTGAATGCGGACACACCGTCTGACCCAGGGCGCCCAGCGTCTGACCCAGGACAGCTGACACAGCACCTGAAACCACCCCCCTTCGCCTAGCATCCCAGGAACACCGCCTTGACAGAGGGAACCCGACTTTGGGGCCGGCCCCCGAGGGCGCAGCTGGGACACGTCACACGGGATTCACACGCCTTCGGTCTGGCCCCAGAGGACATAGTCCCCTCACGTGGCCACGGACACCCCTCAGCCTCCCCGAGCTCTTTGTGACGATGGTGGAAATAGGGACTCAGATCCCCCGTGAACACCCCTGCAGTTCCCTCACACCAACAGGGAGACTCATTTTCACATTTTGCTTTCTTTCGGTGTTTGCAGTGGAGACCCCTGAAATTTTAACGGGGCTTGTCCCTTGTCACCCCAAATTTAACCCTAGGTGTAAGGGGACTTGGAAGCTTGTCACACTCCCAGACAGGGTGTGTGAGCCCGGTAGGGGTTTCCATCTGGGCCCTGGGCATGGCCAGCACATGCTTGTGTGTGAGTGTGTGCGACTTTGTGCACGTGTGTGTGTCCACATGCATGTGTGTACCTGTGTGACTGTTTGGATATATGCACGTGTGCACACATGTTTGTGTGCCTGCGTGTGCCCATGTGTCCATGGTACTGTGTCTGTGCCTGTGTGCATGAGTGCACAATGTGGGTATGTGCGAGGGTGTGCAAGTGCATTCTTGGGGGTGTGCACATGTGTACAAGCACGTGGCTCCTGTGTACAAGTGTGTGAGCATATGTGTGCACGTTCACATTTGCCTGTGTGCAAGTGGGAATCCGTGTTGGCAAGTGTATAGGTGTTTGTACATGTATGAATGTGGGTGTGTCCCTGCATCTATGTGTGTGCATATGACCAAGGGTGTGTGCATGTGTGTATGTGTGCATATTCCAGCTTCTGCGTGTGTGTGTGCATGTGACAATACTTGTGTGCACGTCCCTGCATCTACGTGTGTGTATATGACCATGGGTATGTCTATGTGCATGCATGCGTGTGTCCCTCCATCTGTATGTGTGTGCATATGACCATGGGTGTGTGCATGTATGTGTAACCATAGGTGTGTGCATGTGTGCATGCATATGTAACCATGTGTGTGTGAGTAACCATGGGTGTGTATGCATGTGTAACCACGTGTGTAACCATGGGTGTGTGCATTTGTGTGCAACCATAGTTGTGTGCATGTGTGTGTAACCATAGGTGTATGCATGCATGTGCAACTGTGTGTGTGTGCAACCATGGGTGTGTGCATAACCATGGTTGTGTATGCATGTGTAACTGTGTATGTAAGCATGGGTGTGTATGTGTAACCATATGTGTGCATGTGTGTAACCACGGGTGTGTACATGTGCATGCAACCATGTGTGTGCATGTGTAAGCATGGGTTGTGTGTGCATGTGTGGCCATGTGTGTGCATTTGTGTAACCACAGGTGTGTGCATGGGTGTGCAACCATGTGTGCGTACGTGTGTAAGCAGGGGTGTTGTGTGCGTGTGTGTGACCATGTGTGTGCAGGTGTGTAACCACGTGTGTGCAACCATGGATGTACATGCGTGTGTAACCATGTGTGTAAGCATGGGTGCACGTGTGTGTGTAACCATATGTGTGGATATTGTAACCACGGGTGTGTGCATGTGTATGCATGTGTGTGTAAGCATGGGTGTGTGCATGTGTGTGTGACCATGTGTGTAACCACAGGCGTGTAACCATATGTGCGCAACCATGGGTGTGTGCGTAACCATGGGTGTGTAACCATGTGTGTAAGCACGGGGGTGTGTGTGTGTAACCATATGTGTGGATGTGTGACCACGGGTGTGTGCATACGTGTGTCAGCATGGGTGTGTACATGTGTGTGTGACCATCTGTGTAGCCATGGGTGTGCATGGGTGTGTCACCATGTGTGTGCAGGTGTGTAACCATGGGTATGTAACCATGGGTGTACATGCGTGTGTAACCATGTGTGTAAGCACGGGTGTGTGTGTGTGTGTGTAACCATATGTGTGGATGTGTGACCACGGGTGTGTGCATACGTGTGTCAGCATGGGTGTGCAGGTGTGTAACCATGGGTATGTAACCATGGGTGTACATGCGTGTGTAACCATGTGTGTAAGCACGGGTGTGTGTGTGTGTAACCATATGTGTGGATGTGTGACCACGGGTGTGTGCATACGTGTGTCAGCATGGGTGTGTACATGTGTGTGTGACCATCTGTGTAGCCATGGGTGTGCATGGGTGTGTCACCATGTGTGTGCAGGTGTGTAACCATGGGTATGTAACCATGGGTGTACATGCATGTGTAACCATGTGTGTAAGCACGGGTGTGTGTGTGTGTGTAACCATATGTGTGGATGTGTGACCACGGGTGTGTGCGTGTGTGTGCAACCATGTGTGTATGCGTGTGTAAGCATGGGTGTGTGACCATGTGTGTGCATGTGTGCAACCACAGGTGTGTGCATGCGCGTCGAGGTAGCACCGGGCTGTCTCCTTCCTTCCGTTACCTTTTTCTCCCCCCCCCAACCCCCCGCACCCCCGCTTCCCCGCTGACTCTTGGAGCGTCTCCTGCTCCCGATGCTGAGGCCCCGTCGCCCGCCCCCTCCCTGCCCGGGCGTGTCAGGAAGAGGAGACAGCGTGTCGATTATCGCTAATTACATGACACACGACTTGCCAGGGCTTGTCTCTCCACGTTGTCCTCCTTGGCGACACACATTGTCACTGAAACGCGGGCCCCTCCGCAGGCAACCGCCCAGGGTCCCGTGTCTGCAGGACGGGACGGCGCGCGGACCTGTGTCCTGCCCACGAGGCCCCGGCCACAGGCAGCCGCCCACCGCGCGGGAACCCCGAGCAGGTTGCACGCCCCGACCTTCGGCACCTCGTTAGACGTCATGCACGGCTGCGCTGTCAGAAAATCTCCTCTCCGCAGACGAACGTCAAACGCACACAGCGTGTGCGGGACGGGCGGGGGGCAGTAGGGGGAGCAGTCGCGCCCCGATGCTCCCTCCGGGGGCTTCAGGCCTCGCTGGCGGGCGGCTTGGACAGGCGCGCGCACTGCCCTTCCCCCGCCTCCCCTCTCCCGGCCCCGGCTGCTAATGCACTGGGACCCTGTCTGCCTTCTTTCCATTCGCCCAAATCACGCTTTCCATTTAAAGAAATTTCTGAAGAATGTGTAACAAGCATTCAGGTGACCTGCTCCCGCCATGCAGACCGCACGTCTCGGTGGCTGTCCGAACCAGACCGGCTCGGGCTGGACACCCCGCCTGGCGCTCGAGAACCAGATGCGTCCGAGCAGGGCGCTGGCTGGAACCTGCTTGCCGAGTGCTGGGAGTGGAGTCTTCCCCCGGGAGCGATTTCTCTGCACCCCGAGCGATTTCTCAGACCCGGAGGCCGGCAGAGGAGGCCGGTGGCATCATGAGTGAGGCAGGCTTGACCGGAGAGGGGGCTGCAGGGACGCCAGGGACTAATAAACTAAGACAAAATAAAACCAACCAATTCGAGAGGTCGACGCACAGTCTGGTCCCAACGAGAACCGGGTTACAACATTTGCTCTTTCTCCCTGCGCCCCTCCCGGGAGTCGGGAGGTGTCAGGAGACAAAGAGAAAGGGTGTGGTCTTAGACAAGTTTCATACATTGCAGGGACTGGGCTGGGGCCGGGGGAGGCCGGGACCTGGAATCAGGTCAGGCTGCATCCAAAGCCAGGGTCACGTCCGCCCACCCTCACAGCCTCACGAAACCGGAGACTTTGATTAGTTTGGCAAGGTTTCGGGCTTAAGGAAGAGAGTGGAGTTGATGTGGATGTCCGGTGGCAAAGGTCCTCCCCAAACACCACGTGAATGGGGCATTCTTGTATTTAAAAGCACAAGGGCCCTCCTGCCTGCCCTCCCCTTCCCTCCCTGCCTCTGTGTTCACTTCTGGGGACCGGCACGTGTTTGCTTCTGACTTGCATGCCCTCTGGCACCACCGGCCCGTGCACGTCGCAGGTGGTGGGGGCCCAAACCTGCAGCCTGGTGGGTCCCGTGCTAATCAGGGGATCCGGATGCCCAGCGTGTCCCCCATGCAGATTTTGGGATGTCAAGGTGCAGCCTGGTGGGTCCCATGCTAATCAGGGGATCCAGATGCCCAGCATGTACCCCGTGCAGATTTTGGGGTATCAAGGTGCAGCCTGGTGGGTCCCATGCTAATCAGGGGATCTGGATGCCCAGCGTGTCCCCCATGCAGATTTTGGGATGTCAAGGTGCAGCCTGGTGGGTCCCATGCTAATCAGGGGATCCAGATGCCCAGCATGTCCCCCGTGCAGATTTTGGGGTATCAAGGTGCAGCCTGGTGGGTCCCGTGCTAATCAGGGGATCCAGATGCCCAGCGTGTCCCCCGTGCAGATTTCGGGGTGTCAAGGTGCAGCCTGGTGGGTCCTGTGCTGATCAGGGGATCCGGATGCCCTGCGTGTCCCCCGTGCAGATTTGGGGGTATCAAGGTGCAGCCTGGTGGGTCCCATGCTAATCAGGGGATCCGGATGCCCAGCGTGTCCCCCGTGCAGATTTCGGGGTGTCAAGGTGCAGCCTGGTGGGTCCCGTGCTGATCAGGGGATCCGGATGCCCAGCGTGTCCCCCATGCAGATTTCGGGGTGTCAAGGTGCAGCCTGGTGGGTCCCGTGGTGATCAGGGGATCCGGATGCCCAGCGTGTCCCCCGTGCAGATTTCGGGGTGTCAAGGTGCAGCCTGGTGGGTCCTGTGCTGATCAGGGGATCCGGATGCCCAGCGTGTCCCCCGTGCAGATTTCGGGGTGTCAAGGTGCAGCCTGGTGGGGTCCTGTGCTGATCAGGGGATCCAGATGCCCAGCGTGTCCCCTGTGCAGAAAAGAACCATTCGGCGTTTCCCGTGTGGGGAATCAATGCCCGTGTTGTACCTGCTAATATTTTTTCTAGCGTGCTCTCTCCAGAATTCCCACGGAAAGCTCCAGAATTCACGTGGAAAGCACAGGTGCTGTTTTCTGATGTGCTCGTCAGGGTTTGGTGCCGAGATGAGGCACACACCCGACCTGAGCCCAGAAATGTGCGCGTGCTCCTGCCGTCGTGGGAGCCTGCTGTTCTCAGAGTCGGGTGCCCGCCTGCGGTGGGGGGAGGGGGGAACAGAGCAGCAGAGACCCGAGGATTGCGAGGATTGCCGCCGATGTTCCCTCCTTGTGGCTCTGGAGGCGGGGACCTCACACGGTGGATGGGGTGAGGGTGCCTCTGGGACGACCTTCATGCGGACACGAATCCCAACATGGGGCTCTCCTGTCATGAGCTGCGCCCCTCCCCGGGCCCCACCTCCTAACACTATGCCCCTGGGGGTCGGGATTCCACATGGGAATTTGGGGACCAAAGGCCTTCAGACAGAAGCCTGGGCTCCTCCGCCACCTCTGAGAGCCTCCTCGGCATTACTGCACACTGGGGTCTCCCCGGCAGGAGGAGCCAACAGCTCTGTCCTCAGGACTGCTCAGCGAACCGCCCCAGGCAGGCTTCCTGGAGGAGGGAGCAACTCAGAGCCAGGCAGACAACCCCACCTGGACCCAGACGGGGACAAGCAGGCCAGGGAAACACCTGCAGGGGGACAGAGGGGCTGCAGCAAGGACCTGTGGGGGCGGGGGGGGGGAGAGGGGTTCCAGGAGGGACCAGTGGGGGAGGGGACAGGGGCTCCAGCAGGGACCTGCGGGGGGGGGGGGGTGGGGGAGGGGGCCACGGGGGAGAGAAGGGCTCCAGCAGGGAGCTGCAGGGGGGGGAGAGAGAGGCCCCAGCAGGGAACTGCGGGGGTGGGGGGGGGGGAGAGAGGCTCCAGCAGGGACCTGCAGGGCAGAGTGGGGGAGAGGGGCTCCAGCAGGGACCTGTGGGGGGGGGAGAGGGGCTCCAGGAAGGACCTGGGGGGGGTGGAGAGGGGTTTCAGCAGGGACCTCCGGGGGGGGGAGAGGGGCTCCAGCAGGGACCTGCAGGGCAGATGGGGGAGAGGGGCTCCAGCAGGGACCTGCAGGGTGGGGGAGAGGGGCTCCAGCAGGGACCTGCAGGGCAGAGTGGGGGAGAGGGGCTCCAGCAGGGACCTGGGGGGGGTGGAGAGGGGTTTCAGCAGGGACCTCCGGGGGTCGAGGGGAGAGGGGCTCCAGCAAGGACCTGGGGGGGGTGGAGAGGGGTTTCAGCAGGGACCTCCGGGGGGGGAGAGGGGCTCCAGCAATGACCTGCAGGGCAGAGTGGGGGAGAGGGGCTCCAGCAGGGACCTGGGGGGGGGTGGAGAGGGGTTTCAGCAGGGACCTCCGGGGGTCGAGGGGAGAGGGGCTCCAGCAGGGACCTGCGGCGGGGGGGGGGGGGAGAGAGGGGCTCCAGCAGGGACCTGTGGGGGCAGGGAGAGGAGCTCCAGCAGGGACCTGCAGATGAGGGGGAGAGAGGGGCTCCAGCAAGGACCTGCAGGGCAGGGTGGGGGAGAGGGGCTCCAGCAGGGACCTGCAGGGCAGAGTGGGGGAGAGGGGCTCCAGCAGGGACCTGCAGGGTGGGGGAGAGGGGCTCCAGCAGGGACCTGCAGGGCAGAGTGGGGGAGAGGGGCTCCAGCAGGGACCTGGGGGGGGGGTGGAGAGGGGTTTCAGCAGGGACCTCCGGGGGTCGAGGGGAGAGGGGCTCCAGCAGGGACCTGCGGCGGGGGGGGGGGGGGGGAGAGAGGGGCTCCAGCAGGGACCTGTGGGGGCAGGGAGAGGGGCTCCAGCAGGGACCTGCAGATGAGGGGGAGAGAGGGGCTCCAGCAAGGACCTGCAGGGCAGGGTGGGGGAGAGGGGCTCCAGCAGGGACCTGCAGGGCAGAGTGGGGGAGAGGGGCTCCAGCAGGGACCTGCAGGGTGGGGGAGAGGGGCTCCAGCAGGGACCTGCAGGGCAGAGTGGGGGAGAGGGGCTCCAGCAGGGACCTGGGGGGGGGGGGGTGGAGAGGGGTTTCAGCAGGGACCTCCGGGGGTCGAGGGGAGAGGGGCTCCAGCAGGGACCTGCGGCGGGGGGGGGGGGGGGGGAGAGAGGGGCTCCAGCAGGGACCTGTGGGGGCAGGGAGAGGGGCTCCAGCAGGGACCTGCAGATGAGGGGGAGAGAGGGGCTCCAGAAGGGACCTGCAGGTTGGGGGTGGGGGACAGAGGGGCTCCAGCAGGGTCTTGCGAGGGGGGGGGGGAGGGGCTCCAGCAGGGACCTGCAGGGTGGGTGGAGAGAAGGGTTCCAGCAGGGACCTGTGGAGGGGGTGGAGAGAGGGGCTCCAGCAGGGACTTGTGGGGGGGGGGGGTGTGAGAGGGGCTCCAGCAGGGACCTGCAGGGCAGGGTGGGGGAGAGGGGCTCCAGCAGGGTCGCAAGGGGCAACAGGCAGGTCACAGGTTTCCTTAGGGCGCGTGTGCACAAGGGCCGCAAGTGGCGTAGGCGCTGGGCTGGGCCCACCCGGCTCGGCTTCCTGTTCCGGCTCAGTGGCGGGTGAGGACGAGCCGCCTTCCCGAGCGCAACGGGTTTTGCCAGCGCGCGCTCAGCATCTTCCGCGGGACCCACGGTCACCGTCGTCTGCAGGCGCCGCCCGTGGGTCCCCGTGACCGCCAGAGGCCCAGCCACCCTCTCCGCGCCGCTGCTTTCGCAGAAGTGAGCTGCGGCCCAGAGCGCCGGCCGTGGCGGGACGTGGGTGCCACCCTCCCAGCGCTGGCAGGTGTCGATGCAGGGCTCCAGCAACACCTGGATGGCAGCCTCCTGCCACCAGAGCAGGACACTGCCCGTCGCGTTCGCCCTCGTCATTGGTTAGATCCAGCGGTGACGGTCCCATCACCGTCCCCAAGCAGCGTCCTGGCGTAGGCCATCCATGCGACACGGCAGGAGACAGCGGAAGGTGAAAACACGTCGCTTCCAGATGGTAATGACGGGCGTCCGACGAAGGCCCTGGAGACTGAGTCATAAAAGTGTTGAGAACCATGAGCGAGTCTGGGAGGAGAATCTGACACAAGATAAATATCCCAGTGTCCGTGGCCTCTTCCGTAGCAACCGGGGCTCGTCAGGAAATGTCAGAGGACACACCCTCGCGCACAACAGCAGCAGAAATATAAAGTGAGTATAAATACACTCAACAGCGGCAGTGTGGAGCCCACATGAACGAAGACGATTATGGTATCCAGAGACAAAAAAAAAAAAAAAAAAAAAAGACAAGAGGAATACACGGACAGACGGACCGTTTTCCCTGAAAACAGACTCAAAATCGTATGAAAACCTCAAGTCCTTAATAATTAGTTGTTTCCGGTCAATGTGGTTGCAATCACATCCAGACGCACTTGCAGTAACTTTGGCAAAATAAATCTAAACTTCATCTGGAGCATAAATTCGCAACAAAGGCTAAGAAGTCGTTGTATTTTTGTCAACTCAGATCCGTGTTGAAAGAGTTCCCCATGCAAAGAGCGAGGCATATTTTATTTTAAGGCTATCGTAATTAACACGGTATGCCATGACAATAACAATTAGCAGATGTGAGATCCAGAAAGGCCTTTAGAAAATAGACCTAAGCATCTATGAACGCTCTACAGTTGATAGATGCATTATTAAAAACCAACAGAGAAACAGAGGGGGAGAAAAAGATTTTTGGACACGTAGCGTTGGGGAATCATTACTTGGGGAGAAAAGGAGTCAGGACTAAACCTCAGATCAAAAACCACAATGAATCCCAGCCATATTAAACTGTAAAGGATAAAAATTAAGTCACAAACTATAGAACAAAATGTTCATCTCCATGGTCTCCGTGGAGGACCTCACGGAAATTCAAAAACTAGAAAAAATCATACGGGAGTACCGATGGATTTGGCCACGTACAAATTGAAAAGCCTTCATGCCTAAAAATTACAAACAATGTTAAATAGCATCAGAGAAGCTGGAAAATATTGGTAATGTATATTAACGATTCAGGGGTTGTGTCCTTAATATATAAAAAGCTGTTACAAATCAATAAGAATGACAACTACTATTCAATCGTTTCTGAGCCTTAAAATGTTTTTATGCTGCACGTTTTACATATGATATCTAGTTTAAGTACAACAAAAAGCCTTAGTTGATTTACTGCAGATTGGGAAACAATGAAAGGAATTAAACTGTCAAGAGTCACAAAGCGACTCAGCTGTAGTTTGGGATCGAAACCCAGGCTTGTCACAAAGCGACTCAGCTGTAGTTTGGGATCAAAACCCAGGCTTGTGAGACTCCAGACCTCACGGTCCCAAAGACCGACACTCCCCCGCCCCCAAACACACTAAAACAACAATGAAGCCATTTTCACCCGACCGCGGGGGAAAATTACAGACGACCAGCAAAGCACCGAAAATATAAATGTTCGCCACCACAAATCAAACCACGCAAAGCGAAACGGATGATGCCACTTTAGAAGCGTTATGTCTGCAGAGTTAACTGCATTTTCTTTAAAAATACATCTCAGGGGCGCCTGGGTGGCTGTCGGTTGAGCGTCCGACTTCGGCTCAGGTCATGATCTCACAGTTCATGAGTTCAACCCCTGCATCAGGCTCTGTGCTGACAGCTCGGAGCCCGGAGCCTGCTTCGGATTCTGTCTCCCTCTCTCTCTGCCTCTCCCCTGCTCACGCTCTGTCTCTCTCTGTCTCAAAAATACCCTTGGGGCGCCTGGGTGGTGCAGTCGGTTAAGCGTCCGACTTCAGCCAGGTCACGATCTCGCGGTCCGTGAGTTCGAGCCCCGCGTCGGGCTCTGGGCTGATGGCTCGGAGCCTGGAGCCTGTTTCCAATTCTGTGTGTCTCCCTCTCTCTCTGCCCCTTCCCCATTCATGCTCTGTCTCTCTCTGTCCCAAAAATAAATAAAAAACGTTGAAAAAAAAAAATACCCTCTGGGGTGTGCCCTGAAATGATCTAAATTCCCCCCAGAATAAGAGCCTGGTTGAATAGATGATCACGCATCTGTGTGGAAATGTCAGGCCAACTGCCCCAAATGTGGTGTTTGAAGACGTAAGACGTTGAGACGTGGCTTTGCTTTGTTCACACCACCAACCGCGGGTCTCACTAGGGAGGCGACGTTACCGCCCCTCCACTAAGCGAGCCGGCGGACACGGAAAAGCTAAAGGAAATACAGACGCCTGTGTTCTTCTGCAGGCGGACGGGGCATCCCTGAGGAGACGCAGCCCCAGCCTCCTGCCCGACACCTGCACCCGGAGAACCTGCGTCCCGGGCAGCCCAGAGACCCGCTGCCGTTCCTCTGGTGACGTGACGGCCTCCTCCCCCGCCAGCCGGAGGGACGTCCATAGGCCCTTCTCAGCCTCATTGTGAGTTTGTCCAAGTTTGAGCGGCCTCCGAGGAGACCCCCTGCCCGGGTCTATAACTCTGACCGGCCACCAAGGAAGGGCCACCTGACCGGGCAGGAGGAACCCCCGGGGAGGCCCCGTCCCCGGATGGAGGGACGCGGAGTCTGTGAGCTTGTGAAAACCCTCCTCGCACAAGACAGCCGGTGCCCATCGAGCACCAGCCTGCTGGGATCCAGGACCCCAGAGAAGCCCGGATGCCTGTGACTGCACCCAGGACGGATGGGGAGCCCACAGGGGCCGGTGACTCTGGGGGAGTGCCGGTCGCGTGACCCCGGACGCCTGTGCCACAGAAAAGTGAATCTTGCTTGGAAAACCCGCCAGGTGAACACGTCTAGGAATCACACTCCCATGTGTCCAGAGAGATGCGCCCCGATTCACGTGCAGGCATGAGACTCCACACACCCTGTGTTCCGTGCCTGTTTGCCCACAGACAGAACACCTCGCATGGGGCCCCTCTGCCTGCACGTACACGCATGCGTGTGCCCGCCTCCACACGCAGGGCCAGTCCCGCAGCTCTATGGTCGCGTGTGCAAACAGCACAGACAAGGAGGACGGGCAGACTCAGGACCCGGTTCGGTGTGAAACCCCCTCCGTCTGGCCGCTGTGCACACATTCAGACCTCAAGCAGCACGCGTCAGACTCTCTTGCCCAAGTTTGCAGCCAGACACTCTCCCGCACAGGCCGCGGGGCCTCCATGAGCCATGGACCCCTCCCCCCACCCCGTCCCCCCTGCAGGGGTTACCAGCCCGGAAATAAAATGCACCACGTCAACAGATGTCCCCGAACTGCGTCTTCTTTGAGGCTTGTGGTGTCTGAAGTTTCGTCCCCAAATCACTTACGATGGAAAAAGTGGGGGGAGGAAAAAAAAGGAAGGAAGCTGGCTTGTCTGCTCGTATCCTCGTCGTACTTTGTCTGCCTGACTGTTTTGCATTTCGAGACATTTCCACTCACCTTGAGTTCCTGGTTCAAAAAGAAACAATAAGCTTAATCTTCTCTGTTGACAATGATGTATGATTCTGGAGGAAAACACTTTTCAGGTATTTTCATTAAAAAGCCATTCCCCCCCCTCCGGCCCCCCCCCCGCCCCCACGTACATGGAGGAAGGCACACGGCGGGCGTTCTCGGGGGGCCTCGACGCCCCGGCCGCGTCACTCGGTGAACCGCGGGAGCGAAACACGCCCCCTCGGCCTGAACGACGGCCTCCTCGCTGGCCCAGCGCTGAGTGTGAGGCGACCGGTTTGAACTGTGTTTCTGCGTTGTCGTGTCTCATGCGCAAACGGCATCCGTGCAGACGGCCCGGAAAGGGCAGGGTTGGGGTGCTCGGCATAGTCCCAAGCGGCGTGCCCGACTACGGGGTCCCAGACGAGAGGGGCCCCCCCGTCCACGGCTGGGCGGCTCGCCACGCGCAGGAGAGGACGGGGCCTCCCGTCACCTCCCGGAAGTGCAGCCACCCGCATGGGCTGAGCAGAAGCCACCGGCCGCTCAAAGCAACCCAGGGCAGGGAAACTTTGGTCTCGTGTGCTGACTTCACCGGCTGGGGCCGTGGCAGTGTGGCCGACTGACTGACCCACGAGCGAGAAGGGGACACGCGCACGGGGATCCGGCCTGCGTCCTGCACCCACGCGGAGATCGTGACCTGAGCCGAAGTCAGATGCTTCACCGACTGAGCCCCCCCAGGCGCCCCGAGCACGCAATTTATTTTGAAGCAGTTTTAGATTTGCAGAAAAGTTGCAAAGACGGACTTTCACCAGCGCTGGCCTCCTTGAGCCTAGAGGAGGAAGAGGGAAACACACACACAGGGGATCCGGCCTGCGTCCTGCACCCACAGGGAGAGCCCGGATCTCATCTCAAAAAAGTCGTGGTTCCCACGTGGGTGTGACGCGTCTGGACAGACCAGGGCAGGTGCGCAGAGACGCACAGGGCGGAGGACGGGGTTGTGGCTTCCGAGGTCGGCCAAGGGTCGTGGGAGAAGCCAGTGGAATAGGTGCGCCCTCTGGCAGGTGCCTCTGGGCGCCGGCTGTGTGCCCGCTCTGTGCCCATCAGACTCTCCCCGCGAGAGGGCCTCACGGCCGTGATCGCTTTGCAGGACTTTCTGCTGGGGCTCGGCTAAGGCCCCGCTTGGTCCCGGACGCCCCCTTCTGCCCCCGTCTCTGCTGACTGGAGTGCACGTTCTGTCCCTGTGGCACACACACCGATTTCCCCAAGAAACTCAGCACGGCCCACACTGTGCAGAAGCGTCAGCGGCTCTCCTTAGAGGATTGTGATGGCTTCCAGCTCTCATTCCGGCTTTGTCGAAGACGGAGCAAACTCGCACACGCACGTGAGTGAGCGTCACCAAAAGGAGGAAGCAAGCCGAGTGTCCATAGACGGACGGATGGAACCACACCCACGCAGGGGAATATTACTCTGCCAGGAAAAAGGGCGGGCTGTGACACTTGTGGCCACATGGACGGACCTTGAGGGCACGATGTTCAGTGAGAGGAGCAGACACGGGAGACCACATCACGTGGGATCTCACAGACGACAGGAAAATGTGCACAGAAAGACACTCCATTTGTGGTTCCCGGGGGCTCGGAAGGGGGACGGGGAGGGGAGTGACTGCTAAATGGACAGGCGTTTAGAAATAAAGTTTAAGGGGTGCCTGGGCGGCTCAGTCGGTTGAGCGTCCGACTTTGGCTCAGGTAGTGATCTCACGGTTCGTGGGTTCAAGCCCTGCGTGGGGCTCTGTGCTGACGGCTTCGAGCCTGGAGCCTGCTTCGGATTCTGTCTCCGTCTCTCTCTGCCCTTCCCCTGCTCATGCTCTGTCCCTCTCTGTCTCAAAAATAAATAAAAACATTAAAACATTAAAAAAAATAAATAACAATAAAGTTTAAAATAAAGTAATATGTTAATGTTTGGACTTTATTAGCATTGATTAAATATTAATAGTATTTAAACACAAGCGTAAAATTTGGACATGAGGCGTAGCGAGCATGTGCGGACTCAGAACCCCCAAACCACGTACTTACGGTTCATTTCACGGCACCTGAATTTCATCTCCAATGTCCTAGGAAAAACGTAGTGATCCAGCCGCGTTACCACAACAGCCCCGCTCTGAGCCTCAGGACCCCGTGGCCAGTGAGCCAGGACGTGAGAGCGTTGGGGTGGCCTGTGGTGTGGACGTGGGCAGAGAAAGCCGTCAACGCCGGCCGGCTCGGGGCTCACACCAGACGCAGCCCGTGGGGTTTGCAGACCGGCCCTCTCTGCCCCCCTCCCCGAGTTCGGTCCCGCTGGAGGACCGTGGGGATGCCACAGTCACCCTCCCTGCTGTGTCCACCTATGTCTCCCAGGACGTCCTGGCCACGGACAGCAAGGACCACTGCACTGTGTGCTGATTAGTGAAACCGGCTGTTGGACTCCTCTCTGGGGAAAATGAAAACATACTTCGTGTTTATTCATGTATTTGCTTATTATATTTACATGTCCTACGTTACTCATTTATGGTATATTAACATATTTACTTAAACACGAATTATGTATATGTTACCAATTTTTATTAGCTGGCATATCATGTAATTATTATTAATAATACCTATAAATACGTATCGCATAATTATTCATAATAATTGCAGGATTAACTATGTTAATTGCATCATTTTATAATTTTATATAATTACGTAGTTCTTTATAACTATACATAACTATATATAGGCATATAATTTCAATTATATGGCTGTTATGTATAATCATATATATAAACATGTAGTTTCAATTATATGGTTGTTATAATACATAATTATATATAAACACAATTTTAATTATATAGTTGTTATAGATAACACATTATATATTATATGTCGTATAATATATAATTATATTACGATATAAACATATATATTTATGTATCACTATATGTTATTATATATTATATATATTTATATATTACCATATGTTATTGTATATTATATATATTTTTATGTATCATTATATGTTATGTTATATATAACATATTTATAAAATATAATTATGTTATATATAGTATAATATTTATATTTATATATTCATATTATGTTATATATAATATACCTAAGCTATATAATATAAATGTTACATATATTTATATGATACATTAAATGTATAAGTTATATTTATTTATATTATATAAATGATTATAATTATTAACCTGTTTAATATTAATATCATAGAATTGATATATCATTGATATATTATTATATAATTGGTATACTAATTAATAGATTAAATATATCTGTTCATATATATAACCTACTATACATTACTATATATAAATTACTGTATACTTACATATAATTCATTATGTAACATACACATATTTCCCAATGCAGATTAAATGACTATAATTGTGTATCTAGAATACAGATAAAAATGGATATAACTGTGCATCTAGAACGCAGGTGTAGACAGGTATAACTATACCTACAACACAGATACAAAGGGATGTGACTGTATGTAGAACATAGTTTACAGATAGACACATCCATCCACAATGGATAGAACTGTATCTAGAACACAGATACAAAGGGATGTGACTGTATGTAGAACACAGTTTACAGATAGACACATCCATCCACAATGGATAGAACTGTATCTAGAACACAGATACAAAGGGATGTGACTGTATGTAGAACACAGTTTACAGATAGACACATCCATCCACAATGGATAGAACTGTATCTAGAACACAGATACAAAGGGATGTGACTGTATGTAGAACACAGTTTACAGATAGACACATCCATCCACAATGGATAGAACTGTATCTAGAACACAGATATGGACAGATGTGACTGTATCTAGAACACAGATATGGACAGATGTGACTGTATCTAGAACACAGGTATCAACAGATGGGACATCTAGAACACATATTTCCACGACCCTCACTATGACAGGTGGCTTCCTTGGGCTTTGCGGTGGAGCACTTGTGGTGACCCAGGCAAGGAGCACCGTGTGTTCAGAGGCCTCCCGAGCCCAGCACATCACTGCCTCCCTCCGGGCATGTCTGGGGTCCGGGAATAATCATAAAACCCAGGTGAGGCCGACCAAACAGAGGCACCCTGTGACATCATTCCCTCCTGTGTCCTCGACCGACCCTGGAGACAGAATGTCTCCTGCCGACCGCTGTGTCTCATCCTGAGGGAAAGCGGGAAGTGTTCCCATGCACTCAGTTCCGCCGTCTGAACACCTGGATGGATTCCTCTCCAAGACGAAGGTTGAATGGATCCAAGCGTTCGGGGCTGGGCCGTCCACACCACAGGAAAGCAGACACTGGCTTTGATTTAGCACAGATTCCCCACCGTTGGCACAGGCACCCCTTTGGGCAGGTGCCGGGCAGATTGGAGAACCTTTCTGTGCTTCTCCCCAAGAAATTTCAGCATCACAAATACATAGAAGACGTATCAATACTGTCTGTGTACCTGGATTTTTGGGAAAACACTCAAATGTTCTCAACACCCATAAACAAAAATCCTCCAGAGAGAGGCCCTATGACTCCTGCTGAGAATGAATGTTCTAGGAGATGTGAAGATTTCATTATAAAAAAGAAGAAAACAAGAAATGTACAGAGGAAATGTAACAGAGTCCTTAGGGACCACGAAACAGGCCTTTAAAAAATCAGTCATATATATGCTCACTTCCGCCAAAAGAAGGGAAAACACGAAAATGAAATCGTAGCGAGGACAGATTACTGGTGGATAAAACCCTGAGGTCAGTGGCAAAGGGTCCAGGAACACTTGTATAAACCGGGAGCCAGAGAGCACAGGCTGAGACCCCCAGACGCTCGGCTGTGCCTTGGGCGGGGCGGACATCCCCAAACACGGAGTGAGAACGCAGCCTGTGGGAGCAGGAGAACAGACGTCCTGCCTCCTGTTCCCATAGAACTTCTTCCCCTGTCCTTTCCAGATTCAGGCAAATCTTCTCGATGGCTACGTAAGCCCATGGCCAGGAACTGAATCCAGAAGGTTCTGTCCCGGACCTGGGGGCGTCTCTGGAACGCCATATCCAGGAAGGTGGATCCCGTCCCCAGGATCAGCGGGTCTCCCATCAGATGGATTCAAACCACAGACCCACCAGCAGGTGCTAGTTCCGGAAAGCAGCGTTGGTCATGAGGACACGGCGGGGGGGGGGGGGGGTCTCTTTCCGCGGTCTCTGCAATGTCCGAGCACCGCATCTGCAGGGCGTTGCCTGTGCCCCCGTTTTATTGAGATACTATCGCCCTGAAGGTTCGCATGCACAAAGGCGCCGTGCGTGATGATGTTCACACACCGCGAAGCCAGCGCCCCACAGTCGACAGACTAACCATCGTCTGGTCTGCGTCCACATGAAACAGGGGAGGGTGTCTGCTCCCTCGAAACGGGTGCCCGTAGCACCTACCGCTCGCCAACGCACGAGACAGCCGCGTGAACTCTGCTCTCCACCCTGTCCCTGGTCGCCGCGAATCCGGTCTGTTCCCATCCGTGCCGCGTGTCCTTAGAGTTCACGTATCAGCGAGACCATCCACCCCGGTTTACGCGGACAGCACGGAGCTCGCTGGGATTCTCTGTGTGTTCCTCTCTGTCTGCCTCTCCCCCTTCCCCCGCCTCTCTCTCTCTTTCAAAATAAATACATAAGCTTATAAAATGTTTTAAGATGAACGGCTGAGTGCCTGTGGTCTCGGAGTTGGGCGCACGGCTGTGTGGCTTCTGGTCCAAGCGGGTCGGCACGGGGCATCCGGACGGGAGAGTGCACACAGCTGTGAGCCCGTCGCTGAAGGTTTTACTTCCACGAGGACTGGACCTTTTCTCCGAGAGACTGCACCCTCGCTGTCCTCAGACGGCAGGAAGGTCCTGCTTGAGCAGACGTCCAGGGTTGAAAGCGACGATGAACAATGAACCGGGAATCAGGACGTGTGACCGTTCCCCTCCAGTCAGACCCAGGAAACGGGCCATCCGTCACAATTAACGGATTATTAACAGGCATTAAGGCCCCCGTGTAATCAGAGAGCGCTCCGTGACTTGGTCCAGGTGAAAAATGAGTCTGGGGAGACCGTCCCCGGTCCCCTCCCTTCCTCCGGGGAGGCCGGGAGGGGAGGGAGCCTTCCGCCCCACGCATTTGGGCCAAGGATAAAATTTCAGCAAAGACAGGCACACAGCAAACTGAAAGATCAGCAGGAAACTAATTGGAAACAGCATCGGGGGCGGAGGGCTGGGCTCCAAGCAGACACACAAGCATCCGTTAAAGTCAAAACCCTCAGCAGGAGGGGCCGGTGGGGCAATGCAGACGCTGAACGAACGGGGCCACCGCAGCAAAGGTTCCAACCGGGGACCCAAGTGACGTCAGCTGGGACAGCACACCTGGTTCTCCAAAAGCATCGACGCACCTGCTCATTTTAAGACAAGACGGGTTTGGGACACCGGGGGGCTCAGTCCGTTAAGCGTCCGACTTCAGCTCAGGTCATGAGGTCGTGGTCCGTGAGTTCGAGCCCTGTGTCGGGTTCCGGGCTGCGAGCTCGGAGCCTGGAACCTGCTTCGGATCCTGTGTCTCCCTCTCTCTTTCTGCCCCTCCCCTCTTCGTGCTCTCTGTCTCTCTGTCTCAAAATAAATAAACTTTAAACGAAAAATTCAAAGAGCAAAATTAAAATTACAAAGCAAGGAGAAGGACAGGGTGGCAGGGCCTGGCCAGGCACGGCTAAGCGCTGAATTACGTGCACTCGAGAGATGAATGGGGAAAGGAGCTGTGCTCCAGGGCACCCGGAATACGGCTCAGCCCCAAACTAAGACACAAATCCTGCAAGGTCGCCGACCGACCTTGAGGGCCTCGTGCTCGGGGACGTACGTTCGAGCAGACGGACAAATCCGTGTGATTCTGCAGGAGCCAGGCCCCGGAGCCCCAAATCCGTGGACACGCACACAAGGCTGGTGCTCACCAGGGGCCTGGGCGGGAGGGCAGCGGCTGGTGTTCTCGGCGAGCAAAGCCTCCATCAGGCCACGCACAGGCGTTCTGGAGAGGTGCGGCCTGCGGGCCGAGAGACGGTTCCGGGCACTTGTGTCTCAGGTACGTCTCACGTGAAGTGTTCTTACCGCAATAGAACAAAGTAAAAGAAACTCGAAAAAAAGCCAAGCAGAAGAAGCTGATGGTCAGGAGCCCAGGTGAGGCCGTCGTGAGCCCCCCTTAGGCCCGCTTATTGTAAGCAGTCGTCAGGGAGCGGCCGTGAGCTGGCCAGGCACACCTGTGTCCCTGTGGGGTCGTCTGCAGAAGGGAAAATGGGACCAGAAACATGGACAGCAAATCCCCTGAACAAAGCCCCGTATCCCGGGTCATGAGGCTCCAACATCCTGCTGGGATCAGGTAAGGTCTTCTCAGCTTTGCAGCTTTAGGGGAGATCGATGCACAGATGCCTGGCTGCCGAGAGAACTTTCCATGGGGTGAGTGCGGTCCCCAAAAGGTAGTTCTGTCACAAACCTGTGAGTGGGAGCCTATTTGGAAACAGGGCATTTGCAGATGTGGGTAAGTGAAGGATCTGGGATGAGCCCCTCCTGGACCAGGGGGGCCCTGACTGCAATGGCAGGTGCCTTAAGACACAGAACAGGAGAGACAGAGACAGAGGAGAAGCCCCATGAAGCCGGAGGCAGAGAAGGGAGGGATGAGGCCACAAGTCCAGGGACGCCTGGAGCCCCAGAAGCTGGGAGAGGCAGGAAAGACCGTCCTCTGGAGCCTCTGGAGGGAGCACAGCTGTGCCTGCCTGGATCTCAGTGGTCCTGACCCTCCTGGATCTCAGTGGTCCTTCCCTTCCTGGATCTCAGTCGTCCTGCCCCTCCTGGGTCTCAGTGGTCCTGCCCTGCCTGGATCTCAGGGGTCCTGCCCTGCCTGGATCTCAGGGGTCCTGCCCCCCCTGGGTCTCAGTGGTCCTGCCCTGCCTGGATCTCAGTGGCCCTGCCCTGCCTGGATCTCAGTGGCCCTGCCCTGCCTGGATCTCAGGGGTCCTGCTCCTCCTGGATCTCAGTGGCCCTGCCCTGCCTGATCTCAGGGGTCGTGTCCTGCCTGGATCTCAGCGGCTGTGCCCTGCTTGGATCTCAGCAGCCCTGCCCTGCCTGGATCTCAGTGGTCCTGACCCTCCTGGGTATCAGTGGTCGTGCCCCTCCTGGATCTCAGTGGTCCTGCCCCCTGCCCCCTGTATCTCAGTGGTCCCGCCCCTCCTGGATTTCAGTGGTCCTTCCCTTCCTGGATCTCAGTGGTCCTGCCCCTCCTGGGTCTCAGTGGTCCTGCCCCTCCTGGATCTCAGTGGCCCTGCCCCTCCCAGATCTCAGGGGTCTTGCCCTGCCTGGATCTCAATGGTCCTACCCCTCTTGGAACTCAGTTGCCCTGCCCTGCCTGGATCTCAGCGGTCCTGCCCTGCCTGGATCTCAGCGGTTCTGCCCTGCCTGGATCTCAATGGTCCTGCCCTGCCTGGATCTCAGGGGTCCTGCCCTGCCTGGATCTCAGTGGTCCTGCCCTGCCTGGATCTCAGGGGTCCTGCCCTGCTTGGATCTCAGGGGCCCTGCCCTGTCTGGATCTCAGTGGCCCTGCCCTGTCTGGATCTCAGTGGTCCTGCCCTGCCTGGATCTCAGCGGTCCTGCCCTGCTTGGATCTCAGCGGTCCTGCCCCTCCTGGATCTCAGGGGCCCTGCCCCTCCCAGATCTCAGGGGTCTTGCCCTGCCTGGATCTCAATGGTCCTACCCCTCTTGGAACTCAGTTGCCCTGCCCTGCCTGGATCTCAGTGGCCCTGCCCTGCCTGGATCTCAGCGGTCCTGCCCTGCCTGGATCTCAGCGGCCCTGCCCTGCCTGGATCTCAGGGGTCCTGCCCTGCTTGGATCTCAGCAACCCTGCCCTGTCTGGATCTCAGTGGTCCTGACCCTCCTGGGTCTCAGTGGTCCTGCCCCTCCTGGATCTCAGGGGCCCTGCCCTGCCTGGATCTCAGTGGTCCTGCCCTGCCTGGATCTCAGCGGTCCTGCCCTGCCTGGATCTCAGGGGTCCTGCCCTGCCTGGATCTCAGCAGCCCTGCCCTGTCTGGATCTCAGTGGTCCTGCCCTCCCTGGATCTCAGGGGCCCTGCCCTGCCTGCATCTCAGTGGTCCTGCCCTGCCTGGATCTCAGGGGCCCTGCCCCTCCTGGATCTCAGGGGTCCTGCCCTGCCTGGATCTCAGTGGTCCTGCCCTGCCTGGATCTCAGCAGCCCCGCCCCACCTGGATCTCAGATTCTGTTCTCCGGAGCTGGGGGAGGATAAATGTTTGTTGTTTTACCTCATTGCGTTGCTCACATCACCTGATGGGGAGAGAGAGCCCCAGACCCAAGTAATGAACACAAACCATCAAAAAGGATGAGAATCAGGGGTTCAAGGGCATTGAGCGACGCTGGGAGGTCTGAGTCCTGTCTGTTTCTCAGTTTTGCTTTAAAACTTCCTTGAAGACAGCAGCCAAAATAAACCACAGAGACAGGGTGAGGGTTTTTCTCAACTTAAAGCCATCTGGCCTCGGAAGCAATGATCTGAGTTTGTCTTGTATGTGGCGTCCAGATTAGTCCCCAGACCCGGGTCCCTGGGAAAGGCTCGTGCTCCACTCTCGAGAGTCGTCAGAAGGGAGAGACATAAGTCCGGGGCGGCCTTGGTCCCACTGCTCAGGACACCATCAATCAGGAGAACGGGGTCCCTGGGAATGGGGGGCATCCCTGCAAACCACCTGCCCTCCGCAGACCGGAGCCTGGAGTAATTCCTGCCGGGACCTGAGGCAGGACAGTCCCCTCGTCCCTGCTGGCATGATGGGCCCACAGACCACTGGGCTCCTGGCCCCCATTGAATGCCCAAGGGCCCAGCGCCAGGATTTAGCCTTGGTAATCTCGTCCATCATTAACCAAGTTCATCATCAACACGACCCATCATTAACCTAGCACGTCACTAACCTGGCCTATCGTTAACCCAACCCATGTTTGACTAGTTTGTCCCTGATGTGGCACACCATGAACCCGCCCATCTGCCTATGCCACTGGGGAGGCACAGGTGGGGAAACCGAGGCAGGAGTGTCAGTCCCACGTCCCCCGTAAGCAGCAGGGCTGGGATTCAAACTCAGGGTCCTGAACCCCACCCGTCCTGCTGCCCATTGACTGCCGTCCCAGCCAGGAAACCCCACCAGTGCAGGCCTGAGCCCCCCCAGCCACGGGGCCCCCCTGGTCTACGTTCTCACCCCCTTCTCTGCAGCCAGTGTCCAGGCTCAGGGCAAACAGCAAGGGCAGCCTCATGGTCCCTGTGGCCCCTCGGAGGTCCGTGGCTGCACACCAGAGGGGACCATGCGTGTGCGAGGACTTGTAGGGCGGCGGTGTCCCCTGTTTCCCCACAGCAGGCCTAGGCAAGGACGTGAGCAGAAGGGTGCCCCTCCCGGTGGCATTCGATGACCACCCGGTCACCTCCCTCAGCTCTGCCAGGAAGATGGAGCCCGTGGGGTTCCTGGGGGCCCAGCCCTGCTGACCAGCATCTGTGAAATCAAAGCACACGTCAAACACCACTGAGCCCTGACTCGTGATGGGCTCACCCCCCCCCCGCCCACCACAGGCACCCCAATGGCCAATGGGACACAACCTGTGCCTCTCGCTTCGGTCCCAGACCCAGAACCCCGGCTGGCTCCCCCTTTAGCCCACAGCGAGCGAGGACACCTCCAGGGAGACGATGGCACCAGCTGCTCAGCCCTACCCTCGTCAGCACGATAAGTCCACTCCAACCCCTACCCAGCACCCAAAGCGATCAGCACAGCTCACACGTCAATCACCAGACACCCTTCTTCTTCTTCAGAGTCAAGGTTAATTTTAAATCATAACAAGCCGGAGGGGAGTTTCATCACTGGGAAGCACGCAGGGGGTGGGCGGGGGGGCCCTCCAGGACCACCAGCACCTCGGGAGGGGGTGCCCGAGCCTCACGGGCATCCCAGCAGGTGGAAATGAAATACGATAGCGCGATGCATCTATAATGATGAGCAAATCAAACCCTGCGTTTGCTCACCTGTGACATCACGGGTCACTGCCGGGCTGGTGGGCAGGCGGGGGCGGGGGGGGGGGGGAAGAGGGGGGGCACAGGGGCCTCTGCCCCGTTCCAGGCATCCTGCCTTCCAGCAGCCTCCTCCTTTGTTCCCTCCTGGAAATTACCAGAAAAGCCGGGAGTGCGCTAAGTAAACAAAAACACTTTGGTGTGGGCCCTTGCAGTGAGACCGCTGTGATTTACGGCCTCTAAACCGGGATCTACAGCGAATGCTAATCCTTCCTTATTCCGCATGCTCTGGCCTTTCTGTCTTTCTGTCTCTTTTCCTTTTTCTCCCCTTCCTCCCGCCTTCCCGTACTGAAATGACAGTCGGGCTGTTAAGCATAGTAATTGTTCCTGAGTGGGTCTGGCTTATTGTCCCTCTTAATTTTGCCTGGAAGGCAGGCTCCTTACTCCGGGGAGGTCAGGGGTCGCCTGCTAAATCATGCATACCCACAATCCCTTGTGAATTATGCAGTTGACAAGCTGCTCGGGATTAAACCAACCTGCATTAAACCCCGGCCCTAAATTGTCATTACTCGAGTGATGGATGATACGTGTAATGACCAGCTGATTGCCACAAGTGACCTTGTGGGCTCAGAGTGCTCCAGTGTAAGCGGCACCTCTCACGCGGTCCGTGTGCCTGCAGCACTGACATGCTCACGGGTGTGTGCACGTGTGCTTGTGTGTGCATGTGCATGAGCTGTGTGCACGTGTGTGTGCTTGAGTGTATATGCACGAGCTGTGTGTGCACGTGTGCTTGTGTGTGCATGTGCATGAGCTGTGTGCACGTGTGTGTGCTTGTGTGTGCATGTGCATGAGCTGTGTGCACGTGTGTGTGCTTGTGTGTATATGCACGAGCTGCGTGTGCACGTGTGTGTGCTTGTGTGTATATGCACGAGCTGTGTGTGCACGTGTGTGTGCTTGTGTGTATATGCACGAGCTGTGTGTGCACATGTGCTTGTGTGTGCATGTGCATGAGCTGAGTGCACATGTGTGCACATGTGTGTGCATGTGCATATGCAAAGCTGTGTGCACGTGTGTGCTTGTGTGTGCATATGCATGAGTTCTGCGTGCACTGTGTGTGCACGTGTGCTTGTGTGCACATGCATGAGCTGTGTGCACACGTGTGCACATGTGTGTGCAAGTGCATCTGCAAAGCTGTGTGCACATGTGTGCTTGTGTGTGCATATGCATGAGCTGTGTGTGCATGTGTGTGCACGTGTGCTTGTATGTACACATGTGAAGTGTGTGCATGGGTGCGTGTGTGTGTGCGCGCGCATGTGTGCACACATGTGTGTGCACACATGTTCTGTTTTCCTCAAACCTGTTCCTCACCGTTTCCACTGCTCACTGGAGCAGCCAGGTGAGGGGTCTGTGATTCAGGAGTTTTAATTCATCAGAGATAAAAATGCCCGATGAGTGACACAAGCCCAGAGTGAGCTGGCGGGGGCGGGGGGGGGGCCTGTGTGTCCTCACTCTCCCCGCAGGGTGAGAAAATGGACATGGCAGGTGTGGGCTTCTCTAGGGGGCCTCTGCAGTCCTGCAGAGGACTCTGAACCTCGGCTCAGCCGGAAGGGCCCGTCTGGGCACCAGGTGGGGTGACTGAAGGGTTCAGGGCCGGAGCAGCGGGAGCAAAGAGAGCAGAGGGACGCGGGTCGTGCAGACAGAAGCAGGTGCATTTGGGGAGGGACGGGCGGTCCCCACGGGGCTTCTAGGCGCTTTGAGGAGGGCAGAGCCGGTGTGAACGCCTGAAACTGTCCAGGGCTGCACATCGCTCTGGATCCAGGGTGACCCCAGTGGGGCCCCCTTGGTCTCTGGCTATGCTGGGCCCGTGCGTGCCCTCCGTGCGTGCTCTCCCTGCCCACCAGGGAGGACGGACGGGTGCGCCGGGGAGCAGGAAGCACGGAGCCACGTGTGTGGCGGGCTGATGACCCAGCACAACCGAGAGCCACGTTGGGTCCACGCGGGAGAAGCCGGTGCTCCTGGGAGACAGGCAGAAGTGCTGATAGTGCCATCTTGGACCGTCGTGGGCCTCCTCCCCATGTCCAGACTCCAAGCCCCCCGTGGGAGGTGGAGGGGACGGGAGCCTCTGAGGGCCGGGCTGCATTTGGTCAGCCATTGTGGAATTCACCACGCAGCCGAGGGCCCAGTTTCCCGTTTTCAGGAACATTCATACTGGTTTCCAAGGGCAGCCAGGAGGCCCAGGAGGCCCCCACAGCTCCCGCTACCCCATCGTCTCCTTCAGCCGTCCTGCAGGCCAGCAAGGCGGGGGCCACATCCCGGGGCACGTCCATGTGGCTGTTCTGGATGCAAACAAGCAGGCAGGCCGGGCAGGCTGGGGAGACAGAGCTGGGGAGCTCGGTGCCCTCGGGGCTCGGGCGGCCGCACCTGAGCAGGCCAGAGGCTGGGACTGCCCCGGCACCAGAAGCTCCCACAACGTCCTGTGGGCCACCCAGCAAGGGGGGTGGGGTGCAGGGTCTCACCCTAGAGACGCACAAGGGGCCTGTGGTCGCCAGGGCCAAGCTCAGTGCTGTTTCTTGCTGCAAACCCCCAGCGTGGACGTCGCCCAGAGAACGGCCTGCCCCCTCCGTGTGCTGCAGGGGGGACTCCCCATCCCGGGCACTGCAACGGGCTGAGGTACGGGGCGGGGGGGGGGCCCAGGGAGGCACGCCCGCCTGGAACTTGAGAGTGGGACCTTCTGTGGGCTTTCCACGTGTGCAACTGGGGACTCCCATGAGGCCCTCCGGCATCAGGCTGGTCCCCAATCCGATGGCCAACGTCCCCACGAGAAAAGAGAAACTTGGCCACACAGAGGACAAAGCACATGACGATTCAGGCAGAGGCTGGGGTGATGTGGCCACAAGCCAGGGGGCCCCAAGGCTGCTGGCAGCCAGCAGGGAAGGGAAGGGAGGGAAGGGAGGGAAGGGACCCTCCTGTGGAGCCGCCACTCGGCACAGCCTGTCCACCGGGATCACAGGTGTCTGGTCTCCAGGGCCGGGACGGGATGCGTTCCCACCATTGTAGGCCCGCCCAGTCTGTGCTCCTTTGCTGCCATGACATTATTTGCACCCTCCCCTGTGAATCTGCGTCCCAGCCCCTCCCCTGCACGCCTTCACCCACACATGACGGGCCCCTTCCCGCCTGCGCGTCCCCCATGCCTTCTCAACGTCCCCGCTGTGGGCTGAATGCTGGCGTGCCCCCAACACGTGTGCGCGTCAGCCCTGACCCGGATGGCACGCCATGGGCACCGGGAGCCTCTGGGACATACAGCTGACACCTCAAGGACGTGGCACTGGGGCACCGACTGCCCACATCGTCCAAAACCTGCTTTGAACATTTGACTCCCCAAAAGCCGAACCATTAAGAGCCCACGGTTGGCGAAAGCCTTACGGATACCAGGAGCCGTCGACGTGCACATATTTTGTGTTCTGTGGATTATACGCTCCGGTCTTACGACGAAGTTCGCTGCAGAGAGGAGCACAGGTCATCTGCAGCCGTCCAGCTCACGGTTCGTGGGTTCGAACCCCGTGTCGGGCTCTGTGCGGACAGCTCGGAGCCTGGAACCTGCCTCCGATTCTGTGTCTGTCTCTCCCTGTCTGCCCCTCCCCCTCTCACGCTCTGTCTCTCTCTCAAAATAAATGAACATTAAAAACAGTTTTTAAAAACAAAGAAAATCGTAAGGAAAGGAGAGTACATGTACAGGACTGTCCCATATTTGTCAAAAACAAAACAAAAAACCCGTGTCTAAATGGACGGGGCAGTTCAGGGCTCAGCTGTCATTGGGGTCACATGACGCCACGGAGGTGGGTCCCGGGACGGGATTAGTGTCCCTCTAAGAAGACACTGAACAACCAGAGTCCTCTCTGGCGCTCTGTCCCCGTGGCCAGGGAAACCCCGATGTCTACGGTCACCTTCACGTCCAGACACGGAGAAGCGACACTCCCCCGAGAGGCGAGAAGGGCATGTTGCACTCTCCTGCTGGTGACTGCACTCGCCGTGTCCCCAGGAGCTCATGCTTTTTTCCCCAAGAATCCCGGGGCCGGATCCCACGTAGGACCCACAGGCTCACCCCGCTCAGGGCCTCCTAGAGAGGCATAAAGCGAACGGCAGGACTTTGTTTATTTTGGAAAGAGACAGAGAGAGAGAGAGAGAGAGAGAGAGAGAGAGAGAGCAAGCAGGGGAAGGGCAGAGAGAGGGAGACCCAGAATCCCAAGCAAGCTCCAGGCTGCGAGCTGTCGGCACAGAGCCCGACGCGGGGCTCAAACTCACAGACCGCGAGATCATGACCTGAGCCGAAGTGGACGCTTAACCGACTGAGCCCCCCAGGCGCCCCTCGAATGGCATGACTTTGAACGTGTGCAGAAACCCACGCACCTCACGTGCACACGACAAACGGGAAAGCCAAGGGGGGGCCTGGGGGCCTTGTAGCGGCTGCTACGTTTCACCGCAGGCCGGGAAGTCGCCGGAGCGGCCAGCACAGGGCGACGGCGTCGGGAGGGTGTTTTCGCGGCTCTCCCGGAAGCCGGTTGGAGCACACGCACCTGCCCGAGCCCCGTGCGCCCCTCGTCATACGGGGATAAACAGCTTCTGACACGTTTTCAATATGATTACATTACAACAAGTGGGTCGTGATTGATAACCTAATATCCGGGCCACACGAGCCATCCATCATCGCAACTATATTAATTATTCAACGTAGCCCCGTAACGCAAGAATCAATGTTGGCAATGAAGAGACGGGACCGGGAACTCCCGGCAGACCCCCGACGACATAATAACACAGCCATACTAAGTAATGGCGGCCGGTAATCAGCGGCTTAATAAAATCCATTTATTTGGGTGTCAGACGCATGGCACGGGGTCATTTTAAAAAACAGTAATTGAATACATTTTTAAGTTCTTTTATTTATTTCACTGACGGTTGGGACGGAAGGAGTCGCGTGCGTTGAAGGACTCCTCGCCGACGTGGACGAGCGGGGTTTTCTGTGTCCCGCAGGCGCCCGACGTGGGGACGAGGTACAGGGGGGCCCAGACAAGGCGTCCGGGCGATGCTGGGCCTGGGATCTCGGAGCCCCCGTGACCTCAGAGACCTGGGGGTGCCTGGCTGCACCTGGGTTGGGATGTCCCCACTTGGTCCTCTGTTGCTGTGGTTCGCGGGACCTTGTGACCCCACACCAGCAGGCCCCACGTCAAGATGGCCCTCCCGTGCCGGATTTTTAGATGCTGCCCTTCCCCGTGATGCTTTTCCTTTCCAGGCCAGTCGGTGGAAATGTGCCTCCCACACTTCCCTCCGCTGTGCTGTTTGCACAGAACACGCCCAGCTCAGGGCGGGGACGTGCACGTGGCCCGGACCCAGGGCTGGCCACCTGCCACAGGGACCCTCACACGGAGCCCACATAGCATGTGCCAGGCCACCGTTGTGCAGAGAGAGCGGCAGACATTAGCTCCACCGACATGATGCCTCCAACCTGGGGACCCCGTTCAGCGTCGGTCCATCCAGGTCTGTGCGGGAGTCCGAGTTAGACCGTGAGCAGTTAAGCTCTCTGAGCCCCCCGGGCCCTGTCTTATGGGAACTCTGCTAACAGTGTGCATGTCAATGTGCCACACATGAAAGGAAACACTTGGGGAATCGTAACGCTGCCCATCAATGTCTCAAAACTTTATGCTCACGTGAGGACGGAAGGAGCTGCGTGTCGAACGCGCTTTCCAAGTGCTGCCTGTGCCCTGTGAGGGCGGCATGCTGCATGTCGAGAGGAAGACTGAACAAAGGCCGCCATGCATGGTTGCTCAGGTTGTGCACTGTACACTCCAGGGGCTGTCATTGACGTGGCCGCAAAGGCACCCTCGCAGCTGCACCGTTCACTCGGCTCACCGCACGGAAAGTTTCCAAGCGGAGCCCGTGCTGAATGCCATTCGTTCGTGGACAACAGAGAACGTGTCCCTCTCCCCGCCCACAAAACGAGGCGAACTTGGTGGACAGTACCTTCCATTTTGGGTGTGGTTCCCCTCCGCTCAGGCAGTCTGAGCCCACACGCTGGCCGCAGAGCAGCCCCAATAACCAGCCCCAGGTGGAGCCCACCGTGCACACCCGTACCTCCCTTGCAGCTCTGGTGGGTCGTGTGGACTCCTGCAGACGTCCCGAGAGTGTGCTCTGTGCCCCAAGAAACGGCCCCTTCGCCAGGCAGCACACGGCACCTCAAGACCCGGGACCACACCGCCAGTTCCGTTCCCGGCTCACCACCTACAGCTGAACTGGTTAATACCGACTGGTTTCATCCAGTTAAGCTTTAATTTTTGTTAATGCTTATTTTTGAGAGAGAGAGAGAGAGAGAGAGAGAGAGAGACAGAGACAGAGACAGAGCACGAGCAGGGGAGGGGCAGAGAGAGAGAGGGAGACGCAGAATCGGAAGCGGGCTCCGGGCTCCGAGCCATCAGTGCAGAGCCCGACGCGGGGCTCGAACTCACGCGAGATCACGCGAGATCACGCGAGATCACGCGAGACCACGCGAGACCACGCGAGACCACTCGAGATCACGCGAGATCATGCGAGATCACGCGAGATCCTGACCTGAGCCGAAGTCGGCCGCTCACCGCCTGCTGCAGGAAACTCCCCAAGGGATGGGAGCGGGTGCCGAGTGAGGGTCGGGGGACAGTAGGAATCCGCTGGCCGTCCAGACCGTGCTGACCACTATCCGCCCGGTGGGCTCCACACGGGCCGTCCAGCCGGCAACTTTTGCAGGACCCTCTCATCCCCCGAAAGGAGAGCCCGTCCTGTCTGCTCACCGGCCCCTGCCGACCGCACGACATCGTCCTGTGTCTACACAGGTCTGACCCAGGCGTGTCCTGTGAGCCTGTGCTCCTCGTGTCCGCTTTTGTCACTGAACTGTGTCCAGGTGCATCCGCGGGTCAGCGGGTGCCCACCTCTGGCTGCTTTTCGTGGCTAACACTGCCCTGTGTGCGTGGGCCCCTCTGTGTTTCTGCAGCCGTGGGTGGATGGCCGGCTAGACCGTCTGGAGGACCATCTCTGAGATAGAGAATGCACACGTCCATCATCCCGTCCAAGGAGCCCTGAGCCCCTGCTCACCCTGGGGGGCACACGGCGAGGGCGCTTGAGAAGGGGGTTCATAGCAGCCCAGCCGGGGGCCGTGGTTCCTCAAAGGAAATCCAGGGTTTGGGAAAAGGGTACGACACCACCACCTGCATCGGAGCGTCCCCGCCCACGTAACTCAAGCTCCCGGGGCCGAGCGGGCAGACAGACTTGGGGCAGACCCACCAGGGATTTCCTGATGCTTCTAGAAGGATTGCCCGACGCACCCCAGGGTGGGTCCCTGATGGACGCCGGGGAGAGGCAGGGAGCCTGCGGGCAGGCGGCTGGTGCTTCTCGTCCCCAGGAGACGACACAGGGCCACGGGGCACGGACGCAGCCGATGTGGGCCACGCCTTCGAGCCCAGAAAGACCCGCCTCCGTTATTTTTCAGGTGATGCAAAAAAAAGGAGTCCTAGTAAAAAACAAAACCAAACCAAAAAAGCCAGAAGGGCCGGGCTTTACACGGGCAGACCTGTTTGGGGTATTGTGCGTGGGCGTGTGTGTTCCTGTGTTGTTTTCTTCCATTTATTCTCTTAGGATAAACTTTGTGTTGCAGAGTTCACACAAGTCGCCAAGAGTAACAGAGACTTCCCCCGGGTCCTCCCCCACCCCCCCGCCGTGGGACAAGACGTGTCTGTGGGACGTCCTGCGGGCCGCGAGGTCTGGGGGCCTCACCGTGGGTGCCAGGGTCGCCTGCCCGCGGAGGCTAGTGTGGGGCACGGAGGTGGGGACAGAGCCAGGGTGCAAGGGACTCAGTTCGTCCCCGAGGGGCTGGGCTCTGGGCCGTGTCTCCCGGGACCACGTGACTGCGTTCCCCTGGCCCCCGCCCCCTGGAAAGTCCGCGGTAGATATTCCGAGACTCGCCTGCCAAAATTAAAGCTATTAATCACCCCCCCCCCCCCCAAACTGGAAAAGGCCTCCTTCACTGCCCTTCAGTGCGTGTGCAGCGAGAAAAACGCGGAAACGGGTCACCGCAGACAGGTGACCGTGTCTGCCTCATGTTCCTGCCAGAAGCAGCCTGCGTGTGGACACCTGGTCGCAGAGGCCAGCCGTGCCCAGAGGTCACAGCGAGCCCTGGGCTCGGCGTTTCCCCGGAAGGTCAGGGCCACCGCCACCGCCGTGTGACGGGTCCTGGCCGGGAAGGCCGCGGCAGCCCGTCTCGGGGCCCTGCCGTCCATCAAGGCTGCAGACGAGGCCCCAGCTCCCTGATGGGGTCCCGAGCCCACGGCAAGGACCCGCTGCCGAGCCTGTCCAGCACACGGGCTCGAATTTCAGCACATTCTCGCTGGGGGTGAGTTCCCAAGGCCGGGGGCCAACGGCGAGGGCCGCCGCTTCCTGCCAAGTTTCACAAGGAGCAAAACATACGCGGTCCGGGGCCGAATGCCCCGTCTTGAATTTCCGGCCCAGGAAAGGGGCCCGGACCACCCTCGGAGGGCACCGCCGGCCTCCACAGGAGCCACCCCGGCCCCGGCCCCCCCCCCCGCCCCCCCCCCCGTCCCGTCCCGGTTCCCGAGGACGGTCCGCCCGGCTCAGGCTCCCGCCCCACACGCCCTCCGGGGCCCAGACAACCACCTGCGGGGACGCAGGCCCAGTCTACCCCCCGCGCGCACGCTCTGGGGTGCTTCTGTCAATCTCGCGGCGCCCCGACGAGACCGTGAGAGAGTGAACAGTTACGTGATGGTATCTGACAGCTCTTGGCAGCTGGGCCGCTGGGCCCTGGATAGGATCTCTCTCTCCCGATCCAAGATTGAATTTGGGCTGAGACACGGGGCTCATTTAAACAGCAATTAAAGTGCCTTATAGACTGGAGGAGAATGGAATGATTAACGCAAAGAGTCTCGTTTAATGGGGATATTAAGTAAACTGCTGGTAAAAATGCCCATATATCATCCGCGGGGCCCTAATTGGCTTCCTGTTCCGCCAGCATGTGGCATTTTCAGGACGAATTACGTCCCTTTAGCGGGACCGTTGCTAATGCAATAAATCACGCCCGTGGATTTTAGCTAATTTCGATGGAGACAGAAATTGCAGCCACAACATCCAAAGGGCTCGCAATTAAAGTTCGTTACGACTTCCAAGATGCGGAAAACAGGACACCGCAAAGCAACACCACCTCCTGGCCTGCTGCCCGCGGAACCAGGGGGCGGAGCCCCAGCCCGACGCGCTCGCCCCCAGACGCTGCCCCCTCCCGCGCCTGCAGTCTCCTGACGCCTGGGTTCGGGCGACCCTCAGCTCACCCCCGGGGGTAAACGCAGCAGCGCAAGGCGGATCTCACCTCCAGGCGCAGGCGGGAACAGGTGTGGGCCCAACGGTGTCCGCGCAAAGGGCGAGTTCACACCCTGCCTCCCAGGACCTCAGGACGGGGCGGGGACTGGAAGCGGGTCTCTTAAGGGGTAACTGAGTCAAAGGGAGGTCGCAAAGGGTGGGCTCTGATCCCGTGGGATGGGGGTCCTTGTAAGGAGAGAGAGGGGCCGCCTGGGAGGCTCAGTCGATCAAGCGTCCGACTTCATGTCAGGTCACGATCGCACAATTTGTGGGTTCGGGCCCGCGACGGGCTCTGTGCTGACAGCTCGGAGCCTGGAGCTGCTTCGGAGTCTGTGTCTCCCTCTCTCTCTGCCCCCCCCCCCTTAAAAATACGTTAAAAAGTAAAAATTTAAAAACAAAACAACACTGACAACACAGACACGCACAGAGGGATGCCCACGTGAGGACATAGGGAGAACATGGGGTCTACGTGCAGAAGAAGACAGCCTCAGGAGGGACCAGCTTTGGCCCTGCCTGGACCTCAGTCTCCAGCCTCACCCGTCCTGGAGGTCAGAGGCCCAGCATCACCCCTCCTGGATCTCAGATTCCCAGCCTCAGCCTTCCTGGAGTTCAGAGTCCAAGGCTCAGCCCTGCCTGGACTTCAGTCTCCCAGCCTCAGACCTGCCTGGATCTCAGACTCCCAGCCTCAGCCCTGCCTGGACCTCAGATCCCCAGCCTCAGCCCTGCCTGGATCTCAGACCCCCAGCTTCAGCCCTGCCTGGACCTCAGACCCCCAGACTCAGCCCCACGTGGACCTCAGACTCCCAGCCTGAGCCCTGCCTGGATGTCAGAGTCCCACCCTCGACCCGGCCTGGATCTCAGACCCCCAGCCTCAGCCCTGCCTGGACCTCAGACTCCCAGCCTCAGCCCTGCCTGGACCTCAGACCCCCAGCCTCAGCCCTGCCTGGATCTCAGACCCCCAGCCTCAGCCCTGCCTGGACCTCAGGCTCCTAAGCTCAGCCCTGCCTGGACCTCAGACTCCCAGCCTCCAGGACTGGGAGAGAACAGATGTGTGTTGTTTAAGCCGCCAGGTGTGTGCTATTTGTCACAGAGCCCGTGCTGACTCACACACATCCCTACGCGTTTTCACTCCCCTTGAAGACCCACAGACACTTCACCAGCCCTGATTCACGGTCCGCATGCTGCTCTATGGTAATTTTTGTTGCAGATGTCCTGAGCGCATAGCAGACCCTCTCTGGATTTGAACTACACATATTGAAACATTTTAAATCGACTTTAATTCTGCAGCTCAGACGTTTTGAACATCTCCCCTGAACCCACGGCTTGTGCTGAGGTCCTTGCTGGTGCGTCTACGAGTCAAAGTTCAGGCGGAGGGTGACAAGAGAGGAACAGCCAAAGGAAGGCAAGGAGGTCGTGGCACTTTTCTCTTCTGGGGCCGCTGTGCAGAAGGCAGGTGGGAAAGATTTCAGGTCCATGCAGCTCCCACCACAGCCTCCTGTGCATTTAGTAAACACCATACGGAACGTGGGTTCCTGCCAGGATCAGGCACCGTGGCCGACTCAGGGGCTGGACGCCCTCTACCTTTGTCCCTGACGACCCACAATCCACACAAGACCCAGGAAGGCAGCTCGAGCGTCCGAAGGGACCATCGTGTGTTCCCTTGGCCTCCTGCTCCCTGGGTGAAATCAGCATCACCAAGCAGAACAGGATTCCAGCTCCTTCCGTGACTGGACCCCGCAGAGGACCCGAGGGTTTACATCATGCAGGTGGGGGGGGGGGGTCCTCGTAGGGGGTCCTGGGTCACAGGGGGACATGCCCAAGGTTCATCACACAGCAGCTGACGGCAAGGGTTTGGGAAGAATGCAGAGGCTGGTCTAGGACCTCAGATGCAGGGAGAACAGCCGGGCTGCATGCAGGGGTCATAGGGAGCCACTGAGGGTTCTTGAGCAGTGAAAGTTCTAGAACATGGCAGGGTAGAGGATGCTCCTCTGTGAGGAGGAAGGCGGAGAGAGATTTCTGCATTATTTATTCCCAAGTATTCCTCGGGGCCACGTACAAATGCCTGCACACACAAAACGAACCCAACATTTGGGAGTCAGGCAAGCACAACCCGTGCACGCGGGTTGGGAACTCCCGGGGGAGTGTGGTTTCCTCACTGTGCAACACAGCAAGGGCAGGGCTCAGGTCCCCGGAAATGCTGAAATGTGGACGTGTTTCGATGGGGTGTGTGTGTGTGTGTCTGCATTTGCGTGTGGGGAGGTGAGCGAGGTGCATGTGTGCACACGTGTGTCCATTTCCGTACGTGTGTGTTGTGAGTGCACTGGGCTGTGTCTTGAGCGTGTATGAGTGTGGTGTGCACGTGTCCAGGATGATGGGGACAACACAGGGGCCTGAGGACGTTCATGTTTCGTTAACGGTTTCTGCCTCTTAACTCTGGGTGTTTGACCTCGACATGTTTTGAGCTCAAAATCCAGAATAAATATTTTAAAATTAACTTTAAAACATAAAGTACTGAAATGTATGTCTAAAAGCACATTGATTTTTTTTTAACTAATTTTATTTATCTGACATATATGTTTTAAGTCCATCAGGATGCACGTCAGCACCCCGTTTGGGTTTTTGCCAGCCGGATGTTCATCCGTAGGGTAAATGAATTTCGAGCACCTACTGGGTGCCGTCTGGAGGTCCTAGAGGCTGGAAATGCCAGGACTGAAGGTCCCCGAAGGCAGGGTTCCAGGCTGGCAGGGAGGGGATTTTCATGTGAAATGCTGACAGGATGTATTTGGAGAACGAGCGAAGCTTCATGCAGATGTGGGTCTTGAGGGATGCATAGGAGTTCGCTGCACTGACAAATGAGGAGCGTTGTCCGAGGCAAAGCAAACCACACAAAGGGGTTCATTGGCATTGGAACACGGTGTCATCCTGACCTCTAACAATCTGAGTGACCTTGGCCGCAAACCCGGGGCTCCCGGTGAGAACTGCAGATGTTTGACAGTGAATCTGTGTAACGTTAAAATACCCGACACATTACTGCCGAGAAACAGTGGTGAGTTACCAAATAACCAGATGTGGGATGTGGTAAAAATGAACCCAGAAAATCAGGACGAAGACAGAAAACAGTGGGGGGCGGGGGGGCGGGGGTGGCAAGAACAGGTGGGCAGAGAGGAAACAGAGTAAGAAAACAGCATCCGATAATCAATAATAATGGATCGACGGAATGTACCAGGGCTGTTGTTCAAGTACACAGATTGTCCGACCGGATTTGTAAGATATAGCTTGCCCACATGAGGCACAGCTTGAGAGCAGGACACAGACACGGGCGCCTGGGTGGCTCAGTCGATTGAGCATCTAACTTCGGCTCAGGTCATGATCTCACGTTCCGTGGGCTCGGGCCCCACGTCGGGCTCTGTGCTGACAGCTCAGAGCCTGGAGCCTGCTTCGGATTCTGTGTGGGTATGTCTCTGCCCCTCCCCCGCTCACGCTGTGTCTCTGTCTCTGAAAAATAAATTAAAAATATATAAAAATTATACAAGGACAGTGGGGCGCCTGGGTGGCTCCGTCGGTTAAGCGTCCGACTTCAGCTCGGGTCATGATCTCACGGTCTGTGAGTTCGAGCCCCGCGTCAGGGTCTGGGCGGACAGCTCAGAGCCTGGAGCCTGCTTCGGATTCCGTGTCTCCCTCTCTCTCTGCCCCTCCCCTGCTCATGTTCCATCTCTCTCTCTCTCTCTCTCTCTCAAAAATAAACATTTGAAGAAAAAACAAAAGGACACACACAAAGTAATGGCTGGAAGAAGAGAAACAATGTGGATCCCCGGCACACGCGAACGGGAAACACAGCGGGCTAGCGATACTGACGCGGGACTGAAAGTAACACAGATCAGGGTGAAAAATCCTCAAAACACATAAAGCAAAACCTGAGAGAAACACACAAGCCCGTAATACTTATGGGACATCTCAACGGTCCGCGCTCGCTGACCGAGAAGGAAAGAGGGTGCAAATTCAGTGCGGATGTGCACGTTTGAGCAGGACGATAGACCAAATGCCGGAATTGTGCCCCATCGGGTGCAGCAAACACACGGTGTGGTGCTTCGAGGGGACCACGTTCCCAAACACGCTCACATTCTGGGTCATCCTGTGAGGCTCCTTACGTATCAAAGGATGGACAGCATATGATCGACCGTCGCAGAATTAAACTAGAAAACGTGTTTTTTTTGAAGTTTTTATTTATTTATTTTGAGAGGAGGTGGGCAGAGACAGAAGGAGAGACAGAGAGAATCCCACGCAGGCTCTGAGCCATCAGCACAGACCCCGACGCAGGACTCGAACTCACGAACCGCGAGACTGTGACCTGAGCCGAAATCAAGAGTTGGACGCTTAACCGACTGAGCCACACGGGCGCCCCAAGAAAGCAGTTTTTTAAATGACGTTTAGACAGCTCCCCAAACTCTTGGAAACTCAGTGACACGCTCCCAAGCCACCAGCACGTCAAGAACGAGCCCACAACACAAATCGGAAGATAATTTGCATGAAAGTCTTGTCCTAACAGAACAGGTCTCTGGTTTTTTTTTGTTTGTTTGTTTCCTTTCTGGCCCTAAATGTGTATTTTACAAAGGAAGGAAAGCTGAAACCCGGTGTCCAAAAGCTCTTCTGAATTAGTCAAGAAGAAAGCAAAACAAATTAAACCCAAAGAAAGCAGAGGACCGGGAATAATCAAGGGCAGAAATTAATGAAATAGGAAACAACGATGTAACCGAGTCAATAAAACCAAAAGTTGTTTACATAAAAAGACCAATAAAACGGATAAACCTGGGGCGCCTGGGTGGCTCGGTCAGTTAAGCGTCCATCTTCGGCTCAGGTCATGATCTCACGGTCCGTGAGTTCGAGCCCCGCGTCGGGCTCTGTGCTGACAGCTCAGAGCCTGGAGCCTGCTTCGGATTCTGTGTCTCCCTCTCTCTCTGCCCCTTCCCCGCTCATGCTCTGTCTCTCTCTGTCTCTCAATAATGAATAAACGGGGGCGCCTGGGTGGCTCAGTCGGTTGAGTGTCCGACTTCAGCTTAGGTCATGATCTCGTGGTCTGTGAATTCGAGCCCCACGTCGGGTTCTGTGCTGACAGCTCAGAGCCCGGAGCCTGCTTCGGATTCTGTGTCTCCCTCTCTCTCTGACCCTCCCCTATTCATGTTCTGTCTCTCTCTGTCTCAAAAATGAATAAACATTAAAAAAAAAATTAAAAAAAACGGATAAACCCTGAGAAAGACTAATAAAAAAGAGAGAGAAAGAGAGAGAGAGAGAGAACACACAAATCAGCAGAATGAGGAATTTTTTTAACGGAAGGGGACATTGTTATAAATATTTAAAACAAGCGTATGAAAGAGAAAGAGAAAATCTGATTCGTTCTGTATCGATCGTGCAGATTGAAGCCATATTTTTTTTTAATTTTTTTTTCAACGTTCATTTATTTTGGGGACAGAGAGAGACAGAGCATGAACGGGGGAGGGGCAGAGAGAGAGGGAGACACAGAATCAGAAACAGGCTCCAGGCTCCGAGCCATCAGCCCAGAGCCTGACGCGGGGCTCGAACTCACGGACCGCGAGATCGTGACCTGGCCGAAGTCGGACGCTTAACCGACTGCTCCACCCAGGCGCCCCTGAATCCATATTTTTTAAACTTGCCACAGCAAACTCTCCAGACCCTGATGTCACTGCCCAGGGAAAGCCCCCAAACATTGGAGGCAGAAAAAAAAGAACACACTGATCTTACACAAACTCTTGCAGAAAATAGAAAAAGAGAGAAGATTCCCCACTTGTTGGTGAGGACTGCATGGCCTTTGTACCAGAATCTTCTGAGACCATTTTAAGGCCACGGAGCAACCACATGAGGACAGGAGACAAGAGTCAGAAGACGGAGGGCAGAAACCTAGGACGTGGGACCCCAGTGGCCTCACGGACCCACCGCCCAAACCCAGAAATCCTTACACGGAGACCAGAAACGGAGACAAGGGTCATCTGCGCCTTCCTGGGGGCTCAGGGAGACTGTGCGGTCCAGCTGCACGACATGGACACATTTGTGGGTCCGTCCGTTCCCACGGGGCACACACCTTCCGCGTGCTGTTCCAGACATCATGATGCCCCCCAGTTCCCCCTCCAAGGAGGGCCTCACCACGCAGCAGCACGGAGGGCCGTCACCAGGCACCCTCCAGCTCCCTGGTCTCCAGACGCGCCCTCGATGCAGACGGCTGCCCGCCCAGAATCACAGCCTCCCGAGAATGAGCCAGGCGGGTGCAGAAGACTGGCCGTTATGGGCCCAACATGGGACAACTGCCAAGGGCATGCCTCCAGAACTGCTCCCACCACAGCCTGCAGGACCCCCAAGATTTCCTGCACTCGGGCTTGCTCCCCGCCCTCTGGGGATCTTGGCCCCTGATGAGTCCCCCGCCCTCTAAGCTCCCAAATGTCTTCTCTGCCCCTGCCGCCAGAGACCCCAGCCCACAGCAGCTGCACCCGTCAGCTCAAGCTTCCCCTCGTCTTTCCTGGCCTGCGTTTCCCTTGGCCCCAATTTTCTCACCTTTTTTTTATCGGTATCAGTGTTATCACCAGCGTCCCGTCGTATTTTATGCCCTGCATATAGGTCAACGTGAACTGTTTTTCAAACAACGGGGCTGTAAATTTTCAAGGGTGAATCCCTTGCCGCCTCAAAGGAGCTTGCGATTTATCTTTCCGGGCTGGGAATGCGCGGTCCCTGATTAATTTGCGTGGAAAAATCTGGGAGTTCACAGCCAAGGCGTTCTTGTGATCAGACTTACCTGGAGCCCGAACAGGGAGAGCGTTCTTATGATCAGACTTCGGTTTCTCCCCAAAGCTCTCCCGAAAAGACGGAGAGGCGATCCCGCCACGATGCGGTGACGCTTGCGTTCCGCTCATCCGGGACCGCGTGACAAAGCCCGGCCCTGCCAGGGGCCCTCAGTCGTTGCGCCGGGAGGCGGGTTGGGGGCTCCTGGAAAATCGCCCGACACAGAGCCTGGAACACAGCCTCACCTCCCACCACGGCCGGACCCCGTCTTTCCAGAATATTACACCTGCAGGGCAGCTTCTAAAACCCCAGTTCCGGGGCGCCTGGGTGGCTCAGTCGGTTAAGCGTCTGACTTCAGCTCAGGTCACAATCTCGCGGTCCATGAGTTCGAGCCCCACGTCGGGCTCTGTGCTGACAGCTCGGAGCCTGGAGCCTGCTTTGGATTCTGTGTCTCCCTCTCTCTCTCTGCCCCTCCCCCATTCATGCTCTGTCTCTGTCTCAAAAATAAATAAATGTTAAAAAAATTTTTTAAAAAATTATTAATAGAGAAAAGATTGTCAGCTGTGCATTCTTTTTTTTTTTCTTTTTAAAATTTTTAGTCAGTTAACTTACGTGCAATGTTGGTTTCAGGAGTAGAATTCACTGATTCGTCACTTGCATACAACACCCAGTGCTCCTCAGAACAAGTGCCCTCCTGAGGTGCCTGGGGGTGCTCAGCCCGGTAAGCATCTGACTTCGGCTCAGGTCACGATCTCGCGGTATGTGAGTTCGAGCCCCGCGTCAGGCTCTGTGCTGACGGCTCAGAGCCTGGAGCCTGTTTCCGATTCTGTGTCTCCCTCTCTCTCTGCCCCTCCCCCGTTCACACTCTGTCTCTCTCTCTCTCAAAAATAAATAAACATTAAACAATAAATAAATAAATAAATAAATAAATAAATAAAACCCCAGTCCCGTGTAGCAAGACTACGCGGGTTGTGACTCCAGTCACGAGGGGAAACTCCCGTGATGGGCAGTGGTCACGGGCGAGGAGACCCTCCCCCAGGAAGCCTGATCGTCCTAATTGATACTGACGGATGGAATGACAGACAGCAAGCGATTAGCACGGTAATACACACGGCACTGTCGGTGGCACAGGCGTCTGTACACACAGCCGAGCTGCACACGCGTGCGGGTCCCCGGTGTGTGAGGAGGACGCTGTCCTTGTGCTGTCGTGATGACGACTGCCTCTGCGGCCGGCGGGCTTGTTCTTACTGCTACGAGCGAGAACAGCCCCCCGGAGATGCAGGGTCGCTTCCCGTGGGAGCAGGCATCTCACCGGTCCTGCCAGGTGCGGGGTCTGCAAGGGAGAAACCGACCTTCTCCGAGATGACAGACGGGTCCCCAAAAAGGGATGTCCACATCCTGTAACCAGGAACTGTAGCAGGACGTTATTTGGAAACAAAGGCTTTTGAGTTTCTAATTAACTGAAGGGTTTGAGACAAACTCATCCGGGATGACGGTGGCCCTGAATCCAATGGCAGGTGTCCTTGTAAGAGACAGAACAGAACACACATTCACAGAGGAGGAGCCCCGTGAAGCCAGAGGCAGAGACAGGAGGGACGTGGCCATGAACCCAGGGGCGCCTGAAGTCCCAGAAGCTGGAAGAGGCAGGAAGGACCCTCCCCTGGAGCTCCTGGAGGGGGCACAGCCCTGCCTTGATCTCAGTGGTCCTGCCCTGCCTGGGCTCAGCAGCCCTGTCCCTCCTGGATCTCAGGGTTGCTGCCCTGCCTGGATCTCAGTGGTCGTGCCCCTGCTGGATCTCAGTGGCCCTGCCCTGCCTGGATCTCAGTGGCCCTGCCCTGCCTGGATCTCAGTGGCCCTGCCCTGCCTGGATCTCAGCGGCCCTGCCCTGCCTGCACCTCAGTGGTCCTGCCCCGCCTGAATCTCAGTGGTCCTGCCCCTCCTGGATCTCAGTGGTCCTGGCCCTCCTGGATCTCAGTGGTCCTGCCCTGCCTGGATCTCAGTGGTCCTGCCTGGATCTCAGCAGTCCTGCCCTGCCTGGATCTCAGTGGTCCTGCCCCTGCTGGATCTCAGTGGTCCTGCCCTGCCTAGATCTCAGTGGCCCTGCCCTGCCTGGATCTCAGTGGCCCTTCCCTGCCTGGATCTCAGTGGTCCTGCCCTGCCTGGATCTCAGCGGCCCTGCCCTGCCTGCACCTCAGTGGTCCTGCCCCGCCTGAATCTCAGTGGTCCTGCCCCTCCTGGATCTCAGTGGTCCTGGCCCTCCTGGATCTCAGTGGTCCTGCCCTGCCTGGATCTCAGTGGTCCTGCCTGGATCTCAGCAGTCCTGCCCTGCCTGGATCTCAGCGGCCCTGGCCTGCCTGCACCTCAGTGGTCCTGCCCCACCTGAATCTCAGTGGTCCTGCCCTGCCTGGATCTCAGCGGCCCTGCCCCTCCTGGATCTCAGTGGTCCTGGCCCTCCTGGATCTCAGTGGTCCTGGCCCTCCTGGATCTCAGTGGTCCTGCCCCACCTGAATCTCAGTGGTCCTGTCCCTCCTGGGTCTCAGTGGCCCTGCCCCTCCTGGATCTCAGGGGCCCTGCCCCTCCTGGATCTCAGTGGTCCTGGCCCTCCTGGATCTCAGTGGTCCTGGCCCTGCCTGGATCTCAGTGGTCCTGCCCCTCCTGGATCTCAGTGGTCCTGCCCCTCCTGGATCTCAGTGGCCCTGCCCCTTGTGGATCTCAGTGGTCCTGCTCTGCCTGGATCTCAGCGGCCCTGCCCGCCTGGATCTCAGTGGTCCTGCCCCTCCTGGATCTCAGTGGCCCTGCCCCTTGTGGATCTCAGTGGTCCTGCTCTGCCTGGATCTCAGTGTCCGTGCCCCTCCTGGGTCTCAGACTCTGTCTCCGGAGCTGCAGGAGGAAGTGTGTCTGTTGTCACCTCCTGGTTTCGGGTTATTTGCAGTCCCACACACTCCTGCAGATGGGCACACACGCTCTCCCTGGGTGAGCCGTGTCAGGGAAGTCTGTCTGGTCTGTAAACTGTGGCCCCAGGGGTCCCAGGATCAGGGTGGAAGGCCTCGGCCCCTGTAGGCAGCCTGCAGTGTGTGCTCTCCAGGCCCCAGAATCGAGCAGTGCTGAGGCTCTGGGCCTGACAGCTTCCCAGAGACCCCCCCCCCCCCGCAGGCCCTCAGCAACACCCCCAGATGGCAGCCTGACATTGTCACGGGGCCCTTGTGGCCTGGAAGTGAGAGAACAGGTACCCCGAGAGCTTGTAAGGCTCCGTGTGATATTGAGTGTCGAGCCAAGGGCAGCAAACCCAGCAAAGTGGGGACAACCCGCCCTTTCGAGCCTGCATTGGGCCGTCTGGCCAGCACGGTGGTGATTCCGAGGTTGGCAGCCAGGACAGTGGCCCCTCCCCTTCCTGTGATCGGACTCTGGTGCACGTCCCCTGCATAAGACCGGACACACAGTTTTGTCCTCGTGGGCAGAGTCTGCTCTGTGTGACATCACTAAGCACCACAGGCTGGAGGGCAGGAGCCACAGACATGTGCTTCTCACAGAGGCTGGATGTGTGAGATCCAGGAGGCTGGAGGTCTCAAATCCAGGAGGCCGGAGGTCTGAGATCCAGGAGGCCGGAGGTCTGAGATCCAGGAGGCCGGAGGTCTGAGATCCAGGAGGCCGGAGGTCTGAGATCCAGGAGGCTGGAGGTCTGAGATCCAGGAGGCTGGAGTTGTGAGATCCAGGAGGCTGGAGGTCTGAGATCCAGGAGGCTGGAGGTCTGAGATCCAGGAGGCCGGAGGTCTCAGATCCAGGAGGCCGGAGGTCTGAGATCCAGGAGGCCGGAGGTCTGAGATCCAGGAGGCCGGAGGTCTGAGATCCAGGAAGCCGGAGGTCTGAGATCCAGGAGGCTGGAGGTCTCAAATCCAGGAGGCCGGAAGTTTGAGATCCAGGAGGCCGGAGGTCTGAGATCCAGGAGGCTGGAGGTCTCAAATCCAGGAGGCCGGAGGTCTCAAATCCAGGAGGCCGGAGGTCTGAGATCCAGGAGGCCGGAGGTCTGAGATCCAGGAGGCCGGAGGTCTGAGATCCAGGAGGCCGGAGGTCTGAGATCCAGGAGGCCGGAGGTCTGAGATCCAGGAGGCTGGAGGTCTGAGATCCAGGAGGCTGGAGGTCTGAGATCCAGGAGGCTGGAGGTCTGAGATCCAGGAGGCCGGAGGTCTCAAATCCAGGAGGCCGGAAGTTTGAGATCCAGGAGGCCGGAGGTCTGAGATCCAGGAGGCTGGAGGTCTGACATCCAAGAGGCTGGAGGTCTGAGATCCAGGAGGCTGGAGGTCTGACATCCAAGAGGCTGGAGGTCTGAGATCCAGGAGGCTGGAGTTGTGAGATCCAGGAGGCTGGAGGTCTGAGATCCAGGAGGCTGGAGGTCTGAGATCCAGGAGGCTGGAGGTCTGAGATCCAGGAGGCTGGAGGTCTGAGATCCAGGAGGCTGGAGGTCTGACATCCAAGAGGCTGGAGGTCTGAGATCCAGGAGGCTGGAGGTCTGAGATCCAGGAGGCTGGAGGTCTGAGATCCAGGAGGCTGGAGGTCTGACATCCAAGAGGCTCGAGGTCTGAGATCCAGGAGGCTGGAGGTCTGAGATCCAGGAGGCTGGAGGTCTGAGATCCAGGAGGCCGGAGGTCTCAAATCCAGGAGGCCGGAGGTTTGAGATCCAGGAGGCCGGAGGTCTGAGATCCAGGAGGCTGGAGGTCTGACATCCAAGAGGCTGGAGGTCTGAGATCCAGGAGGCTGGAGGTCTGACATCCAAGAGGCTGGAGGTCTGAGATCCAGGAGGCTGGAGGTCTGAGATCCAGGAGGCTGGAGGTCTGAGATCCAGGAGGCTGGAGGTCTGAGATCCAGGAGGCAGGAGGTCTGAGATCCAGGAGGCTGGAGGTCTGACATCCAAGAGGCTGGAGGTCTGAGATCCAGGAGGCTGGAGGTCTGAGATCCAGGAGGCTGGAGGTCTGAGATCCAGGAGGCTGGAGGTCTGACATCCAAGAGGCTCGAGGTCTGAGATCCAGGAGGCTGGAGGTCTGAGATCCAGGAGGCTGGAGGTCTGAGATCCAGGAGGCTGGAGGTCTGAGATCCAGGAGGCTGGAGGTCTGAGATCCAGGAGGCTGGAGGTCTGACATCCAAGAGGCTGGAGGTCTGAGATCCAGGAGGCTGGAGGTCTGAGATCCAGGAGGCTGGAGGTCTGAGATCCAGGAGGCTGGAGGTCTGAGATCCAGGAGGCTGGAGGTCTGAGATCCAGGAGGCACAGATTTTGTCCCTGGTGAGGGCTCCTCCCGGCTGGCAGACGGGTGCCTTCTCAGAGTGCCTTTACATGACAGCGAAAGACCCGGGCTGTCTCTTCTTATAAAGGCACTAAACTTACTGGATCAGGGCTCCACCCTCAAGACCCCTTTTGACCTGAATCACTCCCTTCCTCCAAATACCGTCGCGCACGGGGGGCAGGGTTCAACATACGCATTTGGGGGAACACACTTTAGCCCACCACAGTGACATCCCATGGTCTCCGCTGTAGTAACTCGGCTTGGTCACTGTCCCACCAAAGCCAGCACGTCAGTGGAGGGGCTCAGCTGTGTTCTAATGGACGGTCACACCGAAATCTGAATTTTGTATCTTCTTCATGTGTGATGAAATATTCATCTCGTCACTTTCAGGCATTTAAAGATGTAAAACCAACACTGCATTGATTTCAGGTATATGAAATGTCTGGGACGGGCAATTCAATGAAGATAAGCAGTATATTATACTGGTAACTTAGGGCTGGGGGGGCGGGGGGGGGCGAATGTGAGGAGTGATAGAAAAAGGCTGCAAGGTTTCATTCTGAGGTTCCAATGTCGTGGACAGTGATGGTGGCACAAGTCTGTGAATTATATGTCAGTAAAGTTGTTTAAAACGTTGCAAAAATCATTGTTAGCCTGTGGGTGGGCCACACCAAAGCAGGTGGCGGGGCAGTTTGCCCACCCTCGCCCAAAGACATAGTAGGTGTTCTGTGACTGTCCAAATCCAGCACAGACACGAACACAGACACGGGCGCCTGGGTGGCTCAGTCGATTGAGAACCTGACTTCGGCTCAGGTCATGATCTCGTGGTCTGTGAGTTCGAGCCCCGCGTCGGGGTCTGTGCTGACACCTCGGAGCCTGGAGCCTGCTTGGGATTCTGCGTCTCCCTCTCTCTCTGCCCCTATTCTGTCTCTCTGTGTCTCTCAGAAATGAATAAATGTTAAAAAAAAAAATTGCAAATCACCAGCTCTGAAAGTGCCTTTCCTTGGGGTGTGGAATTGTCTGTCCTGGTGTTTGCGTCCTAGCGTCCTAGCCCGTCTCGAGCTTCTGGGACGGACACGCCCCAAGAAATATGTTTACATTTCATATCATCCCCGTCACGATGGATAATTCTCCCAGCAACCTGCTCCTGAGACAGCGGGCACCATCCCTGGGCACGCAGGGAGGTTCCTGAGGAAATGGCCCGGGACGCGACATGGCAGAAATAAGACAAAACCACAGGTGCCAAGGACGGCCACGCAGAACTCCCCGTGGGCCCATAGGAAGCTGCCACAAGTTCTCGTGTTCAAGCACGGAATGCGTCTCACGCCCATGGTGTAACCCGGGTTTCAGGAGGTGAGAAGGGGCGGCCGGATCGCCTCCCGGGGGGGCCTGTGGGACCCAGAGGTGGACATCTGTGTCCACACCCGGGGCCGCGGCGTCCAGAGCCAATAAACCCCTGCGTGTTGCTCTGGATACCACGTCCTCCCCAAGACAAATGGAAAGAGCAGGGACAAAAATAAACATTTCCTGCCACACAGGCTCACCTGTGACAGGAAAATCCCCTCAAGCTAAGAGGGGGGGGACGCAGGGGCCAGGCTGGGCCACGGGAGGGGGTCCCCGCCTGGGTGCAGAGAGGGCGTTTCGTTCCTTCGGGGGAGACAGGGCATCCCGAGAGAGGGCTGCCAACACACAGGCACACAGATGCACACACAGGGCTGTGCACACTCACAGGGACACACACACGCGGTTACGTACACACAGGGACACACACATGTGGCTACGTACACACAAGGACACACACACACGGCTACGTACACACAGGGACAAACACACACGGTTACCTACACACAGAGACACACACACATGTGGTTACGTACACACAGGGACACACACACGTGGTTACATAACACACACGTGGTTACATACACACAGGGGCACATACACACAGTTAGGTACACACAGGGACACACACGCGCGCGGTTACGTACACACAGGGACACACATGCAGTTACGTACACACAGGGACACACACACAGTTACGGACACACAGGGACACACGCATGTGCGGTTACGTACACACAGGGACACACACACGTGGCTACTTACACACAGGGACACACACACGCGCGGTTACGTACACACAGGGACACACACACACACACGGTTACGTACACACAGGGACACACGCGTGGTCACGTACACACAGGGACACACATGCGGTTACGTACACACAGGGACACACACACGCGTGGTTACGTACACACAGGGACACACACACACACACGGTTACGTACACACAGGGACACACGCGTGGTCACGTACACACAGGGACACACACACGCGGTTACATACACACAGGGACACACACACAGTTACGTACACACAGGGACACACACACATGTGGTTACGTACACACAGGGACACACACACGCGGTTACGTACACACAGGGACACACACGTGGCTACGTACACACAAGGACACACACACGCAGTTACCTACACACAGGGACACACACACACGGTTACCTACACACAGAGACACACACACATGCGGTTACGTACACACAGGGACACACACACGTGGTTACATACACACAGGGACACATACACACAGTTACGTACACACAGGTACAGACACACGTGGTTACATACACACAGGGGCACATACACACAGTTAGGTACACACAGGGACAGACACACAGTTATATACCCACAGGGATACACACACAGGCTTATAGACACACAGGGACACACACGTGCCGTTATATACACACACAGGTACACACGTGGTTATACACACACAGACACACATATGCACGCACAGTCATATACACACAGGCACACATGGTTATGCACACACACAGGGATATGGACACACATGATTACATAGACAGTCAGTGACAAGCACAGACACAGGGTTGTATACACACAGGGACGCATATATATGGTTGTGCACACACAGGCACACGCATGCACATACACAGTTATGCACGGTCACAGGGATACACACACAGTTATGTACACACGGGAACACACGTGGTTATGTACGCCCACCGGGACGTGTGCACAGACCTGTACACACAGTCACATGCACACACAGGCGCACACAGCCATCAGGTGTGCACCCACACTCGTATGGGCATACAGGCACATGCAGATGTAGTCCACACCGTCACACACACGTGCACACTCGTACGTACAGAGAGACACGTGCACACAGATACACGTGTAGGCACAGAAACACACGCAGATACCAGTATGCACACGCACGCACACGCACTGAGACACACGGGGACACATGCACACAGAGAGACACTCACACACAGGCATACACGGGCACACAGTCGTACACACGCCCACACGCACACAAGACACATGCCCAAGAACTCATGAATGCACGTGCACACACGTGCACATACACTCACACATAGGCACATGCATACACTCGTACACACAGCCACACCCTCGTACACGCACACACACGCACAGACGTGCACACACACGCCCGGGCACGCAGTCAGACGCACGCGGCCTCCCGTGCACGCTCACACCCGCCAGCCCCCGTCTGTCAGCAAGCAGCCGCCACGGAGTTTGGGGGACGGTGTGCTTGTCACGCGGGGGCCGCCGCGGACTGCTGCGCGAGCGCCTCGGTTTCCCCCCCGGGCCCACGGCCCTCGCCGCCGTGGGGTTTGGGAAGGGTGATTAGCGGGTCTCCGGAGGCCGGCGGGATGGGTGCGGGAGGCGGCTGGGAAGCAGTGCCCAGGGGCGGGCGGGGCGCCGGCTTAATAACCGAGCTCCCAGGGCCGCGTGCGTGTGGGTCCATCGCAGGCATAATGTGTCATAATTTGGCCGCCGATTGTGACAGCGCGGGCTGACTCGGGCATTAAATCATCGCCCTGGGGGATCCTCACTCTGGCAATTTCTGCCGGCACTCTGTCATCTCGTCCCACACAGTACCTATCATTTCTGACATGATTGGATCAGAATTAGTCAGTACATTTAGATGTAAATTAGACACATCCAAGAATGCTAATGAGCCCAGAAATGCAGCCGCGTGTAATTGACAGGGGAACAGCTTCCTTCCGCGTGCTGGCACGTTTGCCTTATTAGCACCCTGATAACAGAAGTCGCGTATCAAAAAAGTGGGGAAACTTTTTCGAGGGGCATATTTGACTGAGCCTTAAATCCCAAACAAGGGCACGGCGCGAGCTCGTCCTGTGGTGACGGCGACCGCCCGGTCCCGTCGCAGACGCAGACGTGGCCGGCCCCTCGCCAGGTGCCAACCTGCCCCCGGCCACCGCGTGCCGCCCTCCTGACACCCAGGCCACGGCCGCCCTGGGGTCCGGGTCTCGCTCCTGAGGAGGCGTGCGGACCACCTGCTCCCCGCTCCGCCTCGTGTGCGTGTGGGGAGGGCGGCCCGGGGGGCGCTGCCGGGCCGGGGGCGCCCCCTTGGGCCCCGCTTCCTTCTGGGGTGCCCAGGCAGCCCCCCAGGGCGGCACGGCCCGCCTGCACCTCCTGGAAAGAGCCCTTCCCACGGCGGTTTCCCGGACCCCGTGGCCGTCCAGCCGCGCCTTCTGTGACCCAGCCAAGCAGCAAGAGGCTGGCAAAAATGAAGCTGGCCTCCCCTCCAGGCGGCCAGGCTCAAATTAAATTACCGGGTGCTTATTTGGGCTGTCACCTGTGTTTAGGCAGCGCCCGGACGTGTGGAACTGTAACCAAACATCGGCAGCGCCCCTCCCCACATGTCTGGGTCGCTGCCTGGAAGGCTGGGCTGGGGCGCGCGGCCCACGGGGGCTGGGGACAAGGGAAAATAAACCGCTGTCAGTGACAGGCTGGGAGAGCCGTCTGCCGGGACCGCCCGGCGGGGACCACTCGTGGGTCCACACAGCCCACCCCGGGGCAGGAATCCCAGCCACCTAATCGGGGTTTTCAGGGCAGCGACTCAGACTGTCTGTGCTGTAAGCAGGAAGCCCACGCTGGGCAGGTTTGGTGAACACAAGCACGGAGCCGTCAGGTGAAGCAAAGGTCCGCTTCGGTGTTCCCAACCTCCGGGTGGTGGCACTCCCCCTGGCTTTCCTGCACCCGCGTGCTCAGAGCCCTGCGTATTTGCCACGGGGCGCCTGGCTGTCACCGTCTGCAGCGGAAACCGGGTGTTTCCGTCCACCTGGGCAGCATCGGAGGGAACGTGCCCGTGGCCACCACATCCAGATGCACCCCCCCACCCCGCCCAGCTGAGATCTGCAAACCCCAGAGTCCCAATGCAGCATACCCCGCACCCTGCAGAATCATTATGACCTGTCCCTTAAAATCACCTTCATTTCTTTTCAAAATCAAACACGACACCACAGTGATGCTGTTTCCCTACACGAACCACCGTGCCTCACACTCAGGTACCACCAACGACGGCCTCACTTCTTTGCCGGACTTTGCCATTAAGCCCAAAAAGAAAGAAAGAAAGAAAGAAAGAAAGAAAGAAAGAAAGAAAGAAAAGAGAAAGAAAGAAAGAAAGAAAGAAAGAAAGAAAGAAAGAAAGAAATGAAAGAGAAAGAAATGAAAGAGAAAGAAAGAAAGAAATGAAAGAGAAAGAAAGAAAGAAATGAAAGAGAAAGAAAGAAAGAGAAAGAAAGAAAGAAAGAAATGAAACAGAAAGAAAGAAATGAAAGAAAAAGAAAAACAAAGAAAGAAAGAAAAGAGAAAGAAAGAAAGAAATGAAAGAGAAAGAAAGATAGAAAAGAGAAAGAAAAGAAGGAAAGAGAAAGAAAGAGAAAGAAAGAAAAGAATGAAAGAGAAAAAGAAGGAAAGAAAGGAAGGAAGGAAGAAAGGAAAAAGAAAGAAAGAAAAGAAAGAAATGAAAGAGAAAGAAAGAAATGAAGGAAAGAGAAAGAAAGAAAGAAAGAAAGAAGAGAAAGAAAGAAAGAAGAAAGAAAGAAAGAAATGAAAGAGAAAGAAAGAAGAAAGAAAGAGAAACAAAGAAACAAAGAAAGAAAGGAGGAAGGAAGGAAAGAAGGAAAGAGAAAAAGAAGGAAAGAAAGAAAAAGAAAGAAAAAGAAAAGAGAAAAAAGAAACAAAGAGGAAGGAAGAAAGAAATGAAAGAGAAAAGAAAGATAGAAAGAAAAGGGAAAGAAAGAAAAGAAGGAAAGAGAAAGAAAGAAAGAGAAAGAAAGAAAAGAAGGAAAGAGAAAAAGAAGGAAAGGAAGGAAGGAAGGAAGGAAGGAAGGAGAAGGAAAGAAAGAAAGAAAGAAGAAAGAAAGAAATGAATGAAAGAGAAAGAAAGAAATGAAAGAGAAAGAAAGAAAAGAAGGAAAGAAAGAAATAAAAGAGAAAGAAAGAAATGAAGGAAAGAGAAAGAAAGAAATGAAAGAGAAAGAAAGGAAAGGAAAGAAAGAAAAGAGAAAGAAAGAAAGAAAGAAAGAAAGAAAGAGAAGAAAGAAAGAAAAAGAGAAAGAGAAGGAAGGAAGGACGGAAGGAAGAAGGAAGGAAGGAAGGAAGGAAGGAGGAAGGAAGGAAGAAGGAAGGAAGAAGGAAGGAAGGAAGGAAGGAAGGAGGGAAGGAAGGAAGGAAGAAGGAAGGAAGAAGGAAGGAAGGAAGGAAGGAAGGAAAGAAGGAAGGAAGAAGGAAGGAAGGAAGGAAGGAAGGAAGGAAGGAAGGAAGGAGGAAGGAAGGAAGGAAAGAAGGAAGGAAGAAGGAAGGAAGGAAGGAAGAAGGAAGGAAGGAAGGAAGGAAGGAAGGAGGAAGGAAGAAGGAAGGAAGGAAGGAAGGAAGAAGGAAGGAAGGAAGAAGGAAGGAAGAAGGAAAAAAGGAACGAGGGAAGGAAGGAAGGAAGGAAGGAAGGAAGGAAGGAAGGAAGGAAGAAGGAAGGAGGGAGGTAGGAAGGAAGGAAGGAAGGAAGGAAGGAAGAAGGAAGGAAGGAAGGAAGAAGGAAGGAAGAAGGAAGGAAGGAAGGAAGGAAGGAAAGAAGGAAGGAAGAAGGAAGAAGGAAGGAAGAAGGAAGGAAGGAAGGAAGGAAGGAAAGAAGGAAGGAAGAAGGAAGGAAGGAAGGAAGGAAGGAAGGAAAGAAGGAAGGAAGGAAGGAAGGAAGGAAGGAAGGAAGGAAGAAGGAAGGAAGGAAGGAAGGAAGGAAAGAAGGAAGGAAGAAGGAAGGAAGGAAGGAAGGAAGAAGGAAGGAAGGAAGAAGGAAGGAAGGAAGAAGGAAGGAAGAAGGAAAAAAGGAACGAGGGAAGGAAGGAAGGAAGAAAGAAGGAAGGAAGAAGGAAGGAGGGAGGTAGGAAGGAAAGAAGGAAGGAAGGAAGGAAGGAAGGAAGGAAGGAAGGAAGGAAGGAAGAAGGAAGGAAGGAAGGAAGGAAGGAAGGAAGGAAGGAAGGAAGAAGGAAGGAAGAAGGAAGAAGAAGGAAGGAAGGAAGGAAGGAAGAAGGAAGGAAGGAAGGAAGGAAGGAAGGAAGGAAGGAAGGAAAGAAGGAAGGAAGGAAGGAGGGAGGGAGGGAGGGAGGGAGGGAGGGACGAAGGGAGGGAAGGTGTCCGGTGGGGACAAGAGCAGACGCATGTGGGCAACGCAACGCGCCCAACGCCGTGTTTCCAAACCAACGTCCCGCCACGTGTTCAGGCTGAAACCACGGCAACTTTCGGGACACAGGCTGTGTCAACCGTGGGGCGTCTGGGCGGTGAGGGGGCCCCTGGCGCGTCCCCAGCGCCTCGTTTCTTTCTCGGACGTGGAGCGCCGTGGCCCAAGTGGCGCGGAGGCCGAAGCCTGGCGTGTCCCTGCCAGGAGGGAGGAGGCGCCTCCCGCGGAAGGCGTGGGAGGCGGCCGAGCGCGGCTGCAGAGGCGCGCGGGGGTGGGACGCCGCCCCCCGGCTTTGCTCCATGGCAACGGGGGCTCGTGACGCAGCGGAAACGCCGGCTCGATCGTCGAGCACCCGCCGGCTGCTGTCGCTCCGTGCAGGTCTGTCGCCGACCCACGCACGTGCCACCTTCTTTCTGCACGACGTGCAGCCTCCACGCTGCCTCTGCACCCAGAATGCCCAGCTCCAGCACCTTGCTCCGCGGGGACCCGCTCCCACGCCCAAGCAGCGTCCACGTGTGGCCCGCGGAACCCCGGTTTCAGAGCCTGCAAACTGATGTAGGTTCACCTCGACCCGGGGGGGGGGGGGGGCGGTTCTCTGGGGTGGAGTGCGCCATGCACCCGGGCGTGTGAAGGGGCACGTCTGGGCCACAGAGCCACACGCCGAGAGCGCCCCTCCGGCCGTGACGAAGCTGAAAATGTCCCCTGACACCGGGGAGGCCGGTCGCGCCCAGTTGAGGACCACCGTTCGCGGTAACCTCGAAGGCCTTGTTTCCAGCTTCCCCAGAATCTGGGACGTCTGCTCCTTCCCTCCAGGGGCGTTTTGTTCCCACTCGGAGATGCGTTTACCGGCGTTCTGCGCTTAATATCTATACTCACAGAGTCCTCTGCTGGCTGAACCCCTCGACTCCATTCAACACAGCAAGACTCTTTTGTTTCTCTCGTGGGCCTTTGCCCCAAAGCTCTCCCCGCAAATGCACGTGCCCTCCAGCCCAAAGAACACAGCAGAGCAGAAATAACACGCATGGGCTGAGGCTGAAGCCTGAAGGACTCCGGTCAGCTGTCAGGAAGAACTTCCCCGTTGCCAGAGGCCCGCGACTGCCCGAGAGGGAGGCACATGGACAGAGGCGGCATCATTGTGAGCGGACCACACTTGGGACCGGACCACAGCCCCGCCGGGTTCCCAGCTCTGTGGCACAACATCCGGGGTGTCATGGGTGTTTATGGGACAGACGCCCAAAGGCACTTAGAGGACCAGCAGTACCTTCCCAGTATCGCCCAGACATTTCTGCGTTAACTAGAGTTAACTGGGTCCTGAATGGCGGGACCCCAAGGAGGACACGTGGCTGGTTTGGTTGGGGTGCCCTGGGTCCGCCGGGGGTAGCACCCCACGCACTGAAATCACAGCCCCATTCCACTAATTCCGCCAAAGCGTTTGATCGACGGACCGGATGTGTGAGTGGACGGTGTGCCGTTTAAGGGGCTGGAGCACAGAGCCCCAAAACTAAGTTTCCAAGATCCCGAGAACCCACATTCGGTCACAAACTGCAAAATTAATGCGAGGACGGGCTCCTCCTTGTTCTTGGGGTCTGAGCGTCAGCTGTCCCGAGGAGAAAGATGGCACCCGTTCTCTCCGAGGGACCCGGCCGTCCCTCGTTCGTTGTACCTACCGTAACGATTGGTTATCCCCTCCTCAGTTTCTGTATATTTGCTGGCCTCAGAATGTTATCTAAATATGCCATTAAATAGAACAGAAACCCCAAGAAAGATGCCAGCAGGAGCTCAGTGGCCCTCCACGGCTGTGGCCAAGAATGTGTGTAGCCAATGGGGGTGGAAAATTAAGAGTTTCTCCCAGAAACCAGAGCTGGGGATGAGTTTGTTTTGTTCAAACATTACAGGTTTGGAAAGCCTTTGGGCAAATTTCACTGGATTTCAGGGAACACCTTGAACCTGGTAAGGGCTCGTTACCTTTCCTCCTTGGATGAACTGAGTAACCAACCCACAGTTTTCGCTCTGGCACTGGACGGCTTCAGGCACGAGGAGGACAAATCCTTTGTCCACATGCAGCTTCCTCGGAAGGAGTGAGACGCCAAGCAGAGGAATGAAGACTTTCTGAGGCCCCTCCAGCCCCGTGCGCCCCAAGTGGTTCTGAAGGATCCCTGGGCTGCCTCACAACCCAGTCTGAAAGCCCCTGGTCCCCCAGCCAGGACTCGCTGAGTACAATAATAACTAGAATGATGCTATCCTTCCCAAACAAAAACTACCAAAATTTAAGCCTCAGACTCTGGGAGTCGTCATGCTTGGGGCAGAATGGAGTTTCGCATCAGTTAGAAAACATTCACGGCCAGATTTTAAGCCAACTCAAAGTATCCAGGGCGCACAGCATCAGTCTTGTCTATACAACTTGAAGGAAAGTGGCAACGTGACGCTTGCTCGGTTAACCCGTTCAACCAAGCTGGATGGCTCCGAGCCCCACGAGTTTGTCCGCCATCGCGGTCTCGTGCTGTGGACAGACAGGACTGATGTGGTGACGTGCCAGCTTCGGTCAGCACTCTGAGGACCGTCCACGGGCTTGCTTTGCAAACGCCATGTGAGGTCATGCCCTTTCCAGTTCAAGGGACTGTCCACACCACAGCCCCGTGCTCTTGAACGACTCATTGGATGAGAACACTCAACCAGTTGGAATGGAAAACTGAGCCGTGTGTATTGCGGGCCATCTGCTGGGCTGGTGTTGACCAGGCACTTGTGATGTTGACTTGGGCACATGAGTTGATGTTTGGTAGACACGGAGAAACTCCCCTGTTCTCTGGGTTCCATGACACCGAGGCATTAAAAACATAATGGTAAGAGAATGGGGAGGGCTTTGTGACGGACACGCCCATGTCACATGCAGGTCTCACTGGACACACTCAGGTGGACTCCCACCTGCCTCTCCCGCCACTTTGGTCTCCCTCAGCACCAGGGGGGAGGGGTCCCAGTGGTTCCACAACCCCAAAGGGCTCGTATCTGACCTGAAAGCCCCCAAGAGGTTGCCCGGCCATGGGAGTCTCCTCACACCTGTCCTGAGATCACTGGGGTTCAGGGACACCTGGAGAAAGACACACCTGCATTGGTGATGTTACCGCCATGGCATCCTATGCAAAACATCCCAGCGAAACTCAGGCAGGAGAAAGGATGCTCAGCCCTCAATGCAGGACCAGACCACCAGGCACAGCGCAGATGACACGTTCTGTGAATCCAGAAAACACAGAGAACAGCCCACATGCACCACGCTGGGTTCTCACATCCATGGTGTTGATTGTGTTCGTGGTCATGATGTCAATGTCAACACTCAGGACAGGTCACACTCCCTACAAACTTGGGAAACGTGCCCGTTATAGGGCCAACGTGAGACTCAGAAACCAGGATGCCAAAACAAAAGCAGGTGTGTGATATGCATGATGTTGGCAAGTAGTCAACATCAGTTCACTGAAAATGTCAACCACGGGCACTGGGTGGCTCAGTCGGTTAAGCATCCGACTTCAGCTCAGGTCACGATCTCATGGTTTGTGGGCTTGAGCCCCGCATCGGGCTCTGTGCTGATGGCTCAGAGCCCGGAGTCTGCTTTGGAGTCTGTGTCTCCCTCTCTCTGCCCATCTCCCGATCACGCTGTCTCTCGCGTGCGCTCTCAAAAATAAAAACATTCTTAAAAACTTAATAAAATGTCAACCATGGATGACATCTGGCATTGTCACATGAATACCGTGTGAGCACACGGGCTTCCCATTCTGCCCAGGACGTCCACGAAGGACAGTCTGCAGTCACTCCGGCATCGGTGGCTTGAAGACTGGGTTTCCATCTCACCCTGAAGATATGGGGACCATCCCTGCTGGTCCGTAGATGAGTTACAGGCAGAGCATCATGGTGCCTCTAGGGTCCCACAAAACTTGGCGTTGCAAGCATACAACTGGAGACACTTTCCCACCATGAAATGACCACCCCATTCCCTCCCAGACCACAGTTGGGGTGGGGGACCCCATGGTACTTTGAGGATTTCTAGACCGGGCACCGAGTAGACACAAGGCAGATGCTCACAAGTTGCTTGTTGACTGACTGAACAGTTAACACACGGGGTATTAATAACCACATGTTTCAAAATGCTGTCCTTCTACCCTGTCTCATTCGTCTCGAGACTTTGTGCCACACGAAAGGCACAAAAGGCGTAGGGGCAAGAACTTGACCTTGTAGTCCTCTTAATTGGTTCCTCACGCGACTAAGGGCAGCGTTGGCAATGCTCCTTGGTACAAATTGGACTCAAAGGAACCTGAGTCTAACAAAAATGTCAGTAACAGCAAAGATCTGATTAGTGCTGTGGGAGACAGAAAAAAAATGTCCCCAAAGGCGTTCACATCCTAGTGCCCACGTGGGAGACAGAGTGATGTCCCCGAAGGTGTCCACGTGTCAATCTCCAGAACCCATGACTATGACCTTTGGTAATGTGCCAGGCTGAATAGGGGCCCCCTAAGTGTCCTCATCCTGATCCACAGAGCCGACGGATGTATCAGCCCATATGGGAAGGGGACTTTGCAGGTGAGATCAGGCATCGTGATAATCCAGGCGAGTGTGGCTGCATCACAAGCACCTGTATAAGAGAGGCTGGGGATCTGACCCTGAGGAGGAGGGACACAAGGTGCAGCCAGAGACAGGACCATGTGCCGAGCAGGGAGAGAAGGCACCCTCTAGAACGCGGGCGTCCTGTAGACACTGGGAGGGGTGACGAACCTCATCTTCTGCCCCGAACCTCCGGAAAAAACACAGCCCTTCAGACACGTGGGTTTTACCCCGAGAGACTCATCTCACGCCTGCGTCCTCCAGAGCTCTGAATGGGTAGCCACCCTCCTCCCCGCCACCGCATGGGCCACAGATAGCACCCAAAGAATACAGCTCTGCTGAATAAAGAAGAATTTTAATTTTCGATTGCAAAGTCATCCCACGCCACCTCGCGAGGTGCCCTCAGACGGCCACAGGCGCCTGTGAGAGCTGGTGACCCCTCCTCGACCCCCCAGCAGGGCACCAAGAGGACCACCCGCACGGGGAGAGTCACCTTTGACCACAATTAAGATCACAGCACGCTGGGCTCCGCTCCGCGTTTATGTTCTTGTGCCTCCGGTCTACACTCTCATCATCTCTAGGAGCCCAACTTCAACTTGGAAGTTAAGTTCTGCGAAAGAGACAAGTGGCCTGAGTGTTCCAGGCAGACCAAGGTTTTTTCACATGACCCATGCTCATGGCAACCAGTGCCGTGGCCCCAAGACGAGATAACGAAATAAGGACGCGGTCGGGTTTTTGCTTTGATTCCGCGGCCCGTCTCCCAGCACCCCTTGGTGAGACCTTTGCTGCTGTGTCTCTGCTGCTTAATTGTGAGCTGTCCTTCCAGGACCAACTTGTGCCACGGTGTCACCATTTCATCACAACTCCCGTCCGTCTGGGCAGCTTCTCCTCGGCATGACGTGTATGTCTACAGAGCACAACAGGGGCACCGTTGTTACTGCCGTTGTCAGCCACGCATGAGGCACGTGCCTCCAGAAATGCATGTGGAATTTTGGTGGAATGCAAATATTGTGGGCTGAACGGTATCCCCCTGCCACCAAAATCTCCTATATCAGAGTCCCCATCACCAGCACCTCAGAAGGTGGCCTTAATTAGAAGTAGGGTCGTCACAGATGCAATTACTTGGGATGAGGTCATTGCACGTCAGGGTGTGACAGGTGCTCTTGTAAGAAGGGGAAATTTGGGAGGAGAGGTGGATGTGCACCTGGGAGGCCCTGTAACCTCGCAGGCAGAGATTCGGGCGATGTGCATACAAGCCAAGGGGCACCAGGGGTTGCTGGAAACTGCCAGAAGCTGGGAGGAGATCGGAACAGATTCTCCCTCACAGCCCTCCACGGGAACCAACCTTGAGAACACCTGGACCTCAGAAAACCCAGTGCAAGAAGGAACAGAAGGGAGAGGCAGGGAGCCTGGCCAGGAAACCATCGTGGCGAGCCAGAAGAGGCGAGGGGAGTCCCTGGCCTGAGCCGGGAGGGGGGAGGTGGAGACAGAAGGACAGAACCAGGAGGTCATGAAGGACAGAAGTTAGCATGACATGGCGAGCCCTGAATGCAGGGACAAGGAGCACAATAAACCTGGGAATCTCAAGTGATTTTGGAATCCTGGCCCGGCACGTGAGGGATGGAGACATTAATGATGTCACTCATCCAGATGCGTGTTCAGGAGGAGGAAAAGTAAGCTGGAAGCAAGACGGTGCCTTCACAGAAAGTACGTGCAGTAGCAGACTTTCAGGCAAGCCCATGAGGCCTTTGTTGTCTTTGTGGTGGGGGATCATCAGAAAGAGGTGAGGCTTTTTGTGTCCATTAGCAGTAGCCATTCAGCCTGGAACCCATAGTTCTGCCATTACTATGGGAGATTTGTCCTAAAGCTGCAAAATGGACAGTAAGTGCAAAACTATGTCCTTTCAGGAAGACGAGAACAATTTTTCAAGAATCTGAGACAGAGGTACCTTCATAGAGAGGCTAAGATGAGACTCAGTAAGCTGAAGGCAGAACCCGTGGCTCATCGATTCAGTGACTCAGCAGATGACGGATGGATGGATGGATGGACAAATGGATGGATGGATGGATGGATGGACAGATGAATGGATGCAAGGATGGATGGATGGATGGTTGGATGGGTGGGTGGATGGATGGGTGGATGGATGGATAGGTGGGTGGATGGTTGGATGGATGGACAGATGGATGGATGCAAAGATGGATGGATGGATGGATGGATGGATGGATGGATGGATGGGCAAATGGACAAATGGATGGATGGATGGATGGATGGATGGATGCAAGGATGGATGGATGGATGGATGGATGGATGGGAAAATGGGTGGGTAGATTGATGAATATATAATGGATGGGTGATATATGGATGGATGGGTAGATACATGAGGGATAGATAGCTGCATGGGTGGGTGGAAAAGCACCCACAATACCCCCCAGAATTTAATATGGTGCATGGTCCCCACGTGGTCACCGTCATATTCCCTACCCACTCTTCCAGGAGAGCAGAGGCCACACTTTCCCCATGAGCCAGTGAGTCCCCAGCACCCTATGCCTAAGACATGGTAAATAATCAACACCTGTTTGAACAAGCAACTGAATCAACGATTTACTGTTGTCCTTTGATTTAACCGGGTAGACACCCAGAAGGACTGTGGGCTACAGGGATTTCCTCCAGTCACCTGCAGCATGATGGTCTGCACACCGCTGGTGGCTCTAACTGATGGGTCTCGTGTACTGAGCATCCGGGGAGCTGCCTTGCAGATGAGAAAGGAGGAGGGAGAGGGGACCAGGCCCTGGGATGACCACACAGGCATCTGCTTGCAGGGGCCCAGGTGAGCTCAAGGTGAGTACAGGTGATCAGGTGGTAGAAACTAGGGGATGCACGCCAAGCACGGCTCTGATCCGTTCCAGAAAGGTAAGCTGCGTTGGGACCCTTCATCCGAGTACACTTGGGTAACCAGAAGCTTGGGGAGGGGGCAGGGGTGGTAACAGAAGGACCATCGCTCAGCCTGGAAGCCCAGGGCCATCCCGCCGTGTGCAGGAACACAGCTGGACCTCGAGGGGGTGAGGCCGGGTGCAACACGTCACACAGAGGAAGTCACGTTCTGCACACTCACACTTGCACGTGGATCTCAAGTGCTCAGATCATAGAAGCAGAGGGCAGACACGGCTTCCAGGGGCTGGAGGTCGGGAGACGCAGAGACGTCTCCCGCGGGGCTCGAACCCACAAACCGTGAGATCACGACCTGAGCCAAAGTCGGACGCTCGACCGACTGAGCCAGCCAGGCGCCCCTCAGATTTTGATTTCTAAATGGTGACATTTGCTCCCACGTATGGCTGGGTCCTTTGCACCCAAACTTTCTCTCATCTGTTTCACATTTGTTACACTGAGCTTATCCAACTGTTTCCTGGGGACCATCTGATGTCCCGGAAACCACACAGACTCTTCAAAAGCCTTCTCTGCAAAACCAGGAATTTGAATCTTGCCATCGTGGAAAGGAATGTGCATTGCAAAACCCACAGCAAACGGTTTGGCCTCTCTCCTCGTTGCTGGCATTGTAGGCACTTAGTAACTGGACCCAGACATTACAGTCACTTCTGTCTTCCTTTAGGTGCTCGTATGGTGGCCCCAGAATTCATGTCCCCTCGCAACCTGCAAATGACACTTTCCTTGGAATTAGGGCCTTTCCAGATGCAATTAAGAATCTCCACATGAGGACCTCCGGGATTGAGGGGAGTAGCCATAAATCCAACGGCAGCTGTCCTTGGACGGAAGACAGACACAGACACAGATGAGAAGCCACATCAACATGGAGACAGAGACAGGAGGGACTTGGACACGAGCCCACAAACACCTGGAGCCCCAGAAGCTGAAAGAGGCAGGCAAGACCCTCCCCCTAAGACTCTGGAGGGAGCATAGCCCTGCCCTGCCTGGATCTCAGTGGCCCTGCCCCCTTGGGTCTCAGCAGCCCTGTCCTGCCTGGATTGCAGCAGCCCTGCCCCTCCTGGATCTCAGCGGCTCTGCTCTACCTGGATCTCAGCGGCCCTGCCCCCACTGGATCTCAGTGGTCCTGCCCCTCCTGGATCTCAGAGTTCCTGCCCCTCCTGGGTCTCAGTGGCCCTTCCCTGCCTGGATCTCAGTGGTCCTGCCCTGCCTGGATCTCAGCAGCCCTGGCCTGTCTGCACCTCAGTGGTCCTGCCCCACCTGAATCTCAGTGGTCCTGCCCCTCCTGGATCTCAGTTGTCCTGCCCTACCTGGATCTCGGTGGTCCTGCCCCTCCTGGATCTCAGTGGTCCTGACCCTTCTGGATCTCAGCGGCCCTGCCCCTCCTGGGTCTCAGCGGCCCTGCCCCCACTGGATCTCAGTGGTCCTGCCCTGCCTGGATCTCAGCAGCCCTGCCCTGCCTGGATCTCAGGGGCCCTGCTCCTCCTGGATGTCAGTGGTCCTGCCTGGATCTCAGCGGCCCTGCTCCTCCTGGATTTCAGACTTCTGTTCTCTGGAGCAGGGGGAGGATGAATTTCCATTGGTGCAGGCCCCCAGCCTGGGGTCCTTTGTTACAGACACTGTGGGAAATGAAAACGTTTGCATATGGTTAAATTTCAGCCTCCAAGAATAAATGCAAAGAGGGGACTTGCTCTGTCCTGAGTGACAGGTGAGCAGAAGCCCCTCTCACTCAGCCTTGGTCGTCTGCTCTGAGGTCCCAGAGTGGAGGGTAGAGAGCCATTTCCAGCTCATGACGTGGCTGCAATCATGCCTGCATTTGTCAGGTGGTCACCCCCTCGTCCTGGGGCGAGGAGCCCAAGCCTGGGCCTTATCTGAACGCAGACAAGGAACAGACCCTTTGTGGCCGCTCAGGAAGGACCTGCCAATGACACGGTCGGCTCCTGCCAAACCTGCCATCATTCAGGACCGGCCAACACAGTTTGGGACGTTTTGGGGTCCCGACTCCCACAACCTCAACAAGATTGTACTCAAGTCTACTGACTCCTGAGAAGGCGTTTGCAGCGATTAGAAAACCCAAGAGATGTAAACATTGCCCACTCAGAACCGTGCACGTGCGTGTTCCTGGTGTCACCACGCACAGCAGCCCAAAGGTGGGAATGAGTCAAGTGCCCATCCATGGATGGGCAGATACACAGGCAGCCACGGAAGGGCAGATACACAGACAGCCACAGAAGGGCAGATACACAGACAGCCACGGAAGGGCTCATACACAGCCACGGAAGGGCTCACACACAGACAGCCACGGAAGGGCTCATACACAGACAGCCACAGAAGGGCACATACACAGACAGCCACGGAAGGGCACATACACAGACAGCCACGGAAGGGCTCATACACAGACAGCCACGGAAGGGCTCACACACAGACAGCCACGGAAGGGCAGATACACAGACAGCCATGGAAGAGCTCATACACAGCCACAGAAGGGCTCATACACAGCCAGCCACGGAAGGGCTCACACACAGACAGCCACGGAAGGGCTCACACACAGACAGCCACGGAAGGGCTCATACACAGATAGCCACGGAAGGGCACATACACAGACAGCCACGGAAGGGCGGATACACAGACAGCCACGGAAGGGCAGATACAAAGACAGCCACAGAAGGGCCCACACACAGAGACAGCCACAGAAGGGCGGATACACACACAGCCACAGAAGGGCAGATACACAGACAGCCACGGAAGGGCAGATACACAGACAGCCATGGAAGGGCAAATACACAGACAGCCATGGAAGGGCACGTACACAGACAGCCACAGAAGGGCTCATACACAGACAGCCACGGAAGGGCGCATACACAGACAGCCATGGAAGGACAGATACACAGCCACGGAAGGATGAATAGACAGAATGGGGCCCGTGCATGCAGGGAAATGTTACTCAGACCACGAAAAGGAAGGAAGCCCTGCCACGTGCTGCCACGTGGACGGACCCAGAAACCATGACACTCAGTGAGAGAGGCAGATACATGAGGCCACATCACATGTGATTCCACGGAAATGAGAGATGTGGAGTGGGCGAATCCACAGGCAGAAAGTGGATCCGTGGTCACCAGGGGCTGGAGAGGTGGATGTGGGGGGTGGTGTGGGACTGCCAGTGGGGACGGGGTCTCCTTTTAGGGAGGGATGAGAATGTTCTGGAACACCAGAGTGGTGGTTGCACAACATTGTGAGTGTGATAAACACACGAGTTGTTTGCTTTATTTTTTTAAAATTTTTTAAATGTTTTATTATTTATTTATTTTTTTTGAGAGAGAGCGAGAGAGAGACAGAGCACGAGCAGGGGAGGGGCAGAGAGAGGGAGACACAGAATCGGAAGCAGGCTCCAGGCTCCGAGCTGTGAGCACAGAGCCTGACAGGGGGCTCGAACCCACGAGCTGTGAGATCGTGACCTGAGCCGAAGTCGGACACCCAACCGACCGAGCCCCCCAGGCCCCCGGAGCTGTTCACTTTTAAGCGGTTGATTGCATGGTTTGTTAACAGAAAAACAAAAGCCTAAAAACACCTGAGGCCCCGTGCTGACGTCATCTGCAGCCCTCGGTGCAGGCACCTGTGTCCCTGCCCCAGGCTGAGTCGGCCCCAGGGCTCTGCCGTCCACAAAGAAGGGACACCCTCTGATTACACAAGAACGCGGGCCCCTCCCCAACAACTGCCCCAGAATCACTGTGGGGGGCAGCGGGTGAGGCGCGCAGCAAAGGGGGAGTGAGGGTGATGCGGAAGCCAGCCAACCCGGGAGGCCCTCCTGCGTACAAAGCCAGGGGTCCCCTGCTGCCCACGGGATGCTGCCCAAAATAAATCGGTCGGCAAGGACGGCTTGCATCTGGCAGGATGTGAAAGGAGGAGAGGGAGAATCAGCGAAGACAATGGCCTTGCTTCGAGCATTAATATTTCACCAGGCGCCGGACCTCCCTGGACTGCAAATTAACAGTAACCAGGCCCCACAGGGCCCTGCCTCCTCACACGCCCAACCCCCAGCCCGTCATCGTGTTCCTTAATCGCATTCCAGATATCGCTAATCCCCCCCGCGTCTCCCCCAAACCCCCTTCCTTCCTGGAAATGAGATTTTACGCTAGAAACCAGAAGCGCTTTGAGAAAGTTGCAGGAAACATGTGATTCCTCACCACCCGCCTCCGTGCCCAAGGGCAGCACGGCGGTGTCCCCTCCGCGCCCTCGTCTGGGCCTGAACACCTGTCCGCCCGCATCCGGGAAAGAGCGCTGGCTAATGACAGACATCGGCCCAGGATCCCAGGCCCCGGCCATCACATCCTCTAACCCTCGCTGCCCTCGCCTGACCTCCTTCCCACTCTGACAAAATGTCTCCTTTGGCCGGAAAGTTCTCAAGCTTCATCTCGGCCTGGCAAGTTTGAAGCAAATTGGACGAGCCATTTTTGACTCACTAGGCTCTGAAAAATTAATATGTTTCTGACTTTTGTGAAAAGTGTCCAAACTTTTTCTGCTCATAACTCAGAAAAGGGCCAGCCTTGGAGAGTTTCACCTTTCCCTGCACTTGGACGAAAGGGGAGGTTTTTAGAGAGGAGGGGAGGTTGGTGTGGGATTTTTTTTTCTTTTTTCTTTTTTTTTGGATTCACAATCATTGCACTTTGGGTGGGAATAGATTGATGGGGTCATGAAGGCAAGAATAAGCTATCCTGTGGGCATTGTCCCATAATGACGTTAGCTATGCCTTATCAGGCCCTTGAACACAATGGCCAACAGATCTGAGATTCTAGCTTATATTCAGCAAAGATTAAAGGTGGCCAGATCAGAGATCTCCAGCACTGGTTTTCCATATAGGCTTCCTGGGCATCAACCACAACAGCTTTCTCCCTCCCTTACTTGGCCACCTTCAGTCAGACTGGTGTCCAGCATGATCCCACCTCATGGTTATCATGAATCTTATATTCCTCTCCATGGGCTGACCTATTGGCCATTCCTGAAACCCTCCCTGGAGCTCTAGCAGAGTACCCACCCACAACCAAACTGAATGTTCTCGTGCCTTCTCTGACCTTCATTCCCCATGTCCCCCCAACAAGTTTGTCCTACTGAGATTCAGACCCCAGTTAACTGGGAGTCATTCCCGCTTGGTGGGACCCAACCCCACCTCTCTCTTCAGCATGGCCAGGGGATGCGGACATGCTCCCTCCTGCCTTCCCGGCATTCAGAGACTCCAGGGAATGGGGTTCTCTGTCCAGCACTTGGAACGTTGAGAGAAGGATGCCGATCAGGACCAGTTGAGAAATTCAAGATGGTGGCAACAATGGCTCCAGGGTTCAAGGCAGCTGGTCAAGGTCTTCTTGACCCTCTCTCCTTGGGGTCTGTTGCACTTTCCGAGACCATTTCTTCAGCCTTCCCATCAAGTGTGAAAACCGCCAACGTCCTTCCCAGATTCATACCCGTCTAAGTCAGTCTTAGTCTCATGCTTCTGACAGACTTGAGTCATGTGGCCCCGCTCCTTCTCCAACCTTCACTCCCACCCCGTCCAGGTGGATAAATTAGCAGCTTCAAGACCCTCTGCATTCTGCCTGGAAAATAAGTGACACATCGTCTTCTCTGTAGATTTAAAATAAATCACTTCTGGGGGCACCTGGGTGGCTCAGTAGGTTGAGCGTCCAACTTCAGCTCAGGTCATGATCTCGCAGTTCATGGGATCGAGCCCTGTGCTGGGCTCTGTGCTGACAGCTCAGAGCCTGGAGCCTGCTTTGGGAAAAAGTGAAAAAGTAAACGTCTGCTAGTTCCGGTAGGTTCAACTGGGAGGAACTTGTGGTAGGTTCAACTGCTCTCAAAAAGAAATGTGGACACTTTCTCTGTGAAGGGAAGAACCCACATTCTGCTCCTGCTGCCTCTGAGAGATGTGACAAGAAGACACAGTGTGACAGAGTACATGCTCACGCCTGCACCCACGTCCTCCCTTAGAGCAAATCACCACCTGTGACTTAATCGGGTGAACAGTAAAGCTTCTCCATCAAAGCTGCTGAGCTCTCTGGGTACAGACGTTTCTGCTGTCTCGTCCACCCTGCATGGAGCGACCCCGCTATGGTGGTCTCTCCTGTGTTAAAACAGTGAAGTCACGTCAAGCCGGGCTGCCAGATGGCATGAGAGTGGCCGTCATCATCAGCACAGTCAGAATCTCTCCGAGTCCCTCCAGGAAACTCACAAGACTGACCAAGAGCAGAAGTCAGGCATATGTGACCCAGACCTTTGGTGCTTTTAGGAGGTGAAGAAGGCCATGAGGTTCAAATTCATGTGATCAGCTCAATTGTAGAATTAAATCTAAACGAAGGGGAACAGACGTGGAGAAAGGAAAGTATGTAAGTTCTGACAAAGAGGAAAGAATAAAAAGTCGTTTTAATGGCAGGAGAAAGAAGACTGAAACTAGGACAAAGGCATTGACTATTCAGTAGGTAATGGGTGGAAATCAGAGCATATTGTGGTTAGTGCAATCATGGCCCCCAAACACATTCACATCCTAATCCCCACATGGTGGACAGAACAATGTCCCCAAGGACGTTCACGTCCTGATATCCACGTGCTGGATAGAGCAATGTCCCCAAAGACGTCCATGTGTTAATCCCCAAGTGGTAGACCAAATAATAGTCCCCAAGGTGCCCATGTCTTAACCCAAAACCTGTGAATGTAGGCAAAAGGGACTTTGCAGGTGTCATTACATTAAAGATCCTGGGATGGGAAATTATCCTGGATCACCCAGGGAGGAACAGTGTCATCACAAGGGTCCTCACAAAAGGGAAGCAGGAGTTCAGACAGGAGAGAAAAAGCTAAGCTTCCAGCTTGGAGGATAGAGGAAGGAGCCATGAACCAAACAATACAGGAAGCCTGTCCAAGCTGGAAAAGGCAAAAAACCTGAGTGTTTTCTGGAGCCTCTAGAAGGAATGCAACCTTGGCAACATATCATAGACTTCTCACTTCCATAATTATAAAATAATAAATTTATGTTGCTCCAGCCACAAAGTGTGTGGTATTTCATTCCAGCAGCCACAGGAAACTCATGCAGATCTCACTTAAACTGACAAAACAGAGAGCAAGGGGTTAAGACAGCAAGCAGAGGTGGGGCAGGGGGAGGAGGGCACTAAAATATCCAAATGCAAAGCTAAGCCCTAGAACAAGAACACACACCTTCCCAAATTTGAGAGCAAACTTTTACACTTCTTCAATACAGGAAAAACTCATCAAATGCAGAAACAGTAAATATAACACAAATGCTAGTCATAACATAAAATCATATGGCTGCATTGACACCAAACATGTCACTCATTTCCATCAATGTGAATTTTCATCCCAAAGTAACTTTAAATATATTTTTAGATTTTTTTTAATGTTTATTTATTTTTGAGAGAAGGAGAGACAGTGTGAGCAGGGGAGGGAAAGAGAGAGGGGGAGACACTGAATCCAAAGCAGGCTCCAGGCTCTGAGCTGTCAGCACAGAGCCCGACACAGGGCTCAAACTCATGAACTGTGAGATCATGGTCTGAGCTGAAGTCGGACGCTTAACTGACTGAGCCACCCAGGCGCCCCACAAAATCACTTGTAAATATTAGTTAAAAATCCAACATAAAGTAGTGGCAACACCCCTTTATGAAAATAATACACCATGGCCAAGTGGGGTTCATACCCAGGATAAAAGGATGGTTCAAGGTTACAAAAAAGTATTAATGGAATTCACACAAAACTAGGTGTAAGGAGTAAAATCATCTGAGTACTCCATGACAAAATTCCTGAAAACAGTGACAAAATGAGGAACAGAAGGCTGGTTAGTAACATGATATATACACACATTGTATATATATGTATGTGTATATATACACATATACAAATACATATGTAATGCCCACTACTATTTAACCTCATGCTGGAAGCATTAGCTAATGCAATCAAGACAAAAGAAAATAATCCGACTTATCAGACTTGGAAAATAAAAGGCAACACGGTATTTATTTTTCAAATGATATGATAGAAAACCCAGACAACCTTACAGGAAACCTTAGACACCCTAGAGAAATAACGACAGAGTTAATTCAAACAAGAAAAGTTTTGCAAGGCGCCTGGGTGGCTCACTAGGTTGAGAGTCCGACTTCAGCTCAGGTCACGATCTTGCAGTTTGTGGGTTCGAGCCCCGTGTTGGGCTCTGTGCTGACAGCTCAGAGTCTGGAGCCTGCTTCCGATTCTGTCCCTCTGTCATAAGTAAATAAACATTAAAAATAATAATAATGAAATAAAATATTTAAATTAAAAAAAATCCTTATATGTATGTAAAGACAATGATACATAGATAGGTAAATAGATATGATGGATGGATAGATAGATATGATGGATAGATGATAGATAGATAAATAGACAGGAAGATAGAAAGATACATAGATATGATGGATGGATGGATGGATGGATGGATGGATGGATGGATGGATTAGATAGATAGAAAGATAGAATGAAAGATAAGTGATAGAGTAGGTAGATACGTAACAAAACAACAAAACAAAAACATGAGACTCACACTAATGCAGCTGGCAAGTACCAGGAGGCCACCAAGTACGTCATGTGACCCGTGGCATGTGTCCTGTGTCATGCGTCCCCGTGGCTCCCTCTCCAGAGATGTTTACAGGAACAGAACTGCTCTGAGTCCCTGGGACCAGCGGGGCTGGATTGGAATGCAGCTGTGAAACTCCCACCACGTCACTAACCCTGTTTCCGTTGTCAGAGATAACCGTGCGATTAAGAAACTAAAAACCAAGGCAAAACATCACCAAAATGCACAAAACTATTTGTGTTATGGTTTCCTCTGTCTTCAAATCTCTCCTTTATATATATTTTATTTTCAGCATTAAAAATTAATTAGTAGGTCTCGCCTCATGGGCCATTCTAAAGCCAGCTGTACGAAAACAACAAGAAATTATAAAATCTCACGCTCGTCTCTGATGGAAAGCACGAGAATCTAATAGCAGAAAGGACCTCTTTACCCAGAAAAATGCCAAAATTGAAATTCCGAGCTGCAGCAGGGGAGACCGAGGGGAAAACGCCCGTCAGCATTGATCTCTTCATTTGCAGAAATAATCACTTGTTGTCGGAGACATATGTGTGGTTTGCATGCGTCACGTGGGCGTGCACGAACACGCGTCAGTCAGCACCTCCGAGGGCTGTTTGAAGTCCGGGAACCTTGTATTTCACAGGTCGCTGGTCTCACGTCGGGAGCTGAATCGTGAATGACCGTGGCTCTGTGTGTGCGTGCTGGGGTGTGTGAGGGTGTGTGTATGGGTGTGTAGAGGGAAGTTTGTATGTGGTGTGTGCCTGTCAGTTGGGGGTGTAAATGTGTTTGTAGAAATGTGTGTGTGGGTGTGTCTAAGTGTAGAGGAGTGTACACATGGGTGTGTGTTTACGTCCGTGTGCGGCTGCGGGTGTGCAGTGTGAATCGTGTATATGCTTGTGTACGTGCGGGTGTGCATATGTGCACGTGCGGTGCATGTGCATTTATGTGCGTAGAGATGGGCGGGTGTGCATGTACGGGTGGGTCTCAGTGTGTGCGTGCAAGAGTCCGTGTGTCTGTGAGTGCACGCGTGTGCCTGTGTGGGTGGGAGTGTGTTTTGTCCTGCGTGTGTTCTCTTTCCGGTGTCTTTGTGTCTCCGCGTGGAAGCTGGGCTTGCACGAGAGAAACAGGGTCTTTTCCGTGTGTCCTTGTGTCATGCACAGAATGCGTGTGCCGCACAAAGTGTGGTGCCCAGGGCCGGCCCCGCGCGTGGGGACCCAGAGACGGGCAGACGTCCCCAGCCCGCTGGCTGCCACCTGTCCCCCGTCCCGCGGCTCAGCAGCCAGGTGTCTCCCATGGGAGCCTGCATCCGGCTCTCGGATGTGTGCACAGCTTGTGAAGACATCAGCCCCACACACAGCGCGGTGCACGCACGGGACTCAAGTGTTCCCGGCACAGCAGCCTCGAGAGCGGACCCGGCTGGCCGGCCGCAGTGCCGATGCCGAGCATCCGGACCCCTCGCTCTGCCTTGTCCTCCGGGGACGCAGCTGCCCCCTTCCCGGGGGGGCACCCCCACACTCACACCTGGCACCTGCCGGTCACCCGCCCCCTTCCCCGGAGCTTAGGGACACCCGTCCCGTGGCTGTATTTGTTGACCACGCTCGCCAGGATGCCTGCCTCTGCGCGCCAACCCACGGGCGCAGGGGTTCCCGGCCTCACCCCCCGACCCCTCCGGGTCCGGGGGAACCTCCTGGCACCTGACTGCCGGCCCGCACGCCAGAGGCAGGACAGACGGGCGCCCCACAGGCCCCCGTCCTGGAGCGCGGCCAGGAGCGCGTCGGCTGTGAGGCAGGTGCCCTCCCCCCGCCCCACACCTCCCCGGCCCCTGCCCCCCTCCACCCCCCCACAGCTCCTGCCCTATGTTCTTAACGCCCACGTCTCCGCCATGAGGAACAAATATGATTTCTGATTGAACATCGCTTTATTTGCCAGTTCTGTGGTCTTTTCTTATCTTGTTCCACACCGCTCAGGCTTTGTGGTTAAATTATGTATTACGGTCAATGTCAAAACAGAGAAGATGCGTACCCTACAGGGAGCTGGCTTTTATTCGTGATTAGGGTGAAGTACGTGCCGCCTGTCAGCGAGCGGGGCCGGGCCCAGCGTGGGGGCCGCGGCGCAGCGGGGCGCTACAAAGGCGGCCCCGGCTCCCGGGACGCCCCGCGATGGATCGGCCCGGCCCGCCCGCCCCTCTTGAAAGCCGGCTCGCCGGGCTTCAATCTGAAAGCTGTCAGCCACACCTATGGACTCATGTCATAAATCAAACGCAAAGTGCGTGCGCTGGGGAGCTCGGCGGATGTCATGTACCCGCTTGTACTGTGAGATCTTCTGAAGGAAAACGGTGTCAGAATAAGGAAAACTGGCGGGGAATGTGGGGTTTTTTCTTTTTTTTTTTTTTTTTTTATGCTGAAAAAAAAGGAAGAAAGAGAGGAAACGGCAGAAGGGAACGCCTGACGAGACCGGCTGTAAACTTTCGCCGAAAACTTGCACGGTTCTGAGAGCTGGCCACCGGCCCGCCGCAAATTAATCCGGGGGCGCCGGGTGGGGGCGGCGGGGGCGCCGCGGGGCCCCACGTATCGATTTGGCTTCCCGGGTTCCCTTCTTGATGAGCATTTGTCAACACGGGTTCGCGTTAGCTGCCGGCCAGTCTGGGAGCCACAAGTCCTTCCACCGCGGGACGAGGTGCGGCCTGGGCACCGAGGTGGGTGCCCCGTGAGGGTGCCGGGGTCACCTGCGGGCTCACCCGGGCGCACCCCTGCCGGCTCACCTGTGGGCTCACCCGTGCACACACCTGTGGGCTCGCCTGTGGGCACATCTGTGCACCCACCTGCCACCTAACCTGCCGGCTCGCCTGTGGGCACACTTGCAGACACACCTGTGGGCTCACCTGTGCACACACCTGTGAGCTCACCTGTGCATACACCTGCCGGCTCACCTGTGGGCTCGCCTGTGGGCACATTTGTGGGCTCGCCTGCCACCTAACCTGCCGGCTCACCTGTGGGCACACTTGCAGACACACCTGTGGGCTCACCCGTGCACACACCTGTGGGCTCGCCTGTGGGCACATCTGTGCACCCACCTGCCACCTAACCTGCCGGCTCACCTGTGGGCACACTTGCAGACACACCTGTGGGCTCACCTGTGCACACACCTGTGAGCTCACCTGTGCATACACCTGCCGGCTCACCTGTGGGCTCGCCTGTGGGCACATTTGTGCACCCACCTTCCACCTAACCTGCCGGCTCACCTGTGGGCACACTTGCAGACACACCTGTGGGCTCACCTGTGCACACACCTGTGAGCTCACCTGTGCATACACCTGCCGGCTCACCTGTGGGCTCGCCTGTGGGCACACTTGCAGACACACCTGTGGGCACACCTGTGCACACACCTGTGAGCTCACCTGTGCATACACCTGCCGGCTCACCTGTGGGCTCGCCTGTGGGCACATTTGTGCACCCACCTTCCACCTAACCTGCCGGCTCACCTGTGGGCACACTTGCAGACACACCTGTGGGCTCACCTTTGCACACACCTGCCAGCTCACCTGTGGGCACAGCTGTGGGCTCACCTCACACACCTGTGGGCTCACCTATGGGCACACCTGTGCACACACCTGTGGGCTCACCTGTGCATACAGCTGCCGGCTCACCTATGGGCACATCTGTGCACACACCTGCCACCTAACCTGCCAGATCATCTGCGGGCACACTTGCAGACACACCTGTGGGCTCACTGTGCACATATCTGTGGCCTCACCTATGGGCACACCTGTGCACACACCTATGGGCTCACTATGCACAGACCTGTGGGCACTCTTGCAGGCACGGCTGTGGGCTCACCTTTGCACACACCAGCCAGCTCACCTGTGGACACACCTGTGCACACTCCTGTGGGCTCACCTGTGGGCACATCTGTGGGCACACCTGTGCACATACATACCTGTGGGCTAACCTGCGGGCACACCTGTGGGCAGGTAAGATGCCTGTAGCCCAGGGCTCTGCTCTGCAATTTCCTTCTACCCCTCCTTTGAAAAGGTTCATCCGTGCAGAGAAAAAAAGGCATCAACAGCCCTCTGCCTTTGTTTCTATCTCTTCTTCATGGCAGGAGCTTCTGGGGAAATGGGACCCTTCTAAAGTGTGTCCTCCTCAGACAGGACGTGGGTGTGGGCCATCGGACCCCCAGGCGTTAGAGGTCCTGCTCTCGGTATATCCACCCAGGAACCCCGAGTGTCTCCCGGTTAAAGAGGTGCCCCCGGTGTAGCGGAGTGAAGCAGGTGTCTGGCTGCAGTGACCTCTGTCACCCCGCTCGCCAAGTGCCTTCAGGCTGGACTAGGTTGGCCCCGCTGTGGGAGGCGGGGTTCAGCCAAGCAGTTGAGGCTCATAGGGGTGCCAGAGGCTGCTGCTCCCTTCCTCCCGCACCCTTGGGCGGGTCCGTGTGGGAAGGGGTGGTCTCGGCCAGTATCCCCAATCTCTCCCGTCTGTGGCAACACTGTAGGAGACACAAGACCAGTGTGCACACCTTGTGACTGACCTAAGACCAGGGTGCACACAGTGTGACCGATACATGACCAACGTGCACCGGGTGTGACAAATGGATGACCAGTGTGCACCCAGTGTGACCCATACGCAACCAAGGTGCACATAGTATGACTGATACAAGACCAGTGCGCACCCAGTGTGACTGATACATGACCAGTGTGCACCCAGTGTGACCAATACAACACCAAGGTGCACCCAGTGTGACCCATCCAAGACCAAGGTGCACCCAGTGTGACCCATACGCAACCAAGGTGCACATAGCATGACTGATACAAGACCAGTGCGCACCCAGTGTGACTGATACATGACCAAGGTGCACCCAGTGTGACCCATACACAACCAAGGTGCACCCAGTGTGACCCATCCAAGACCAAGGTGCACCCAGTGTGACCCATACGCAACCAAGGTGCACATAGTATGACTGATACATGACCAGTGTGCACCCAGTGTGACCATACACAACCAAGGTGCACCCAGCGTGACCCCTACACGACTGAGGCGCACTCTGTATCACGCCGCATCAGCCCAAAACGTAATAATGTACGACAGCATATATTCCTTATAAACGCGTGACACAGACTCCCATACATGTGTAACCAACACGTGGAGAGAAACAAGTTTCATAATCTCACAGAAACCAGGATGGTGGGGACGTCTGTTGAGGAGATTTGACCAAGCAGGTGTGGGTGGGAACCTCCTGGCTGTTGGAAATGTTCTATCTCTGACCTGCGCGGTGGCCGCGAGGACATGTTGTTCGCAGAAAGCCATTGGGTGGTGCCCAGTGACCCTGGGGCCGAGTGAACAAACACTTTGAGGCCAAAACCATTCCTAGTCTCTGGAACTGGTACTTCCCACCCTCGTGGACAGTGTCCTCTGTCCTCCGTGATCTATTTTACCTTATCTTATCTGTGCCTCATCTGCTCTCAACCCACCGGATGGATTCTGCGGCCCAGAAGTGGGTCGTTGACCCGTGGATTGAAAACAGGTGCCTCCGTGGTGTCCTCGGAGCGCGAAGAGAAAGGTGGGAGCCCTGGTTGACAGAAGCCCGCAGTCCGGAGACACGTGAAGAATTATATGCCAGATGGGTCCTCGCAGAGCCGGCCAGAGGAGCGTGTGGGTGATGGCGGGTGGAGAGAGAGGGCAGGACCCCCCACGCAGCACCCAAGCATGTAACACGACTCGTGGGTCAAGCAAAGCCCTGCCATGGCGTCAGCCAGTTCAACGCTGAACGCACCTCAGTTCCCACCTCCTGATTCCCACCTTCCCTCGAGGCGTCCACAGATAGAACCGCTCCTAGCTGGGTTGAAAACAATTATCAATCCATCTGCCCACATAAAAGTAGACATAAGAAGACACACTCATCTTTCAGAGATAGATATGGAGCTGTTGACAGACAAAAAGACTTTGATGAGTTGGCCTCTTTTAAAATCCCCCAAATGAGAAAGGGAAGGGGAGGGGAGAGAAGAGAAGGGGACGGGAGGGAAGGGGAGAGAAAGGAAGGGAAGGGAAGGGAGAAAAAAACACAGAGAGGAATGTGTAGGAGAGTAGGAGGAGAGGGGGAAAAGATCAATGAATTGTTCACAATCATTGGAACAGGGACGGAGGGAATTTGAGCTACAGTATACTACTCTCAAGTTTTACAAATGTTTGAAAATGTCCACGGGACTCAAGTTGAGCTGCCATAACAAAGAGCCCAGATGGGGCAGCTTCAATGATACACATTGATCGCTCCCAGTCCTGGAGGCTGAGAATCTGAGATCCAGGCGGGACTGAGTCTGGAGGTCCAGGCAGGGCTGAGACTGCGAGGCTGATTTCCAGGCAGGCATGCAGTTTGGGAGTCTGAGATCCAGGCAGGGCTGACGCTGGGGGTCTGAGATCCAGGCAGGACTGAGGCTGGGAGGGTGATTTCCAGGCAGGCATGGAGTTCGGGAGTCTGACGTCCAGGCAGGGCTGGGGCTGGGGGTCTGAGATCCACGCAGGGCTGAGGCTGGGGGTCTGAGATCCAAGCAGAGCTGAGGCTGGGGGTCTGAGATCCAGGCAGAGCCGAGGCTGGGGGTCTGAGATCCAGGCAGGGCCGAGGTTGGGGGTCTGAGATCCAGGCAGGGCTGGGGCTGGGGGTCTGAGATCCACGCAGGGCTGAGGCTGGGGGTCTGAGATCCAAGCAGGGCTGAGGCTGGGGGTCTGAGATCCAGGCAGAGCCGAGGCTGGGGGTGTGAGATCCAGGCAGGGCCGAGGCTGGGGGTCTGAGATCCAGGCAGGGCTGAGGTTGGGGGTCTGAGATCCAGGCAGGGCTGGGGCTGGGGGTCTGAGATCCACGCAAGGCTGAGGCTGGGGGTCTGAGATCCAAGCAGAGCTGAGGCTGGGGGTCTGAGATCCAGGCAGGGCCGAGGCTGAGGGTCTGAGATCCAGGCAGGGCCGAGGCTGGGGGTCTGAGATCCAGGCAGGGCCGAGGCTGGGGGTCTGAGATCCAGGCAGGGCTGAGGTTGGGGGTCTGAGATCCAGGCAGGGCTGAGGTTGGGGGTCTGAGATCCAGGCAGGGCTGGGGCTGGGGGTCTGAGATCCAAGCAGGGCTGAGGCTGGGGGTCTGAGATCCAAGCAGAGCTGAGGCTGGGGGTCTGAGATCCAGGCAGAGCTGAGGTTGGGGGTCTGAGATCCAGGCAGAGCCGAGGCTGGGGTTCTGAGATCCAGGCAGGGCCGAGGCTGGGGGTCTGAGATCCAGGCAGGGCTGAGGTTGGGCGTCTGAGATCCAGGCAGGGCTGAGGTTGGGGGTCTGAGATCCAGGCAGGGCTGAGGCTTGGGGTCTGAGATCCAGGCAGGGATGAGGCTGGGGGTCTGAGATCCAGGCAGGGATGAGGCTGGGGGTCTGAGATCCAGGCAGGGCTGAGGCTGGGAGTCTGAGATCCAGGCAGGGCTGAGGTTGGGGGTCTGAGATCCAGGCAGGGCTGGGGCTGGGGGTCTGAGATCCACGCAGGGCTGAGGCTGGGGTTCTGAGATCAAAGCAGAGCTGAGGCTGGGGGTCTGAGATCCAGGCAGAGCTGAGGCTGGAAGGCTGAGATCCAGGCAGGGCTGAGGCTGGGGGTCTGAGATCCAGGCAGGGCCGAGGCTGGGGGTCTGAGATCCAGGCAGGGCCGAGGCTGGGGGTCTGAGATCCAGGCAAGGCTGAGGTTGGGGGTCTGAGATCCAGGCAGGGCTGGGGCTGGGGGTCTGAGATCCACGCAGGGCTGCAGCTGGGGGTCTGAGATCCAAGCAGGGCTGAGGCTGGGGGTCTGAGATCCAGGCAGAGCTGAGGCTGGGGGTGTGAGATCCAGGCAGGCCGAGGCTGGGGGTCTGAGATCCAGGCAGGGCTGGGGTTGGGGGTCTGAGATCCAGGCAGGGCTGGGGCTGGGGGTCTGAGATCCACGCAAGGCTGAGGCTGGGGGTCTGAGATCCAAGCAGAGCTGAGGCTGGGGGTCTGAGATCCAGGCAGGGCCGAGGCTGAGGGTCTGAGATCCAGGCAGGGCTGAGGCTGTGGCTCTGAGATCCAGGCAGGGCTGGGGCTGGGGGTCTGAGATGCAGGCAGAGCTGAGGTTGGGGGTCTGAGATGCAGGCAGGGCTGAGGTTGGGGGTCTGAGATCCAGGCAGGGCCGGGGCTGGGGGTCTGAGATCCAGGCAGGGCCGAGGCTGGGGGTCTGAGATCCAGGCAGGGCCGAGGCTGGGGGTCTGAGATCCAGGCAGGGCCGAGGTTGGGGGTCTGAGATCCAGGCAGGGCCGAGGTTGGGGGTCTGAGATCCAGACAGGGCTGGGGCTGGGGGTCTGAGATCCACGCAGGGCTGAGGCTGGGGGTCTGAGATCCAGGCAGGGCCGAGGCTGGGGGTCTGAGATCCAGGCAGGGCCGAGGCTGGGGGTCTGAGATCCAGGCAGGGCTGAGGCTGGGGGTCTGAGATCCAGGCAGGGCTGAGGTTGGGGGTCTGAGATCCAGGCAGGGCTGAGTTTGGGGGTCTGAGATCCAGGCAGGGCTGAGGCTGGGGGTCTGAGATCCAGGCAGGGATGAGGCTGGGGGTCTGAGATCCAGGCAGGGATGAAGCTGGGAGTCTGAGATCCAGGCAGGGCTGAGGCTGGGAGTCTGAGATCCAGGCAGGGCTGAGGTTGGGGGTCTGAGATCCAGGCAGGGCTGGGGCTGGGGGTCTGAGATCCACGCAGGGCTGAGGCTGGCGTTCTGAGATCCAAGCAGAGCTGAGGCTGGGGGTCTGAGATCCAGGCAGAGCTGAGGCTGGAAGGCTGAGATCCAGGCAGGGCTGAGATTGGGGGTCTGAGATCCAGGCAGGGCCAAGGCTGGGGGTCTGAGATCCAGGCAGGGCCGAGGCTGGGGGTCTGAGATCCAGTCAGGGCCGAGGCTGGGGGTCTGAGATCCAGGCAGGGCCAAGGCTGGGGGTCTGAGATCCAGGCAGGGCTGAGGTTGGGGGTCTGAGATCCAGGCAGGGCTGGGTTGGGGGTCTGAGACCATGCAGGGCTGAGGCTGGGGGTCTGAGATCTAAGCAGAGCTGAGGCTGGGGTTCTGAGATCCAGGCAGGGCTGGGGCTGGGGGTCTGAGATCCAGGCAGGGCTGGGTTTGGGGGTCTGAGATCCATGCAGGGCTGAGGCTGGGGGTCTGAGATCCAGGCAGGGCTGAGGTTGGGGGTCTGAGATCCAGGCAGGGCTGAGGCTGGGGGTCTGAGATCCAGGCAGGGATGAGGCTGGGAGTCTGAGATCCAGGCAGGGCTGAGGCTGGGAGTCTGAGATCCAGGCAGGGCTGAGGTTGGGGGGTCTGAGATCCAGGCAGGGCTGGGGCTGGGGGTCTGAGATCCAGGCAGGGCTGGGGCTGGGGGTCTGGGATCCATGCAGGGCTGAGGCTGGGGGTCTGAGATCCAAGCAGAGCTGAGGCTGGGGGTCTGAGATCCAGGCAGAGCTGAGGCTGGGGGTGTGAGATCCAGGCAGGGCCGAGGCTGGGGGTCTGAGATCCAGGCAGGGCTGAGGTTGGGGGTCTGAGATCCAGGCAGGGCTGGGGCTGGGGGTCTGAGATCCACGCAAGGCTGAGGCTGGGGGTCTGAGATCCAAGCAGAGCTGAGGCTGGGGGTCTGAGATCCAGGCAGGGCCGAGGCTGGGGGTCTGAGATCCAGGCAGGGCCGAGGCTGGGGGTCTGAGATCCAGGCAGGGCCGAGGCTGGGGGTCTGAGATCCAGGCAGGGCCGAGGTTGGGGGTCTGAGATCCAGGCAGGGCTGAGGTTGGGGGTCTGAGATCCAGGCAGGGCTGGGGCTGGGGGTCTGAGATCCACGCAGGGCTGAGGCTGGGGGTCTGAGATCCAAGCAGAGCTGAGGCTGGGGGTCTGAGATCCAGGCAGAGCCGAGGCTGGGGTTCTGAGATCCAGGCAGGGCCGAGGCTGGGGGTCTGAGATCCAGGCAGGGCTGAGGTTGGGCGTCTGAGATCCAGGCAGGGCTGATGTTGGGGGTCTGAGATCCAGGCAGGGCTGAGGCTTGGGGTCTGAGATCCAGGCAGGGATGAGGCTGGGGATCTGAGATCCAGGCAGGGATGAGGCTGGGAGTCTGAGATCCAGGCAGGGCTGAGGCTGGGAATCTGAGATCCAGGCAGGGATCCCCCCGGACACACGGGGACAGGTGGGGGGGGACCGGGAGTGAGCCCCACAGTCCGGTGGAGCATGTGGGACACAGGAGGTGTGCAGGGCGTCGGGCTGGGCCCTCCTCGTCACTAGGTCCCATCCCAGAGGGATGTAGGTCCTTCTCCAGAAGGTGAGATCCACTGATCCGTGACGTGATCGGTCAACGTCACGGTCTCCTGGGACGGCCGACACCCCTCCCAGCACGCAACAACACGTGCCTGCCTTGCAGAGGGGACAGCATCCAGCAGGTTCCACCGCCCTGCCCCGGGGGCTCGTGGATGCCGTGCTTTGGGGTGGGGGTTGTTAACGTGGCCTCATCCTGCAAAGCCTGTGGGTCTCGTTCCCAAGGGCCTCTGCCCCCGGTTTCCCCTTGTCCCCACCCGTTATGGACAGAAAGGGGGACACGGACCCTGCTTCCATCGCACAGACACCCACGGGCGCCCCCGACGTCTACAGCAGCTCTCAACCTGCCACAGGAAGTTAAACATCGAGCAAAACACAGAGAGCGTCCCGTCGAAGAAAGCTTTGAGTTTGTCCCCCGAGAGTCTTTGAAAGAGAAATACCTTTGGGGGCGCTTTCTCATCCCCCTCCCTGCCCTCCCTGCATCCCTCCCCCCCTGTCCTCAGGCCTGCATCCCCGGGATCCCCCGCCTGAAACTCCGTCTGGCCTCGGAGAGCCGTGGCCAACGGGATCCAACGTGATTCGTGGGCAAACCCTCCCTTTCAAGGAGGGTGTGCAGACTGGAGACCGGCCTTTGGGCACACAGAGCCCCCTCCACAGGCAGCGGTCCCCACGGGCTACGAGCAGGGGCAGGGGCGCCCCGGACTCTGCCGGTGCAGCCCCACGTGGTGGGTGCCGGTCCCCGGGACCCCGGGCACGTCTGCCTCGGCTTCGGGGGGCCGGCCGTGTGCATGTGAAGGAACCGCCAGGCACGGGGAATCGTTCCTGACGTCCAGGCCTCATTAGTGCCTGCACGCTGACCTCCGCGTCTCCCCGAATCAAACGGCCGCAGCCGCACTGATGTACCCAGAGCCCAGACCAGACAGGCCCACGCTGGTGAATACTAATAAGCAGTCATTACCGGAACCGCACTGGGGACATATGCTAATGCGCCTCGTGCCGTGGCCACCCGGGGCCCCCCGAGCTCTACAGACGCGCCGGGCACATCCAGACCCCCGCCCACGGCCCGGGACACCTGGCCCGCCCTTCTGAACACACGGGTGCGCACAGCCAGCTGTCCCCCTGTCCCAGGTGCAGTCCAGGCCTAGGAGGGCTCCAGGAGGGCCACACACACGTGACCCGCCACTTGGTCTCCCCAGGACGCCCTGCTCACCGTCCCCGTGGACCTCAGAGCTAGCACAAATGCCCGTGTCTTGCTCACGTCTGTGCCAGCGCCCAGGCTCACCAAGGCCACCACCTGGCCGGCCAGGTTTGATCCTCAGGCTCCGGTCCCCCAGCCTAGCCGGGGGCGTACTCACCTGCTGCTGAGGCAGGGACCGTGCTGCCCTTTGCTGGTGTCTGTCCCCCCAGGGACTCTCTTTCTCATCCTTGAGTGCTGACACGAGCCGTGAGGACCGCACGTGTCTACCCTGTGCAGAATTGTGTCCCCCAAATTCCTATCTTGAAGTCCTGGCCCTGGGGCGAGGCCCCGCCTGGATCCCGGACTCCCAGCCTCCAGGACCCTGAGACAATAAATGTCTGTCGAAGCCGCCCCGCCTGGGGTATTGGCTATGACACTGTGACAGTCCCACAGCAGCCGTGGCAAAGTGCTTCACTACACGTCACTTACGTGAACGCACGCACAACCACAGCTAACGTGCCTCCGGCTTCCGGCTCCCGGACGTTGGGAACACAAAAACAAACTTGTAAATTAAATCCCAGGCCAGTGGCAAACCCTGCAAAGTCACGTTCCCCACCCCTGGTCAGAAGCCAGTGACCCCACCCCACCCCCAAACGGGGCAATTCTGGCTTCAGGGAAGGTGGTCCCAGTGATGCCCTGGGAGAGGGTCTGACCTGTGTCAGATTTCCATGTTTCGATGAGCACACAAGGCTCGTTGGGGTCCAGCCACACCGGAGGGAACATGGCAAAGCCGATATGGAGACCTACATCCACGTCTTCCAGACCAATGGGGGCCCTGCGTGGGGGCCCTGAACAGCCCCAGAATCCCCAGGTGTCATGGAAATATTCTGTGGACAGCACAGGACACACAGGTGGGCACGCTTACGAACACGGCCAAGGGCAGCCGTTGACGTCCTTAAACCTTTCCCTGGCAAAAATTTCCAGCACACGTGGCTGCTTCTCAAATTAGTGAATGGATAAACCCACTTCTCAAATTAATTAATGGATCAACCCATTTCTAACAAGGGGGTTTACGACCCCCCGTAACTAGCACATTGTTTCTATATTCGTTACTAAATCACAAAAATACTCACATACACCTTGCATGGGGCACTCTCCTATGCCCGGAATCACCAAAACGGACTTACAGACCGGGTCCCCTGCAGAGCAATAAAGTCTGGAAATTCAAATCTCAAAGATCAGTTCAAGGGGCACCTGGGTGCCTCGGTCAGTTGAGCGATTTTGACTCAGGTCATAATCCCAGGGTCGTGGGATCCCCTTGGGATCGAGTCCCAAGCTCAGCGTGGAGCCTGCTTGAGAGTCTCTGTCTGTCTCTCTCCTCTCTCTCTGCCTCCTTCCCCTGGTCACGTTCTCTCGACACATAAAATGAAAAATAAATAAAGACAAACATGAGTTTATTGCCACAAGCGACGTTGTTACACGTTGGCTTTGCTGGACAAATACATCGACCCGACGTCCCAGTGCTCTCCACCCAGAAAATGCCTTTTTGAATAAGCACGTAAAGTCAGTAACAGAATGTGAGTATTTGGTTTCCTACCGCACGGTGGTCAGACATCACCTTCCAGCAAAATACCGTGTGTTCCACAAGCCCTCAACCACCACCTTCAAGGCCGAGGACAAGCACACGGAACTATAATGAGGAAACGTGGCTCATTTCCCCCAAACTTTGAGGAAATAAATGGGGCGTATAAAGGACAGGTTCGCCACAAATGGGATACTTTCTTCTCAAGCGTACTTTTGTGAAATTTGATAAGCATTAGGCGAATACGTCCACGTGAGTTTCTACGAATGTAGGGAGTGTTGTAGGGATATGAAGGGAATCTGCCCCCAGCTGGGCTGTGGGAGTTTATTTGACAGAAGCCTGTCTGGGGTGATGGAAGACATAACCCCAATTATGAGGTTAAAGTCATAGGAACTATCCTCTCCCAGCTGTGGAGAACAGGAGCCTGAGGTCCAGGGAGAGGCAGGGCTGCTGAGATACAGACAGGGTAGGACCACAGAGATCCAGGCATGGCAGGGCCACTGAGATCCAGGCAGGACAGGGCCGCTGAGACCCAGGCAGGGTAGGACTGCTGGGATCCAGGAGGGATAGGACCACTGAGATCCAGGCAGGGCAGGGCCACTGAGATCCAGGCAGGACAGGGACGCTGAGACCCAGGCAGGGTAGGACCGCTGGGATCCAGGAGGGATAAGACCACTGAGATCCAGGGGGGACAGGACTACTGAGACCCAGGCAGGGCAGGACCACCAAGATTCAGGAGGGGCAGGACCACTGAGACCCAGGAGGGTCTGGACCACTGAGATCCAGGCAGGGCAGGGCCACTGAGATCCAGGGGGGACAGGACTACTGAGACCCAGGCAGGGCAGGGCCACCAAGATCCAGGAGGGGCAGGACCACTGAGACCCAGGAGGGTCTGGACCACTGAGATCCAGGCAGGGCAGGACCACTGAGATCCAGGCAGGGCAGGACCACTGAGACCCAGGCAGGGCAGGGCGGCTGAGAGCCACGAGGGACAGGACCAGTAGATCCGGGCAGGGCAGAACCAGGGAGATCCAGGCAGGTCAGGACCATACTCCCTCCAGAGGCTCCAGGGGAGGGTCTTTCCTGCCTCTTCCAGTGTCTGGGGCTCCAGGCGTCCCTGGGCTTGCGGTTGCGTTCCCCCCAGCCCCCCGTCTCTGTCTCCGCCTTCACGTGGCTTCTCCTCCTTGTGTCTGATTTCTCTCCCTCTGGAGGTCAGCCAACACTGGATCTTTGAGTCTGGCGTCCCAAACTGGGAAAGAATAAATGTCCTTGTGTGAGGACATTCGCGTGGAAGGCCACCCACACCAACTGTAGACAGTCCTTCAGTGGCTCTAGCTGATGGTGACACTTGCATTTTCCTGAGCCATAGGCTCCCCTGCCAGGGAAGGCAGTGTTTAGTTCCTGGCCCCGTCTCCGGCCACTTTGATGCCCCTGCCCGCCTTTGGCTCACCTGTCTGTAGCTTGGACCCCCTTTTCCCCATGCATTTTGCCCCTCACTGGGGACCCAACACACCTAGACCCCACCCCACCCGTCCCTTCCCTCACGACAGCCCCCAGTTTCCAGACCGCGCCCCCCCCCCCCCGCAGCCCGATTTCTAGCCCTGGATGGGCCCCAGCAGACCAGACCACTGCAGGGGGGGACCCTCCCCTCCCCCAGGGAACGGGCCTCCTCAGACCAGACTGGGTGTTGTCCCGCCTTCTGCAGGATGGGGAACGTGGCCGTCCAGCAACCAGCCCCAGGCCAACGCCACGGTGGGGTGGGGGGTGTTTCTCCCATCAAGGACGCCCACGGAAAACTGCTTCCTCATCATGCATTCGACACACAAATGTTCCTTCCCGATCACAGTTGGACGGAGAGCTTTTCTCCCTAATTCAGCCCTAATTTATTTATCTTAAGGCAGGCAGTGCACAGTAATTTCATAATAAAGGGCTCCCAATCAAAGCTTACCTTATCCAGAGGTAATTAATACAAAGCGTGTTGAATTAAAGATGTGAGTCTTGACTCTTTGGCAGGGGGTAAGGGACATGGTCTCGGGGGCCCACATTATGCCTGAGACAGACCAATTAACACCCTGCATCGTCTTTTATGTTAACTTCAATTAAGGTTTCTTAAAATTTTTAAAGTTATTTTCTTCCTTCCCGTCTCCGAGTGTCAGACCCCACATCAAAGGGCCGCTCACGGAACAGTCCACAGGTAACGCTCATTTGCACGCAGGTCTGGAGGGGCCCAGCTCGCAGGCACCTGGGCAACGAGCTCTGTGGGGTCTGGGTCTCAAGGAAGAGGTTCAGTGAGAGAGCCGTCCCCACGAGGAGCACGGGGAGGGTGTCCACGGACATCTCCACACTGCAGGCAGGAAGGGTGCTCGGTGGGCGAGGCCCAGGCCAGGCCCGGTCCTGCAGCCATGGTGTGCTCACACACACAGGGTGGGCACAAACGTGACCCTTCCCGCCCTGCCTGCTTGCTTCCTACAGGAAGAGCCACGGTTGTCCGTGCAGGGAACAATGCACGGTCACAAAGGACTAGAGCTGGTGGAAAGCAAGGTATCCCAGGGCCTCATTTCCTCCTGAGGCTCTAGGGGAGGGTCCTTCCAGAGACTAGAGTCTGAGATCCAGGCAGGGCAGAGCCACTGAGATCCAGGCAGGGCAGGGCCACTGAGATCCAGGAGGGGCACGACCCCTGAGATCCAGGCAGGGCAGGGCCACTGAGATCCAGGCAGGGCAGGGCCGCTGAGATCCAAGAGGGGCAGGACCGTTGGATCCAGGAAGGGCAGGATCACTGAGATCCAGGGAGGGTAGGACCACGGAGGTCCAGGCAGGGCAGGGCTGCTGAGATCCAAGAGGGGCAGGACCCCTGAGATCCAGGCAGGGCAGAACCACTGAGATTCAGGTGGGGCAGGGTTGCTGAGACCCAGGCAGGGAAAGGCCACTGAGATCCAGGCAGGGCAGGACCACTGAGATCCAGGCAGGGCAGGGCTGCTGAGATCCAGGAGGGGCAGGACCCCTGAGATCCAGGAGGGGCAGGGCCTCTGACATCCAGGCAGGGCAGGACCACTGAGATCCAGGGAGAGCAGGGCTGCTGAGATCCAGGAGGGACAGGGCCTCGGAGACCCAGGTAGGGCAGGGCCACTGAGATCCAGACAGGGAAGGGCCACTGAGATCCAGGCAGGGCAGGACCCCTGAGATCCAGGAGGGGCAGGGCCTCTGACATCCAGGCAGGGCAGGACCACTGAGATCCAGGGAGAGCAGGGCTGCTGAGATCCAGGAGGGACAGGGCCTCGGAGACCCAGGTAGGGCAGGGCCACTGAGATCCAGACAGGGAAGGGCCACTGAGATCCAGGAGGGACAGGGCCTCGGAGACCCAGGTAGGGCAGGACCCCTGAGATGGAGGCAGGGCAGGGCCACTGAGATCCAAGAGGGGCAGGGCCACTGAGATCCAGGCAAGGAAGGATCACTGAGATGCAGTAGGGGCAGGGCTGTGCTCCCTCCTGAGGCTCCAGTGGAGGGTCCTTCCTGCCTCTTGCATTTTCTGGGGCTCCAGGTGTCCCTGGGCTTGTGACCACGTGCCTCCTGTCTCTGCCTCTGTCTTTATGTGGCTTCTCCTCTGTGTCTGTGTCTCCCCTCTTGTCTCTCTTATGAGAACACCTGTCATCAGATTTAGGGCCACCCTGATCCAGGATGAGCTCATCTCACATCCTTCACTTAATCTCATCTGCAGAGACCTTTCCAAATAAAGCCGCACTCACAGGTTCCCAGTGGACGTGAGTACAGGGGGGACACTAGTCACCCCACTACATGCGCCTCAGCCCCCAGGGCCACCTCCGACCCACAAGGCAGACCAACGGATATCCACTAACAAAGCACAGACGTTCACTGATGGGAGTTCAGAGTCCACACCACTGCCCACCTTTAAGTAACTTCCGCTTGTCAAGTTGAGGGTCAGCATGAGAGAATAACGTGTAATGTTGTGTGAAAAAGCTATCGAGGTACGTGTCCCTACTTTACCTCCGTGCCTTCGCAAGCCTGGATCGTCTTCAGAGCTTACACCACAACAGGTCACGGCAGGTGGCATTTAGAAGCAGAGAGGACCACGCGGCTTTCCTGTGTGAAGAAAACGACATTTGTGCAAAGGCCCAGACAATGCGTTTTTTTCACTAACTTGTTTTTTACTACAGTTCACTGTAATGGGTTTATTATTCTTGTAGTTAAAGAAACTGACAAATTTTTTTTTATTTTTTTCACATTTATTTATTATTTTTGAGAGACAGAGCGTGAGCAGGGGAGGGGCAGAGAGAGAGGGAGACACAGAATCCGAAGGAGGCTCCAGGCTCTGAGCTGTCAGCACAGAGCCTGATGCAGGGGTTGAAGTCACGAACCGTGAGATCATGACCTGAGCCAAAGTCGGACACTCAACTGACTGAACTACCCAGGCGCCCCAAACCGACAAGTATCTTTAAATACTTTCTGTTTTTTCGTTTTCCCGGGAATATGGCAAGTTGGAAATCTGGTCCAACATGGTCAATGTGCATAGGGCTGAGCCCCACGAACCAGGAGGTCCGGGGGTTCTCAGTAACAGTTAAGGGTGTAAGGGACGCTGCTGGTCGGACGAGGGACTGGGTCTTGGCCAGTGTGGTCCACAAAAAAGCTCAGGGAGAGCCGTGAGGCAGACAGAGAGACGTGGGCTGTCCGGCCATGTCCCCGTGTTCCAGCTCCTACCCTACACCCCACCCCCTGGAAACAACGCACCGTGAACCTGTGTGCTGAGATGTGAGGACTCCGCCCTGCAAGGAAGCACTGTCTTTCACCCCAATTTCACGGGAGGGTGGCCAGAAATGTACAGCTCCTACCCCATTTCACACAGGCAAACTGAGCACAGCATGCAAGTTGCATCATAATCGCGTGATGGGTGGCATTTTGCGGGTCTGATGAGTTCCCAAACCAATCTGCCTGCCGTCTAGGGAAACTTCCAGACGCCTATGATACCTGTACATCCGTACTCAAAACCGCGAGCATCAGACAGTGAAATACAGAATGGCGGTAGGATCCAGCAGTTTGCGTCTGAGGCGTAAAGTCCGACGAACTGGAAAGGGTTCCAATTCACGCACACAGCTGTCCACGCAGCTGTATTCACATGCTCCAAAGGCAGAAAGAACCCAAAGGCCCAGGGATGGACAGATAAATGCAATGTGGTCCATCCTCCGATGGAGTATTACTCTGCCATGAAAAGGAACACAGCTGTGGCACCTGCTATCCCGTGAACGGACCTCGAGGAGGTGAGGCTCGTAAGCAAACCCAGACGCACGGGAGCACACCCTGTGTGATCCCGTTAATAGAAGATATTCAGAGCAAACAGACAGGAAACGGATGAGTGGTCCCCGGGGTCTGGGGGAGGCGATGCAGGTGACAGCTAACAGGGACGGGGTCTCCTTTGGGCAGCATGAGAGTGTTCCGGAACCAGGCACAGGTGATGGGCCCGCAACACCGTGAATGTGCCAAATGCCCCTGGGTTGTTTGCTTTAAATGGTGGATTTCATGTAACACACATCATGCCCCAAAACACGAGACGTCGTGAGCAGTTAACTGAACGAGAGGCACCTTTTTTGGAAGCTGTGTCACCCCTAAGAGATACCAGCGGCTTCTGAAAGCTCTTTCTCCACTGTGAAGTGCCCTCCAGATGGTGGCTGTTCTGATCACCCCGATGATAAGGACCCTGCTCGTGCTGGTCACCGAAGTCCAGCCCCCGAGGATCTGCCTGAGACACGCCCACAAGGGGGGCTTACCTCTCCCCGTGGGGGTCTAGCCGGACTTCCTGGTAAGTGCCTCACTCCACCCCCTAAGACCTCAGAAGAAGGATGCTTCCCTGGAAACGGTCCTCTCCCATCCAGGTATCTGTCTGCACACAAGGCCGTGAGAAAACAGCACCCCAGTCTGATGCCCCCACAGCGCGGACGCTGACCCCCCAGCCCGTGCACGGACACGAGCCCTCTGGCCCCGAGAACGTGCCTCATTCACTCCTGCAGATGCTCAGAACCTTCCTCCGAGGTTTCCGGAATCGTCTGCTGTCAGTGGCTCACCTGTGCTCACACGGAGTGCGAAAGCCCCTGTTCTTTCCAGACCAAAAGCAGGCCGACCGGGGCAATCAGAAGATAGGAGAGGCAGCACATCGACAGGCCGGTGAAGCCCCAGCTCCGGATCCCGGCCGCGAGGCTTGACGGCCTGCTGGCCGGCGTCCTGAAGACGACGAGATCAAACCTGACCTTTGTGAGCAACGCGGAACATTCTGGCCACGGGCAGGGAGAGCTTCAGCGCCGGTGAGCCTGGCGGTAGGAGGGTCGGAGCAGGTGAGCGCTCCGGGGACCACGGCGGGCTCTGCCCCTCCGTTCTCGGGGTCAGACCACCTTCCTGCGGCCGAGCGTGAGGCCGTGCGCACACAGCAGCATGAAGCCGGGTCCCAGAGGGCGTCCCTCGCGCCCAGGACCAGGCAGGAAAGCGCGAGACGGGCGTCAGCATCGGCCTTGCATCCTGGCCTCTGTGGAAATCGGCGCTGCGCCCTTGGCTCGACGGAGCACCAGGGCGAGCGGAGGTCCCGGGGGCACGCATCTGCCCCCGGGACGCAGGCCGCTCTGGGCCCATGACCACAGCCCCGTGACTGAAATGCGTCCACGCCCGTGCAGTTGGCTTCCGCAGCTGGAGAAAGAGAGGCATCCTTGCGGGCCCTCTTCCGTTCCAAGGCTGAGCGGTCTCCTCCTGCGCCCCGGACGAGGCACCCGTGTGGGCGCGCTGACCCCCTGGCACGAGCACGGCCGGTTGCCGTCGGAACAGACCAGCCTGAAAGCGGACAAGCGGAAGCGGGTGCAGGCACGCGGAGGGAGTATCAGTGAGCCGTGGAGAGGAACGCAGCTCCCACGCCTGCCGCCCCGTGGACCAACCCTGAACACACACTGAGCGAGATAAGCCAGGCACGAAAGCACAAATACTGGACGATTCTGTCCATGAAGAGTCCGGCACAGGCCGATGTGCAGACAGAAATCAGGGCTCCCGGTTGCCAGGCGGATGCCGGACACGGGGGCTGAGCCAGTCCCTCAGTGTGCACGGGGCTGTGGGGGCGGCCAGGACGGAGATGACCGTGCCCGGGACGGGGCTGCTGGGGGAGAGGGACAGGAAGAGCACACGAGCCCCAGACCTGCCGGGGGAGGCCCGGATGGGGCGGGCTGTCACCTGGGCGGGGACGGACGACCGAGGGTTCTGGGTCCCCGAGGCCGGAACCTGGGTGTGCACAGCTGCCCGAGCGCAGCGCATGGGCCACATGAGGGTGGGAGGTGCACACGTCGCGGAGGGAGCTGGGGGCGGTGCAGGAAGGTTGGTTTCCGGTTCCCAAGGTACATGACGTCACAGAACATGGCGGCGACGTGGGCACCAGCCAATGTGGTGTTTCCAAAACAAGCCTGAGTGGAGGGCGGGGCCGTCCTCCTGACGGAAAGGCACACACGAAACCTGAGTCCTTCCGCCTTTGGTGGCCCCCAGTGCCGCGCTCCCAGCAGGCAGCCGGCGAGTGAACCGACCTCTCAAGCCGTGTGTCTGCCCCTGAAAAGGACAGTGTCACTGCAGTGCAGGGGACACTGGGGACGGGTAGGCACAGGAGCATGACCGTGGTGGCGGTGACACTGGGAGGGGCAGTGGCACTGATGGTGGCCAAGGTGGGGGTGATGCTGGTGGAGGGGACACTACGGGGGGACCCCGGCAGCGATGGTGGCCGAGGTGGAGGTGACAGGGCCGGAGGTGACACCAGACGGGACAATGGAAGTGATGGTGGCTGAGGTGCAGGTTGTGGTGGCTGGGTGGAGGTGACCCTGGGTGAAGCAGGGGTGACAATGATGGGGACGGGAGTTGAGGCACAGGTGGAGGTGACCATGATGAGGGTGGTGGCTGGGATGCAGGTGATGGCTCAGTGGAGGTGATGCTAGGAGCACTTTGGGGTTGAACCCCCCTCCCACCCTGCCGAGCAGCAGCTCCCGTGCAATTCGATTTCAGAACTGGTTTGCAAACGAAGAGGCCAGGAAGGAATCGTCTTCTCCTTCCCTGTCTTAGTTTGACTTTTCAAGTGGCTGAACTATAACATATACAATTATGGCAAAGGGGGACGTCTCATGAGAGCCGGGGGCTGCAGGGACCAGTTGTTCCCCAGGAACCAGACCATGTGGCTCCGTGACAGGCCCCACAGGTGCCTGGGTTGGATTGAAACACAGAAGAACGCCTTATGGCCCAGCAACTGCTCTCCAGGTGCAGACCCAGAGTAAGCAGACACATGGTTATGTAGAAACATGTACGGAGATTTTCACAGCAACAAATTTTCACAGTAGCCAAGAGGGGGAAGCAACCCAAGCCTCTGTGGATGGACTGATGGAAGGGTGGGTGGATGGATGGATGGGTGGATGGGTGGATGGATGAATGGATGGGTGTATGGGTGGGTGGATGGATGGATGGATGGATGGATGGATGAAAGGATGGATGGATGGTTGAATGGGTGGGTGGATGGATGGATGGATGGATAAGTGGACAGGTGGATGCATGGATGGATGGATGAAAGGATGGATTGATGGATGGATGGTTGAATGGGTGGGTGGATGGATGGATGGATGGATGGATGGATGGATAAGTGGACAGGTGGATGCGTGGATGGATGGATGAAAGGATGGATTGATGGATGGATGGTTGAATGGGTGGGTGGGTAGATGGATGGATGGATGGACAGGTGGACAGGTGGATGGATGGATGGAAGGACAGATGGGTGGGTGGATGGATAGATGGATGGATGGGTGTATGGGTGGGTAGACGGATGGATGGGTGGGTGGGTGGATGGATGGATGGATGGATGGACAGGTGGACAGGTGGATGCATGGATGGATAGATGGGAGGAGAGTTAGATGGATGGATGGATGGATGGATGGATGGATGGACAGGTGGATGGATGGATGGATGGAAGGACAGTTAGATGGATGGATGGATGGATGGATGGATGGATGGATGGGTGGAAAGGTGGGTGGATGGATGGATGGGTGGAAAGATGGATGGGTAGACAGGTGGATGGATGGGCAGATGGGTGGATGGATAGGTGGACGAATGAATGGACAGATGAACAGGTGGACCAATGGACAGGTGGATGGATGGATGGACAGATGGATGGATGGATGGATGGATGGATGGAGGATAGATGGATGAATGGATGGATGGGTGGATGGATGGAAAGGTGGGTGGATGGATGGATGGGTGGAAAGATGGATGGGTAGACAGGTGGATGGATGGGCAGATGGGTGGATAGATAGGTGGACGAATGAATGGACAGATGAACAGGTGGACCAATGGACAGGTGGATGGATGGATGGACAGATGGATGGATGGATAAGTGGACAGGTGGATGCGTGGATGGATGGATGAAAGGATGGATTGATGGATGGATGGTTGAATGGGTGGGTGGGTAGATGGATGGATGGATGGACAGGTGGACAGGTGGATGGATGGATGGAAGGACAGATGGGTGGGTGGATGGATGGATGGATGGATGGGTGTATGGGTGGGTAGACGGATGGATGGGTGGGTGGGTGGATGGATGGATGGATGGATGGACAGGTGGACAGGTGGATGCATGGATGGATAGATGGGAGGAGAGATGGATGGATGGATGGATGGATGGATGGATGGACAGGTGGATGGATGGATGGATGGAAGGACAGTTGGATGGATGGATGGATGGATGGATGGATGGAAAGGTGGGTGGATGGATGGATGGGTGGAAAGATGGATGGGTAGACAGGTGGATGGATGGGCAGATGGGTGGATGGATAGGTGGACGAATGAATGGACAGATGAACAGGTGGACCAATGGACAGGTGGATGGATGGATGGACAGATGGATGGATGGATGGATGGATGGATGGATGGAGGATAGATGGATGAATGGATGGATGGGTGGATGGATGGAAAGGTGGGTGGATGGATGGATGGGTGGAAAGATGGATGGGTAGACAGGTGGATGGATGGGCAGATGGGTGGATAGATAGGTGGACGAATGAATGGACAGATGAACAGGTGGACCAATGGACAGGTGGATGGATGGATGGACAGATGGATGGATGGATAAGTGGACAGGTGGATGCGTGGATGGATGGATGAAAGGATGGATTGATGGATGGATGGTTGAATGGGTGGGTGGGTAGATGGATGGATGGATGGACAGGTGGACAGGTGGATGGATGGATGGAAGGACAGATGGGTGGGTGGATGGATGGATGGATGGATGGGTGTATGGGTGGGTAGACGGATGGATGGGTGGGTGGGTGGATGGATGGATGGATGGATGGATGGATGGACAGGTGGACAGGTGGATGCATGGATGGATAGATGGGAGGAGAGTTAGATGGATGGATGGATGGATGGATGGATGGATGGATGGATGGACAGGTGGATGGATGGATGGATGGAAGGACAGTTAGATGGATGGATGGATGGATGGATGGATGGATGGAAAGGTGGGTGGATGGATGGATGGGTGGAAAGATGGATGGGTAGACAGGTGGATGGATGGGCAGATGGGTGGATGGATAGGTGGACGAATGAATGGACAGATGAACAGGTGGACCAATGGACAGGTGGATGGATGGATGGACAGATGGATGGATGGATGGATGGATGGAGGATAGATGGATGAATGGATGGATGGGTGGACGGACGATGGACGGACAAACCACGTGGTCCGTGCACACAGCGGGATGTAGCTCAGTCTTGAAAAAGACGGAGGTCCTACACCTGGCATGACATGGATGGACCCTGTGTGAGACAAGCCAGGCACAAAAGGACAAATATTGGATGATTCATGTACGTGAAATGTCCAGAGCAGGCTGATTCGTAGACAGAAAACAAGTGGAAGGTTGACAGGTAGACACTGGGCAGCAGGGTTGGAGCTGCTTAGAGAGCATCCACCATCATCTCCAGAACTTTCCATCTCCCCACACTAAGACTCTGTCCCCGCGAAACACTGACTCCCTGTTCCCGTCCCCAGCTGCTGGCCCCACCATCTACTCTCTGTCTCTAGGGATCAGGCTCCTCTGGGGATGCCATATACGTGGAATCACACGGGATCTGTGCTTCTGTGACTGGCTTATGTCACTGAGCATCACGTCCCCCAAGTCCACCCGCGTTGTAGCGGGTGCAGAATGTCCTTCCTTTTCAAGCCTGCGTAACAGTCCACTGTGTGCATGGACCACATGCTCCTTATCCTTCCATCTCTGGACCTTGGTTTGTGGAACATGTCGTGTTTCAAAGCTGCCCTCTGACACTGAGGTGGTTCCTGCCTGTGTTCCTTCCTCTGGGCTCTGGCCATGTGTTCCCGGGAGAAGCCCGGATGCTGTGAGGAGACCTGACTAAGCAGCGTTGATGACAGTGTGACGTTTCTGGTGCGGTAAAGAACAACACGCCCAGGCCGTCGGGGTCACAATTTGGAGGGTGTGTGGAAACACCAGAGGGAGGTCCCCCTTCCTTGCTGTTTCCACGCACCTCGCTGCCCCCAGGGCCCACGTCCTTCCCCGGCCCGAGGCTGGCACCTCATCATGCCCCCGTCTATGTCAAAGGTGCTTCCAGCAGCAGACAGGCCGGGAGGCCTTCGGGCCAGAAGTAGGCAGAACCAGGGGCCGCTTCTCCGAAGAGAAGCTTCTCTGAAGAGCCAGACGCACTGGGCACCAAGGTCACTGTCAGTGGCAGGAGGACATGCGTCTCCCACCTGGAGCCACGGACAGTTTGCAGGGCTGACGTACGTGCAGGGGACTGTGTTCCGGAACCATCCAGCGGGCTCCTGCCAACGCCTGGCGTCCACTGGGGTCTGGAAGGCACACGTGCACGCTTTCCTTGGACTCTTGTGACCAGTTAAACTCTCTGTGCAAAAAAAAAGAAAAAAACACCAAAAAAACACAACTTGTGAGAGTTTCTGGAAGAAGCAACAGAAAGTGGAGAATCCAGATGTCCGGGGAGCTCGCTCGGAAGGGGGTTCACGGGGCGACCCTGAGCCAGAAAGTCCCAGGAAAGGATGTCAGTGAATCCCTGCCAGGCGGCCGTGCGTGTGGACCTCACCTGGCTGGGATCCATTTCGGGGGGTGGGGGGGGGATCCGTCAGACGGCCCCATACGTGTCCGGAAGGAAGAACTTCGCCTGGCCCGTTCCTGACAATCGGGAGGGGGGATTTTGAGGGTTCCTTCACTGGAATCGCCGGCCGGGGCCGAGAGAGTGGCACGCGGGGAACCCTGGACAGCAACTCCCCGTCCGTGTGCATCTGACCCTCGAGATGAGCATTAACCTGCGTGGCCTCCGCCCGGCGGGGAAACGTCAGAAATGCAGCCGAAGTCGTGGCTTTGTCGGGGAAACCCGTGGGCTTCGTCACGTCAGCTCTGAGTGTGCTGATTAACCTTCTAAACGGGACGTCCCGCACAGGCACCTTGGGGGACACCCGTGGGGGCCGATTCGCAATGAGAGCGGGAAGGAGAAACCCAAGGGCACAAGAAACGCGTTTCTGAAACATTTCCGTGGGTCACACTGCCATCGTGTGGCTGCGTGGGAAACCGACCTCCAGGGGCCTCCGGCGTCCCGTGCCCCCTGCTGACCCAGCCCCGAGCTCCGTCCCTGCAGGGGACACGCGGCCGCACCCGGTCCCCACGTGAACCGTGAGAGGAGGAAACACGTCTGCACCATTCGTTCGTGGACGGCTGTGGCAACGGCAAAGTGTGGCCTGCGTGTTGTGTGTCCAGGAAGGCTGTGTTTTAGAATGCACGCATCCTAGGAGATGCATTCCGGAACATCCTGAGCCGTCGAAATAATTTCCAGACGGCTCAGGAAAAGACGCACGTGTCCTGAGATGCATGGGCGCCCACGTCTCACGCGTGTGCATGGACCCGTCTGTGTGCGGAAGGAAGGAGCATAGCTTAGACGCAGACACGGCGAACAGACGCACGCACTTTACATTAATTGATTGATTGATAATGGATGGATACAGGAGAGAGACAGAGGCACGGAGGGAGGGGAGAGGGAGGAAGGAGGGAGGAGAGGGGGGAGGAGGAGAGGGGGGAGGAGGAGAGGGGGAGGGAGGGGGAGGAGGAGGGAGGGGGAGGGAGGGGGAGGGAGGGAGGGTGACCTTCTACCTCTGTCTGAACCCTCGGGACCCTGGACCCCTCTTCCCCCCTGCAGGGTCTCCCTGTCCCGTCTCTGTGTCTGTCTCCCTCCCTGTCCCGTCTCCCTGCTCCAAGGACAAGGCTCCAGCACAAGCAATGTGTCCCAGGATGAGGGTTCAGGACCCCATTCATGCACATGGACACTCAGAACTCCCCCGCCATCCTCGGGAGCCCGCCCTCCCCACCTTCCCCGTGATCCCCAGAGCCTCAGCAATGACCTGATGCTCAGCGACAGAAGCCAGACACACAAGGTCCCGTCTCTCGTGACCACATCCGTGTGAAACGTACAAAACAGGCACATCCATGGGGACAGGAAGGCTCGGGGGGGCTGGAGCAGGTGCGTGGGGTCGGCTGAGAGTTACCCCCGAGGAGGGGGGTTCGTGCCTCAGTTTTCCCGCCACCAGGTCCCCTCACCTCTCAGCGCAAAGTTTCAACGGGCGCCACACTCCAGGATCTAGGTGCACGTCTTCTGAGCCGCTCAGACGGAGGGGACACCGCTGGGCACCTCCCACATCTGCTTCCGTCCACCCTTTCCATGAAATCTGAGCTCCTCTCCGGGCCTGCAGGGTCCCCGCCATCTGGTCTCTGATGCCTTTCGGTTCTCAGAAGGCACCTTCTCTTTCCCAGCACATACTCTTTGCACATGCTGATCCCTCTACCTCATTTGCTTTTCCCTGCGCTTGGCTGGTTCCTCCTGGCGCATTAGGTGTTGACCTATATGTCGTTCCCCCTTCGTGGGCACCTCCGTGACCAGCCCATGACCGCATCTCTATTCTTACCCCTGCCACACCCTGTGAGGCTGTTTTTGCTGGGAACTCCCCACAGTTCCCAGAAGTTATATATTATTTTGTTTCTCTAGCACTTTCTGCCTCGTCCATAATGACACTCGACAAGCATTTGCAAAGCTCAACTCGGCACGGCCGTGAGACCACAGTGGGAGGGAGGAAAGCTTTTCCTGGGCTGATTCCCCAGGCCGCGTCCCAATGCCAGAACCGCTCACAGCCTCTGTTTTCGTCCCTTGCGTCAGAGGCCACGCACGTGATAAATCCTTCGCCGGCTCCGTAGCCTGGAGGGCCGGCCCCTCACACGTCACGGTCGGCGGCCACCTCCATGGTGTGGCTCCGAGGACCAGGAACACCGTCCTCCGCCCTCCACATCCAGAAATACCGCTCCCCCCGAGCAGCCCACAGGTGCCCGAAAACCTGTGCTTTCTTCTTCGGGGAAGAAATTAGAGGCAGGTGTCACAACACACGTCTTGTCCGGATGACAGAACACATCAGACGTGGGCCGGCCACTAACGCCTTTGCCTGCAGTGAGTTTATCAGGATTCCCAGCAGGGCCTGGGGGGCTGAACAGGAAGGTCCCCGGAGGTGCCAAGAAGCAGGAGAGGAGGGACACCCCACAGGACACAGGCTCGGGTGTGCAGAGCCCAGGTGCCCCCTCGGGCCTCCGGCTCGGGACCCCCCAGCCTGACCCAGAGTCCGGTGCAGCCAGAAGGGCCCGTGTCTGCCCCACTGCCACGTGCCTTACAAGAGACCCCCAAGCCTGGCCTGGTGCTCCCAACATTTGAAGCAAACACCCACAGGGGGCACACAGCCCGCAAAGAAACGAGTCGCCATCGGGGCCGACAGTACGGAAGCAACAGGTGAGGGGAAGGAACCTTAGCGCACGTCCTGGGGACCTCGCTGCTTGGGGCAAAACCATCGTGTCAGAGACCCGCGTCTCAGAAGACACCACTGCGAGGTCTGCACGGATCGAGGGCCTTGGGGGCCAAGCCAAAGAGCAAAGGCCACCGAGAGGCCAACGGGGGTGTTTGCACGTTTCCAGGGTCGGGGGAGGCCTTCCAACCTCCAAGGGCAGGAACTTACACTTCGGTAAATCTGACCCACACATGTCAGGACATCACAAGGTGAATGATAAACTGGGAACCTTTCGCTCCAAAACTCTCGGTAATCAACCCGTAAAGTGGCAACACGGGCCAGGAGAAGACACACGCGGACGTTTCGCTATAAAGGGACATTGTAACCTCACTGGGGATCACAAAAAAATGCAAAATAAAGCAAAAACCGAACCGTAATGTGGGCTCAAGCATGTCCCCCAGTAACATACCTTGAAGTCCTGTGAATGGAACCTGATGTGCCAACAGGGTCTTTGTAGATGTAGTCAAGTTCAGATGCGATCATCCTCACCAAGGGTAGCCCTGAGTCCAATGACAGGTGTCCTTGTGAGACAAAACAGGAGACACGGACACAGAGAAGAAGCCACGTGAAGAAGGAGGCAGAGACGGGACAGACGTGGCCACGAGCCCAGGGGCGCCTGGAGCCCCAGAAGCTGGAAGAGGCAGGAAGGACCCTCCCCTGGAGCCTCAGGAGGGAGCGGGGCCCTGTCCCGCCTGGAACTGAGCAGCCCAACCTGCCTGGATCTCAGCAGCCCGGCCCCGTCTCGATCTCAGTGGTCCTGTCCCCCCTCCCCACCCCCTGGATCTCACTGATCCTGCCCCAGTGGGATCTCAGTAATCCTGCCCTGCCTGGATCTCAGCAGCCCTGCCCTCCCTGGATCTCAGTGGTCCTGCCCCTCCTGGATCTCAGCGGTCCTGCCTTGCCTGGATCTCAGTGGCCCTCCCCTGCCTGGATCTCAGTGGCCCTGCCCTGCCTGGATCTCAGTGGCCCTACCCTGCCTAGATCTCAGTGGTCCTGCCCTGCCTGGATCTCAGCGGCCCTGCCCTGCCTGGATCTCAGTGGCCCTGCCCTGCCTGGATCTCAGTGGCCCTGCCCTGCCTGGATCTCAGCGGCCCTGCCCTGCCTGGATCTCAGTGGCCCTGCCCTGCCTGGATCTCAGCGGCCCTGCCCTGCCTGGATCTCAGCAGCCCTACCCCACCTGGATCTCAGGGGTCCTGCCCTGCCTGGATCTCAGAGGCCTTGCCCTGCCTGGATCTCAGGGGTCCTGCCTTGCCTAGATCTCAGTGGCCCTCCCCTGCCTGGATCTCAGTGGCCCTGCCTTGCCTGGATCTCAGTGGCCCTGCCCTGCCTGGATCTCAGTGGCCCTACCCTGCCTGGATCTCAGTGGTCCTGCCCTGCCTGGATCTCAGAGACCCTGCCCTGCCTAGATCTCAGGGGTCCTGCTCCTCGTGGATCTCAGCAGCCCTACCCTGCCTGGATCTCAGGGGTCCTGCCCTGCCTGGATCTCAGGGGTCCTGCCCCTGGATCTCAGCAGCCCTGCCCTGCCTGGATCTCAGGGGTCCTGCCCTGCCTGGATCTCAGTGGCCCTCCCCTGCCTGGATCTCAGTGGCCCTGCCCTGCCTGGATCTCAGTGGCCCTACCCTGCCTAGATCTCAGTGGTCCTGCCCTGCCTGGATCTCAGAGACCCTGCCTTGCCTAGATCTCAGGGGTCCTGCTCCTCGTGGATCTCAGCAGCCCTACCCCGCCTGGATCTCAGGGGTCCTGCCCTGCCTGGATCTCAGAGGCCTTGCCCTGCCTGGATCTCAGTGGTCCTGCCCTGCCTGGATCTCAGAGACCCTGCCCTGCCTAGATCTCAGTGGCCCTGCCCTGCCTGGATCTCAGTGGCCCTGCCCTGCCTGGATCTCAGTGGCCCTGCCCTGCCTGGATCTCAGTGGCTCTACCCTGCCTGGATCTCAGTGGCCCTGCCCTGCCTGGATCTCAGTGGCCCTACCCTGCCTGGATCTCAGTGGTCCTGCCCTGCCTGGATCTCAGAGACCCTGCCCTGCCTAGATCTCAGGGGTCCTGCTCCTCGTGGATCTCAGCAGCCCTACCCCGCCTGGATCTCAGGGGTCCTGCCCTGCCTGGATCTCAGGGGTCCTGCCCCTGGATCTCAGCAGCCCTGCCCTGCCTGGATCTCAGTGGCCCTGCCCTGCCTGGATCTCAGCGGCCCTGCCCTGCCTGGATCTCAGTGGTCCTGCCCTGCCTGGATCTCAGCGGCCCTGCCCTGCCTGGATCTCAGTGGTCCTGCCCTGCCTGGATCTCAGAGACCCTGCCCTGCCTAGATCTCAGGGGTCCTGCTCCTCGTGGATCTCAGCAGGCCTACCCCGCCTGGATCTCAGGGGTCCCGCCCTGCCTGGATCTCAGAGACCCTGCCCTGCCTGGATCTCAGGGGTCCTGCTCCGCGTGGATCTCAGCAGCCCTACCCCGCCTGGATCTCAGGGGTCCTGCCCCTGGATCTCAGCAGCCCTGCCTCTCTCCTGGATCTCACACTGTGGTCTGCAGCTAGAGAGGGTGAATCTGCACATTAAGCCTCCCCGTCTGTGGTCCTTTGTTGCAGCCGCCCCAGAATCTCATACCGACCCCATTTCCATGTCGGCTGGCATTCGGGGAACTGATAAGGCCGCTGGGGGGACGGCTGTGCAGGGAATCAGGCAGTGCAGCCTTCTGGGAAACCAATTTGGTGCTGGTGGCCAAAGGCTTGCAAACTTCGTCCAGGCCCATGCTTCCAGGAACCACTCCCAAAGTCGTAAATCAGAGCTGTACCCAGGGACCCACGCGTGTGCACCCTCCTTCTGAGTAATTTACCGTGTTTAATCTGGAAACCAGAGAAATGCCGCTCGTCCAGGAAGCCGTTGGATCAACCCGCGAGGAGCAACACGGTGAAAACTTTACTTCGCAAGCCATCTGCAGAGATTTTCAGCAGCAAGGAGAGTGTGCACGATACGGTTTGAGTGGGGAAAACTCTGGATGTAAAACTATTTGCTCACCTGTGTATATGTGGGGGGCGGGGGAGGGATCGACTTTGTGGGAGGAAACAGCAGATTCCGTATCCGAGACCCCCTCTTGGTGCTGGGGTGAGTATCGCCCTTACGTGTTTCAAGATTGCCTCGTTTTTTGTTTTTCGTTTTCCCCCTTGATTGATTTCCAGAATTTTCTACAAGGACCCTCCACTGCGCCACCCAGGCGCCCCGATTTCCAGAATTTTCTACAAGGACCCTCCCCAGATTGTTTCTGCGATCAGAGAGGAGCGCCTCATAATTTTTGAAACCCAAGAGCCTCTTTCCGTCTTTGTGGGGACAGCAGCGAGACCTCCCGCACCACGCGGGACCCCATTTCGGGGGCGCCCGTGAGCAGACGTGGACCCCCTTGAGAGCCCCTGCGGGAAGAAAGCCCGGCCCCCTCTGCTGGGACCTGGCGTCTCGTCCTGGGTCACCCAGATGGACCGGCCTGAGGCAGCCCCCCACACACAATGACCCACTTGTCATGCCTCACACGCAGCAGGTGCCGAGGCCCCCTGTGGGACCCCAGGCCAGCCGCCTCTCTGGCCGCCCGATGTCCACACTGCTGACTCACGGGTAAGGGGCCCTGCCTTGCACTTTGTCGGCATCCACAGGGCCCCCACCTGGCAGCTGCAGACACACGTTTCGGGAAGCCTGAAGCGTCCTGGGTGTGGCGGTGGCCTGTGCGGATGTGGGCGGACGCCGGCCGAGGTTGCCCTGACCCACGGGAAGCAGACTGTTTTCCTTAGCACGGCCCTGTGATGTGGGAGGCCGGCTGCGCCCTGGGGCCTCGGCGATATGTGCCCAAAACCGAGATCTCCCCGTCGGCCTGAACCTCCCAGGCCACGGACTCTGGCTGTCAGGAACGCGGCCATTAGCAGGATTTATCATGTTTGCTGGGCTGCGTCTAGGGCGGGCCAGCTGTGTGTCCAGGCCGCGTGGTGTTCCTGGAGGGCCCCGGAGCTGTGGTGGCCACGGGGAGCCCTCAGCCGTCTGCTGGTTGGGCGTTCGAGGCCCTTCCTGTGTCTCCTCCTCTGCCGGCCTCCCTGACTGGCCGTGAGACGCTCAGATGTGAAAGGAAGTGCATTTGAACTCAGCTGTGGTGGTATTGATCCGTTTCTTCCCCAAAGCAGCCACCGGGTCCACTCTGGGATGGACGAAGGTACCCAGAAAGGAGGGTTTATTCCAGCTTCCCCGAACTCACTCCGTGGGGTGGGGGTGGGGGCGTCTTGTCTGTGCCAAGAGCTCAGTATTCAGCGGACAGCCCAATCCTGGATCGATGATGCGGGCTCTGCCGGGATGTAGGCACCCGGGCTCTTGGGACATTCATGGGCTCGTACTCATTTCCACCTGCCGGGAAGCAGGATTCGTGTGCCTCCCACCGTTTGCAATGACTTCCGGCCACCCCTCCCCCGCCAGTTTCTCCCCAAAACCTGGATTATGAGGAAGAACATGCACGCACGTTCACAGGACCGTGTGTTCAAGACCTAGACCTGGGAGCACATGACGTGCAGCCGTGTCTGAGGACAGAGTTAACGGCGAGCTCGTTACACAAGCAAGCGTGGACGTCAGGAGGCAATGAGATAGCATTCCTGTCCCACGAAGACGGCGAGCTCAGAAACCAGAGAGGAAGCGTGGCCAAGGATGTGCAGACGTGGTCGGTGGCACGTGATGTGGGTCGGCTGCGTGGAAAACACACCAGGAGGAAAAAATCACACATTGGCTTAAGCCATAATCCACCCTTTCTTGTCCGGAATCGCCCCCCAAATCGTCGAAAGCGGGGACTGGAAGAGACACTTGCACACCCGTGTTCGTAGACAGGACGTTCAGTCTCTACTAAGAGGCAAAAACAGCCCCAGTGTTGACAGAGGGACGGAGGCATAAAGAAAATGTGGTCCGTGCACACCGCAGAACATTACGCAGCCTTGAAAAGGAAGGACTTCTGCACCTGCTATAATGTGGGTAGACCTTGGGGACGTGATGCTCGGTGACATAACGAGAGACAGAAGGACAGATCCTGTGTGATCCCACGTATACAGGGTCCATAGAGCAGGCGGTGGACACAGAGAGCAGACAGTGGAGCCAGGGGCTGGGACGGGAGCCAGCGTCTCATGGGGACACAGCTTCAGCCTGGGGAGGGGGACAGTTCTGGACACGAAGGCGGGAAGCTTGCAAAGCAGTGTCAATGTCCTTCATGCGCCTGAGCTGTGCCCGTAAAAGCCATTAACTCAGAAAATGTTACGCGATGTGTGTTTTCCCACAATGCATGAGCAGGGCATGCACGGCGCACGTTGGCTAAGCGGCCACAAGTAAAGGCGGGGTACGGTGCTCCCTTCAACGCATCCCGATAATTAGTTCCAGCCGGATGCTTGGATAACTCAGAACCGAGGTATCTGTTTCTCAGATCTCCGTGGATCAGAGCTACCTAGGGTGTTCGGATGCCGAGTCACAACATAATTAGAGAAAATTGGTGGCTCCTTTCATCCGTATGTGGTCTCCAAAGACCTACATCCCCCGAGGTCAAGGTTAACGTCCACAGGCTTCGGGCTCTGTTCTAATGGGGTTCCGGAAAGCGGGCCGAGGCTCGATGAACAAAGTAGGCAGGATGTTTTTGTAACACTTGGATTTTTTTTTTTTAATGCGATGTGGGAGATTTAATTCCTCTTAATTAAATGCTTTGTGAAAGCCCGTCCCTAAACTTGCTGAACCATTCGGAGCGAGACAAGAAGGACCGGGTAGACTTTTATTCTTGCTTGTAATTAACTCAGGATAAAATAAAGTAAGCCAGACCAGAAACCTCGCACAATGTCAGAAAGCCTTCCACACAGGTCAGCACACGCATGACCACAGAGAAGCATGCACGTGACCCACAATGGTTCTGATGCGTCTAGACACGCGAGGGGGCGGGAACGATGGGTAAGCTCATTTCAGAAACGGGGAAACCCCCCAACCAATTACGACCGACCGCTGAGAAAGTGAACTCTCCGGGGAAAGCAATTTTTTTATTATAACTATCTACTTGCAGTTTAAAAAGAAAAGTACAATAGGAATCCCCTGTCGGGGCATCTGGGTGGCTCAGTCGGTTAAGCGCCTGACTTCGGCTCAGGTCATGATGTCACAGTTTGTGGGCTGGAGCCCCGTGTCGGGCTCTGTGCTGACAGCTCGGAGCCTGCAGCCTGCTTCAGGTTCTGTGTCTCCCTCTCTCTCTGCCCCTCCCCTGCTTGCACTCTGTCTCTCGCTCCCAAAAATAAAAAAATAAAGCATTTTAAACAATCTTAAGAAAGGAGTTACGTCATCAGTGATGTGCTCAGGGCTAACCTGGGGGGGGCGGTGCTTCCCCCCTCCCCCTGCCATAAGCGATTAAAGGGTACACTCAGTACGGGAGACCTGAAGTCAAGGACTTCACGCTCCGCACCTCCAACCCCGGGGCACAGAGAGAGGAAGGCACAGGGGTCGCTGGTCTCGAGGAGCACGGATTCGGGACGCCGTGCCTCCAGTCCCGTGCCCGTGGACGGGTAGGCTGGGCCTGCACAGAGCCTGGCTCGACTCCGCCCTGTTTGCCGATAACTCTACTTTCGCACCTGTTATCGGTCCCTTTCCGGAAGTGGACCGTCGAATTTCAGGGGAGAATTCACTTTACCGCTAAACCCATAGATCAGACAGGAGACTCCTCATCCGTGCTCATGACGGTGACGGACAAAAGCTAAATCTGGACTTGGGAGGACCCACTTTGCCTGAACCCTCAAGGTCGTGAAGCAGAGAGAGCCCCGCGGGCCTCCCCTGGCCCCCGGCCGACTCGGGACCGAGAGCACCCATCCTGAGTGGCCTCTGTGCACCTGCTACGTCTCCCGCAAGGTGACGACGGTTCTCCTCCCCCCGCGTGGCATTCCTGCCTCCGTCCAATGCACCGCCTGCTAAGGGGCTTCAGGACCCAAGCTGATGCGTCCGTGAGCCTGCTCACAGCACGAGACCTCCGGCCACCCCCTCCCGTCGTCAGCATGGACACCCCTCAGCAACCTGCGCCCACAGCCCGCGTCTCTGTGCAACCAGCTCGCGGCCCGTTGTGCAACCTGCGTCCACAGCCCCACACACTGCTCCCTTAAACACACTTTTACGGCCTGATAAGCTAACAGCGTGTTTCCAATACCTCATGGACGTGGGAAGCTGCACACATTTATTGGTGCGGGGGAGGCTCATAACACAAGTTTTACGGGCACCAGAGGACAAATCAGGATGTGTAGCTGGGGTGGACCCGTACGGACTTTCGTGCACACAGCAGATTGGGGGACACGGTTCTATCTGATTGTGCGGCCGTGACGCCGTCCGACGTTAAGAGCAGGGCCGTTTGTGACGTCTCTGCTGTAATGTCTCCCCCGAGACGGGGTGGGAAGTGTATCTGTGGGAGAAACACCCTGGGGCTGGTCTGGGGTCCTCAGCCCGGCAGAGGGAGTGCTTGTGATCCCGGTTTATGGGGAAGGATCACGAAGGACGAGGCGTTATGCACTGAGGGGGTGGGGGGGGAGGCCTTGGGGGGGTCACCGGGTCATGACGGTGGACCCCCGTGGGGGATTCGTGTCCTTCTAGAGTAGGCTGCAGAAAGCCCTGGCCCCTTCCACCCCGAGATGACAGCCAGATGGGAGGCGGGAAGAAGGGGTGTCCACACCCCGAATCTGCAGGTGCCTTGACTTGGATGGATTTCACCTCCAGAACCATGAGAAGTAACTGTGCGCTGTTTGTAACCGCCCCCCCCCCCCAGCCTGTGCTGTTCCGTCACATCAGCCCCGACGGACAAGGACCCCTTCATGGGAGCAGCTTCCTCACCTCAGGGCTTACAGCTGACGGATCGGAGTTTTCCCCGGAAACCTCAGAGACACAGCTGAGACGCCAGGACCACAAGCGGGTGGGGCAGGCCGAATAAGGCCCCAGATGCCCACATCCTGATCCTTGTGACCTGCACACGAGACTTTATGTGCCAAAGTCTCTGCAGATGCGATCAAGGGTCTTGACGTGACGTCCTCCGGGACCACAAGACACAGCACAAGAGACAGACAGAGGAGAAGCCACGAGAAGACAGAGGCAGAGACGGGACGGAGGCGGCCACAAGCCCAGGGACACCTGGAGACCCAGAAGCTGGAGGAGGCAGGAAGGACCCTCCCCTGGAACCTCTGGAGGGAGCACAGCCCTGCCTCCCCTGGATCTCAGTGTTCCTGCCCCTCCTGGATCTCAGGGGTCCTGCTCCTCCTGGATTTCAGTGACCCTGCCCTGCTTGGATCTCAGTGGCCCTTCCCCTCCTGGATCTCAGTGACACTGCCCTGCCTGGATCTCAGTTATCCTGCCCTGCCTGGATCTGAGTGGCACTGCCCTGCCTGGATCTCAGTTATCCTGCCCTGCCTGGATCTCAGTGGTCCTGCTCCTCCTGGATCTCAGTCGCCCTGCCCTGCTTGGATGTCAGTGGCCCTGCACCCTCCTGGATCTCAGTGGTCTTTCCCTGCCTGGATCTCAGTGGTCCTGCCCCTCCTGGATCTCAGTGGTCCTGCCCTGCCTGGATCTCAGCAGTCCTGACCCTCCTGGATCTCAGTGGCCCTACCCCTCCTGGATCTCAGCGGTCCTGCCCCTCCTGGATCTCAGCGGCCCTGCCCTGCCTGGATCTCAGCGGCCCTACCCTCCCTGGATCTCAGCGGTCCTTCCCTGCCTGGATCTCAGCGGTCCTGACCCTCCTGTATCTCAGCGGTCCTGCTCCTCCTGGATCTCCGGGGCCCTGCCCTTCCTGGATCTCAGGGGCCCTGCCCTGCCTGGATCACAGGGGCCCTGCCCTGCCTGGATCACAGGGGCCCTGCCCTGCCTGGATCTCAGGGGCCCTGCCCTGCCTGGATCTCAGGGGCCCTGCCCGTCCTGGATCTCAGCGTCCCTGCCCCTCCTGTATCTCAGCGGTCCTGCTCCTCCTGGATCTCAGGGGCCCTGCCCTGCCTGGATCTCAGGGGCCCTGCCCTGCCTGGATCTCAGGGGCCCTGCCCTGCCTGGATCTCAGGGGCCCTTCCCGTCCTGGATCTCAGCGTCCCTGCCCCTCCTGTATCTCAGCGGCCCTGCCCCTCCTGGATGTCAGCAGCCCTGCCCTGTCTGGATCTCAGAGGCGCTGCCCTGCCTGGATCTCAGGGACCCTGCCCTGCCTGGATCTCAGCGGCCCTGCCCTGTCTGGATCTCAGAGGCCCTGCCCTGCCTGGATCTCAGTGGCCCTACCCTTCCTGGATCTCAGAGGTCCTTCCCTGCCTGGATCTCAGCGGTCCTGCCCCTCCTGTATCTCAGCCGTCCTGCTCCTCCTGGATCTCAGCGGTCCTGCCCTGCCTGGATCTCAGCAGCCCTACCCTGCCTGGATCTCAGTGGCTCTGCCCTGCCTGGATCTCGGTGGTCCTGCCCCTTCTGAATCTTGGGGGTCCTGCTCCAGCAGCCCGGCCTGGACCTCAGACTTCTGGTGTCCAGAGCTGGGTGACAATAGGTCTGTGACTTAAGCCCCCATTCTGTGGTCATTTGTTGTAAAAACGTCAGGCATGTCACCCATGCTGTGTGACCCTGACTGAGCCCAGACAGCCTGTGCTCCTGACACAGTGCCCTCTGCCTTTGTAGGAAACACCGTGCAGTCCGGCTTGCTTGAGAGCTTTCAGGGAGGTGGCTGACCCCCGAGGCCCGTGGGCCCCGTTCCTTCACACCCCTCGCCCTCGTCTAGGAAACATTAACAATCAGCTCAGGCCTGTGTCACGGCACGGCTGGCCCAAGAGACACTAGGGACAGCTGCAGTTTCGTGGCCTGTGGGCTCCCGATGGTCTGGGGCCGAGCGGTCCACACCCCAGTCTCTGCCCCACGGTGCAGCCCAGGCCCCACACACGGTTGTTGGGTCCACGTGGGCGTCTGTGCAGCGTCCCCGTGCACGGCCCAGCCTCGGCTGGAAGCGGCCAGGCTCTCATCTCTTGAGAGACGGGCGTCCACGCTGGATGCCGTCGCAACCCTGTGCCCTGGGGGTCGTTTCTCTGCGTCCGCCCATAAATGACAGGGCACCATTTCCCCCCGGGTCCTGCTGGAAGAGAGAGGGTGGGGACGACAGCCAGGGGAGTCACAGGGAAGGATCCGATGGCAGACTGCTGTTGGGAAGGACAGCTTCCTGTGGACCAGAAGACAACGAAACCCGCGGGGGCCGCGGCCCGCCTCGAGGGCTCCCCCCGACCGTCCCCCTCCAAGGGATGGTTCTCTGGGGACACAGGGCCTGTGTTCTGTTTCCTGGGGTCTGAGTTACATTCTGGGACCAACCCCCGTCTTGCAGGGTGTGGAGCTGTGGTCGTTCCCAACGCACAGCTGCCTGGCCCCGCATCTGTCAGGGTTTCTCACACGCAGATCCCCAGCGTGCTGGGTCTGGACGGTGGCTCGGGCCCCTTTGCAGGGAAGACACCCCCAGGTGGGTTTTTCCGGGGTGCTTTGTCCCTTTCCGCGCCCACCTCCACGGTCTGTCTGCCCAAACGTGTTGATGGCCGCACTCGACACACGCCTTTGCCCCTTTCCACGCTCTGAGTGGTCCCCTTCCCGACCTGCATGTCCTGGAATCTGCACTTTGGGCAGCTCTGTCCCGGCCACTTTGCCACAGACACTGGGGCTGTCCCACTGGGCCACACAACACGGCCGGAAGACGCACGTGTGTTGTGTCTGGAGCCACAGCGAGATCCCACGGTCGTGGCCACCGGTGGGCCGGCCCCGCAAACACAGCCCGGGAGCGGAGGCTGGCGGCCGACCCTGGGTCACCTGCTGGCTTGTCGCTCTGTCACCAGGAGGTGGCTCGGTGTATTACGGGCCGTTTCCCCGTAACCAGCAGCACCCGGAGACGTCATCGCTCACAACAGCCGGTCCTCGGCCGGGCCACCCCGCCGGCTGGCCCCAGCTGACCCCGCCCTATTTATAGCTGGCATCTCCCGGCAACCGCACAAACACGGGGCCAGAACAGCTGAGAGGCAGAGGCGAGGCCCCAAGGTCTTAGATGCACAGATCCGCTTTCCGCACATGGGCCCAGAACAGACCCCCGCCCGGGGCGTGCGGGGTCCCCCGCTCTGGACCCACCGGCCAGCTCGGGGCAGCTGGGTTCTGTGAGTCTCTGGGAGGGTGGGTCCAGTTCCTTTGGAAGGTGCCACATTCCCCGAGGCTGAGGTCAAGGCCAGCGGGGTGCAGGCAGGTCAGGAGGGCATGGTGTGGGTGGGGCCCCAGCCTCCCCCGCTGCGTTAGGCTCTGAGTGCCTTTAAAGGCACTGACCTGTCCCCTCTGCAAGGAGGCCATCAAGGCCCCAAGACTGGCATTCCTGCTGGCAGCTGACCCGGCCTGTCCCCATATTGTCCCCCTGGGGGGCGTGTGTGAGTGACATGTTTCCCCAGGTGGGTCACCTCAGCTCCCCTCCTCCGATGGCACTTGGGTCACCTCAGCTCCCCTCCTCCGATGGCACTTACAGCCGCCCACGGGCTTTCACATTCAGAAAGCGTCCCAGCCTGAGACGCCCTGCCAGCCCGAAAGCCTCATGAAAGCAAAACCTTTGGAATTTCGGGCGGGGGCCGCCCGGGACACAACACATGTCACAGCTGTCCCCGGCCGCTGTGTCTGCTGTTTTTATTTCGGCTCCCGGATGCCTGGACACCCAAACCCACGGGGTCGCAGGAACCCACCCGGAATTCCTTCCACCCAGGCTATTTCGCACCTCATGGTAAAAGGCATTTCACACTCAAGGGAATGAGCAAATTCCTGGCTCCTTCTCAAATGGCAAAAGGGAAGTGATGTGGCCCATTGGCCAGGCCGTCCTGGGGTCTCTCCTCTCTTCGTGCCGACACCCAGCCCGCCAGCGAAGTCTGGGCGCTGTGTCTGAGGAACGCGTCCCGAGTGCAGCCGTGTCCTGCCCCGGGTCCCCACCCGGGTGCGCACGGCCCTGCCTGTGGCCCCGGGCTCTCGGGCCACGCTCCCCTCAGCTGTCCATCCTCACCGGGGGCCCGAGGCACAAGGAGCCAGCCTGCTCTCGAGAGTCCTCCCCGGTCCCGAGAGCCGAGCAGGGGAAGTGACCCAAGTGTCCACGGACGGACTGATGGACACACGAAACGTGATGCACGCACCCGGGGCAATATGACTCAGCCATGAAAAGGCACAGAGCTCTGACACCTGCTACTCCATGAACGGACCCTGAGAATATGACGCCCGGTGACAGAAGCACACGAGGCCCCGTCGTAAGCGATCCCGCTGTTCAGTCTAAAAGGACCGGTGTCATGTTGTGTGAATCTCTTCTCACTAAGAAGAAGTAAGTTAAAAATGCCAAACAGAAATGCCCCGGGGTCCCCATGTCACACGGAGAAGCAGCCCAGGCCCGTAGCTGCCCTGCGAGGCCGCCCGCTCTGCCTCCAGCCCCGGACTCACCCCACAGGGCCTGTGCTGCTACTGGGCTCTGCACCCGCGGCTGCACGCCTCCTCCTGGGGCCCCACGGCTCCCACCCTCAGACCCTGCAGGGCCCTGCTCCGACCCTTATGTGCACACACCACCGTGGAACCCCGGTATCTGCTCTGTTTTCTTTCTGCCGGTGCATGACAGATGACTGACAGACAGATCAATAGACAGGTAGTTAGTGGATGGATGGATGGATGGATGGGTAGAAGGCTGGTAAATAAATAGGTGATAGGCACATGATAGATAGACAATAGATAGACGATAGATAGGTAGATAGATAGATAGATACATACATACATACATATGATGGATGGATGGATAGATAGATACACAGATAGATACATAGATACATAGATATGATGGATGGATGGATGGATAGATAGATACACACATGATAGATACATTCATACATACATATGATGGATGGATGGATAGATACATACATACATACATACATACATAGAAACATAGATAGATATGATGGGTGGATAGATAATACATAGATACATAGATAATAGATAGATGATTGATGGATATATAGATACATAGATACATAGATATGATGGATGGATGGATGGATGGATAGATACATAGATACATAGGTGATAGATGATTGATAGATAGATATGTAGATACATAGATATGATGGATGGATGGATAGATAGATAGATACACAGATGATACATACATAGATAGATAGATACATAGCTACATAGATAGATATGATGGATGGATAGATAGATAGATAGATAGATAGACGGGAGCTAAATCGATGACAGAGGGATGGTGATGACTGACAGATCAGTAGATAGCTTATACATGGATGGATAAGTAGTTGATAGATAAATGGATAGATCCATGATAGAAGGATGGGGAATAGATATAGACACACATTACTGACAGGTGGACAGATGAGTGGGTGGATGGATGGACACACAGATGGTAACTTAATAGCTGACGGACAGATGGATAGAGACGTCGACCTCACTGATGCCTGGAGGGATAGATAGTAGATGGATAGATGGGTGCCTGTCTGACCCCGACAGCCCACAGCTTGGACAATTGGCTTGGAACCACTGCCCAGCTTTCAGAGCTTTGACCCAGAGCCCCCTAGCTGAGAGCCCCTCCCTCTGGAATCTCCTTGGACAAGCAAGCCCAAAGTGGGAGAGAGAGAGAGAGAGAGAGACATCCTTGCAGGACAGAACTGTCAGCCCCGGGCGAAGGTGGGGAGGTGGGGACGAGGCAGGAAATGTCATCCTGGGCACCCACAGAGACACACACGGACACGGGTAAACAGACCCTCAGCCCTGCTGACAGGGAGGAGGCAGAGAGGCCACCCACCAGCCCAGAAGGTCACGTCCCAGCTGTTCCCCCGACCACAGCTGCTGGCTCCCCATCCCTGGCCATCGCCCCCCGGGGCCGCAGCCCGGCACAAAGAATGTCTGTGGGGGCACACTCCAGACGCACCTGGCTGGGGCCGGGTCCCAGCTCACGCGTCTGGACTGGACGGTTGCAGGGGCGGGGCCTGCAGGGTCTAGGGGCTCGTGTCTGCGCGGGTCCGGCCGAGGGCTTGGCTTGGAGCCGTGTGGCGAGGCTGGGCCTCCATGCAGGTCGGTGCACAGGACGCGAACCCTAAAAACAGGTCACTGATGCCCGGCGGGGGGCCAGGACACATTGCAAGGTCCCAGCCACGACTGCCATATCCCTCGGGCCCACGAGGTGGCGCTGACCCGCCCTCCCCCTCCCCCACCCCCCAGCCGCCAAACGCTTACAATGCTGTTTCCTTATGCGTGTTTTTGCACAGTTGTGGCAAGTGAGCCTTACTATGTGCTCCCGTGTAGTCAATGCTCAGTGTGACTGTCAACAGACGTTCCAGTGTCAACCACCCACCCAACCCAGAAACCGGGGGGGTCTGTCCTGGAATTTCTCCGTCTCTCCGGGAAAACCGAAGCGTAGCAAGAGTCTGAGAAAGGTTGTCCAGGCTCAGAAAGGCAACGTACCCCTCAGGGTCTGCCTCCCTCCGGGCAGGACATTTGCACAGAGTAGAGCCAGGTGCCTGAACCCCGGTGTGAGCCCGGGCGGAATGAATGACAAGGACCACGGTCTAGGGCGTCTCCCAGAATCCGTGGACGTCCTTCCAAGTGCCATGATTTTGCCCACGGCGTCTCTGAGCTCACTCATCCAGCATTTTAACCAGCAGGCGAACGAACGCTGCTCTGTAGACAGACGACCATGGGATGAGGTGTACCCGGGGGGTCATGAGGATGCAGGGTCTGATTCTGGGCCAGTTGGGGCCTCAGTGACAGGAAGACAGGACACGGCGTTCACGGCCAGGGTTGAGGGGCAACCACACAGGTGGGTATCCCCCCAGTGTCATTGCCCGTGGACTGGAGACTCCCCACCGCCCGCGCACGCCTGTTGCTAAGGCCTTCCTGACAAACCCCTGTAGTGGATGCCAGGAGCCTCCCTGGGGGCCATCAGGGTGATGGCTTTTCCTGGACACACACCCTTTCTACAACCCTTCAACCGCTTGCTAACAAACGAATCCCCCCCACCCCGCCCCGCCAAAAAAAAGGAGTAAATAAAACCACACTGATTTCCCCTCTAGCCTTCTTTGTCTGGTTTTTTGATCCTCACATCCTAGAGAAAAGATCCTCCTGGAATCTTCTGGAACTGACTGAAAGGCACACTCATCTTCATCTAGTGAGCTAACTGGCCCTGTGGCCATTCTGCGTCGGGTGCCCTGCTTCGTCGGGGCTCAGGACCATCTCTACGACCCCCGCGCGGACACACACAGAGCCCCTTTATCCACCAGAGCCGAGAAAGACAGTGTCGAGGAAGCTGCCGTTCCAGTACGGGATCTTGGGAGAACAAAGTGACGGGTCCGTAATGTCACGCGGTGGTCCGTGGGTCCTTAACACTAAGACCACCTGTGTCTCAAATCGTGACGAAAACGCGTCCAGAACAAACACCCATATGAGAGTTTTATGCATCTTTCGCATTCGATTTATACGTGTTCGATCGAACGCACTGTGGCCAGGGGTACTCAGCACATTTCTGGGTATGAACTCTGGGTCTGTGGCACTTTTCCACAGCCAACAAGGGGGTCCGTCCGCATGCCTGAGATGCACCTGACAGTCAGGTACGTGCACCTTCCTCACGGCTGTGGGACCCTCTCAGGTATGTGCACTGGACTCCCCAGGGCTGTGGGACCCTCTCAGGTACGTGCACCTGACTCCCCAGGGCTGTGGGACCCTCTCAGGTATGTGCACCTGGCTCCCCAGGGCTGTGGGACCCTCTCAGGTATGTGCACCTGACTCCCCAGGGCTGTGGGACCCTCTCAGGTATGTGCACCTGGCTCCCCAGGGCTATGGGACCCTCTCAGGTATGCACCTGACTCCCCAGGGCTGTGGGACCGTCTCAGGTACATGCACCTGGCTCCCCAGGGCTGTGGGACCCTCTCAGGTACATGCACCTGACTCCCCAGGGCTGTGGGACCCCCTCAGGTACGTGCACCTGGCTCCCCAGGGCTGTGGGACCCTCTCAGGTACGTGAACCTGGTTCCCAGGCCTATGGGACCCTCTCAGGTATGCACCTGACTCCCCAGGGCTGTGGGACCCTCTCAGGTACGTGAACCTGGTTCCCAGCGCTATGGGACCCGCTCAGGTATGCACCTGACTCCCCAGGGCTGTGGGACCCTCTCAGGTGCGTGAACCTGGATCCCAGGGCTATGGGACCCTCTCAGGTACATGCACCTGACTCCCCAGGGCTGTGGGACCCTCTCAGGTACATGCAGCTGGTTCCTAGAGCTGTGGGACCCTCTCAGGTACATAAACCTAGTTCCTAGAGCTGTGGGACCGTCTCAGGTATTTGCACCTGGCTCCCCAGGACTGTGGGACCCTCTCAGGTACATGCACTGGACTCCCCAGGGCTGTGGGACCTTCTCAGGTACATGCACCTGGTTCCTCGAGCTGTGGGACCATCTCAGGTACATGCACCTGGCTCCCAGGACTGTGGGACCCTCTCAGGTACATGCACCTGGCTCCCCAGGACTGTGGGACCCCCTCAGGTACAGGCACCTGACTCCCCAGGGCTGTGGGACCCTCTCAGGTACGTGAACCTGGTTCCCAGGGCTATGGGACCCTCTCAGGTATGCACCTGACTCCCCAGGGCTGTGGGACCGTCTCAGGTACGTGCACCTGGCTCCCCAGGGCTGTGGGACCCTCTCAGGTACATGCACCTGACTCCTCAGGGCTGTGGGACACCCTCAGGTACGTGCACCTGACTCCCCAGGGCTGTGGGACCGTCTCAGATACGTGCACCTGGCTCCCCAGGGCTGTGGGACCCTCTCAGGTACGTGCACCTGGCTCCCCAGGGCTGTGGGACCGTCTCAGGTATGTGCACCTGGCTCCCCAGGGCTGTGGGACCCTCTCAGGTACATGCACTGGACTCCCCAGGGCTGTGGTACCCTCTCAGGTATGTGCACCTGGCTCCCCAGGGCTGTGGGACCCTCTCAGGTACATGCACTGGACTCCCCAGGGCTGTGGGACCCTCTCAGGTATGTGCACCTGGCTCCCCAGGGCTGTGGGACCCCCTCAGGTACATGCACCTGGTTCCTAGAGCTGTGGGACCCTCTCAGGTACGTGCACCTGACTCCCCAGAGCTGTGGGACCCCCTCAGGTACAGGCACCTGGTTCCTAGAGCTGTGGGACCCCCTCAGGTACGTGCACCTGACTCCCCAGAGCTGTGGGACCCCCTCAGGTACAGGCACCTGGTTCCTAGAGCTGTGGGACCCTCTCAGGTACGTGCACCTGACTCCCCAGAGCTGTGGGACCCCCTCAGGTACAGGCACCTGGCTCCCCAGTGCTGTGAGACCCTCTCAGGTACGTGCACCTGGCTCCCCAGGGCTGTGGTACCCTCTCAGGTACATGCACCTGGCTCCCCAGGGCTGTGGGACCCTCTCAGGTACGTGAACCTGGTTCCCAGGGCTATGGGACCCTCTCAGGTATGCACCTACTCCCCAGGGCTGTGGGACCCTCTCAGGTACGTGAACCTGGTTCCAGGGCTATGGGACCCTCTCAGGTATGCACCTGACTCCCCAGGGCTTTGGGACCCTCTCAGGTACGTGAGCCTGGTTCCCAGGGCTATGGGACCCTCTCAGGTACGTGCACCTGGCTCCCCAGGGCTGTGGGACCCTCTCAGGTACATGCACCTGACTCCCCAAGACTGTGGGACCGTCTCAGGTACGTGCACCTGGCTCCCCAGGCCTGTGGGACCCCCTCAGGTACGTGCACCTGGCTCCCCAGGGCTGTGGGACCCTCTCAGGTACAGGCACCTGGTTCCTAGAGCTGTGGGAACCTCTCAGGTACGTGCACCTGACTCCCCAGAGCTGTGGGACCCCCTCAGGTACAGGCACCTGGCTCCCCAGGGCTGTGGGACCCTCTCAGGTATGCGCACTGGACTCCCCAGGGCTGTGGGACCCTCTCAGGTATGCGCACTGGACTCCCCAGGGCTGTGGGACCCTCTCAGGTATGCGCACTGGACTCCCCAGGACTGTGGGACCCTCTCAGGTATGTGCACTGGACTCCCCAGGGCTGTGGGACCCTCTCAGGTATGTGCTCTGGACTCCCCAGGGCTGTGGGACCCTCTCAGGTATGTGCACTGGACTCCCCAGGGCTGTGGGACCCTCTCAGGTATGTGCACTGGACTCCCCAGGGCTGTGGGACCCTCTCAGGTACATGCACCTGGTTCCCCAGGACTGTGGGGCCCTCTCAGGTATGTGCACCTGGCTCCCCAGGGCTGTGGTACCCTCTCAGGTACGTGAACCTGGTTCCCAGGGCTATGGGACCCTCTCATGTATGCACCTGACTCCCCAGGACTGTGGGACCGTCTCAGGTGCATGCACCTGGTTCCTAGAGCTGTGGGACCCTCTCAGGTACAGGCACCTGACTCCCCAGGGCTGTGGGATCCTCTCAGGTACGTGCACCTGACTCCCCAGAGCTGTGGGACCCCCTCAGGTACAGGCACCTGACTCTCCAGGACTGTGGGACCCTCTCAGGTATGTGCACCTGGCTCCCCAGGACTGTGGGACCCTCTCAGGTACGTGCACCTGACTCCCCAGAGATGTGGGACCCCCTCAGGTACAGGCACCTGACTCCCCAGGGCTGTGGGACCCCCTCAGGTACCGGCACCTGACTCCCCAGGGCTGTGGGACCCTCTCAGGTACGTGAACCTGGCTCCCCAGGGCTGTGGGACCCTCTCAGGTAAGTGCACCTGACTCCCCAGAGCTGTGGGACCCCCTCAGGTACAGGCACCTGGCTCCCCAGGACCGTGGGACCCTCTCAGGTACGTGCACCTGACTCCCCAGAGCTGTGGGACCCTCTCAGGTACGTGCACCTGGCTCCCCAGGACTGTGGGACCCTCTCAGGTAAGTGCACCTGACTCCCCAGGGCTGTGGGACCCTCTCAGGTAAGTGCACCTGACTCCCCAGAGCTGTGAGACCCCCTCAGGTACAGGCACCTGGCTCCCCAGGACTGTGGGACCCTCTCAGGTACATGCACCTGACTCCCCAGAGCTGTGGGACCCCCTCAGGTACAGGCACCTGGCGCCCCAGGACTGTGGGACCCTCTCAGGTACGTGCACCTGGCTCCCCAGGACTGTGGGACCCTCTCAGATACGTGCACCTGACTCCCCAGAGCTGTGGGACCCCCTCAGGTACAGGCACCTGGCCGCCCAGGGCTGTGGGACCCTCTCAGGTAAGTGCACCTGACTCCCCAGAGCTGTGGGACCCCCTCAGGTACAGGCACCTGGCTCCCCAGGACTGTGGGACCCTCTCAGGTACATGCACCTGACTCCCCAGAGCTGTGGGACCCCCTCACGTACAGGCACCTGGCGCCCCAGGACTGTGGGACCCTCTCAGGTAAGTGTACCTGACTCCCCAGAGCTGTGGGACCCCCTCAGGTACAGGCACCTGGCTCCCCAGGACTGTGGGACCCCCTCAGGTACGTGCACCTGGCTCCCCAGGGCTGTGGGACCCTCTCAGGTATGCACCTGACTCCCCAGGGCTGTGGGACCCCCTCAGGTACATGCACCTGGCTCCCCAGGGCTGTGGGACCCCCTCAGGTACGTGCACCTGGCTCCCCAGGGCTGTGGGACCCTCTCAGGTACGTGAATCTGGTTCCCAGGGCTATGGGACCCTCTCAGGTATGCACCTGACTCCCCAGGGCTGTGGGACCCCCTCAGGTACAGGCACCTGGCTCCCCAGGACTGTGGGACCCCCTCAGGTACGTGCACCTGGCTCCCCAGGACTGTGGGACCCTCTCAGATATGTGCACCTGACTCCCCAGAGCTGTGGGACCCCCTCAGGTACAGGCACCTGACTCCCCAGGGCTGTGGGACCCTCTCAGGTACGTGCACCTGGCTCCCCAGGGCTGTGGGACCCTCTCAGGTACGTGAATCTGGTTCCCAGGGCTATGGGACCCTCTCAGGTATGCACCTGACTCCCCAGGGCTGTGGGACCCCCTCAGGTACGTGCACCTGACTCCCCAGAGCTGTGGGACCCCCTCAGGTACAGGCACCTGACTCCCCAGGGCTGTGGGACCCCCTCAGGTACGTGCACCTGACTCCCCAGAGCTGTGGGACCCCCTCAGGTACAGGCACCTGACTCCCCAGGGCTGTGGGACCCTCTCAGGTACGTGAATCTGGTTCCCAGGGCTGTGGGACCCTCTCAGGTATGCACCTGACTCCCCAGGGCTGTGGGACCCCCTCAGGTACATGCACCTGGCTCCCCAGGGCTGTGGGACCCTCTCAAGTATGTGAACCTGGCTCCCAGAGCTGTGGGACCCTCTCAGGTATGCACCTGACTCCCCAGGGCTGTGGGACCCCCTCAGGTACGTGCACCTGGCTCCCCAGGGTTGTGGGACCGTCTCAGGTACATGCACGTGACTCCAATCCACACAGCTGTGGCATCCTCTGGGTCGGCAAATCTCACTGGTGGCAGAACGTTCTTCCCAGCAGACTTTGTGCAGACCGCAGCACTGGCCTGCACATGGAGTCAGGGGTGCAGAGAACGGGACGTGTCCCGGGGCCAGCACGGTGTCAGAGCCAACTCTCAGGTGAAGGACACACAGGCACTGTCACCTCAACTGGCCTGGAGAGCCTCGCTCGGACGTGAGCCGGTAACCAAAACAACTGAAAGCAGGTGTTGAAACAAATTCTTGTACACACACGTGTACATATATTCATGAGTATCTCAACATAGAATTTTTTTACAAAATCGATTCATGTTATTTGCCGTATGATGAGAGCAAGAGACCAAAACCACACAAACATCACTGTCAACACAGAACAAACATTTGGGAAAAACCTAACACGGCTTCATGATAAACACTCGATAAACTAGGGAGGGAAAGATACGTCCTCAGCCCAAGAAAGTCTCCACAAAATACTCAGTGTTCGGGTCCTACTTACGGTCAAAGACAGAAAGTTTATGTGGATTTCACCTCGATTCACAGGAACGAAAGGAAAGCTGGCAAGTCGACCCCACGTCTCATGGCTAACGGAGCTGGGAACCCGCGACCTAACAGGGTTTGTATGTGTCCTGAGGACCCCGGGATCCCTGGAGCCCAGTCGAGGGAACGTCCTCCTGCCCCTGGGGTAGCAGAGAAGAAGGGACAGACGGTAACGTTCAAGACAGTCACCCTGATCCTGGACACCTTCCTCTTCAGAATGGGGTCCGCAGGCGAGGGGCTCTCAGCAGGTCCCAAATCGCTCTGAGTGGAAGGACCCCCACCGTGTGTCTCATCCCAGGAGCAGAGCGCCCCAGGATGGGCGAGGAGGGGTGAAGCGGTCCCTCGGCCGAGCCCAAGTCCACCGGGACCCTGCCTGAGCCCCGCCTCGTTTCTCCATTTCCCACTGTTAACGTAGAGTAACCTTGACAATGAGCCTGCTGTTCTCCCAACAGAGAGAAGGAAGGAGGCCGTGTGGACGGAAGCGGTGGACGTGAGGTGACACGGAAACCTCGATACGCACAGGGGACGCATAAGCGATGAACCGGAGACCTGAGGAATTGGACTAGGCCACCACCACCGCGCGTGGCCCGGCCACAGATTACGTCTAGATGCCCCTTGATTGACTGTGGCTCACCTGCTGCATCATGGAAAAGCCGAACTTTGTGACAATGAAATTAAAGCGCTGCCTAATGCAATTAGCTACGTTCTCCATAAAGTGTGTAACAAACCAGGAACCACAACGCGGGGGCTGCTTCTAATCGGACAGATTGCCACAATGGTTTAGATCAAAAGGGGGACATAACTGCCCAGGAAGGGGTCTTTTTCTACGTCTTATTTTTTTTGGTACGACTTTTCCCCATTAAAATGGTTAAGTTTCTTCTAAAATTATTACCTCCTGGAACAAAAAGCACATTTTTGTCCCAGGAAGAAAAAAAAAAACCAAACAATTATGCTATTCAATTCGCCGCTACAAAGATGTAGTGTAAAACGAGGTAATAAAACAGAAAGAACAATATAAAGTAAGCGTGGCCCAGATTAAACTGCCTAATGGAAACCTGACAGAGCGGAGCAAGTCTGCTTTATTGAGAAGGCTTTCACAAACGTGTAATCAATAATAAAGTTTATACATCCTGTCTCCTGACTTGATTAAAAAATTCTTCTATTTATTAAATGCGTCCGCGTGGCTCTGAGCCCTATGGAAACAGCTGTGCTGAATCTGGGGTCATTTTTCTTCCGAGAACACTCAGCATTCCGCACCAACCTGCTGCGTTTTCCCCTTCCGCGAACGCAGACGCGCGGGGCTGGGACGATTCACTTTCGTCTCGGAGAGGACTTGACCCCACCATGTTGGACTCTCTGTCTGTGAGGGAGGCGGGAGAAAGGACGCGGAGATACGGGTGCCGGAAGTCGGCATCCTGCATCACCCGAAACGTGTCGTTTCTGCGGTAAAATCGCACCTCTGTGATTTAGGACGATTCCTGCTTCCAACGCGCAGCACGATAACAAAGAGTTTTAATAACGGGTCTCAATGTCTGAGCTGCAGCCTTGAGGGCAGCCCTAATGCCCCAACTGGGGACGCTCGTCTCCTATTTGTTCCTGGCCAAAGGCGCCTGTCCGCACAAGAATGGTGGCAACATTAGGAGCACACAGGTACGCACAGAGCACCAGACGTTACAGCAGAAGGGACTCCCGTGTGCCCGCACCCTGCTTTCACAGCCGATTCTCTGCCCGCCACGCTGTGGCAGGACAAGGCGAGTGGGAGCTTGGGAGGGAGAAGAGGGAGAGCATCTATCTGCCCGCTTGCAGGTCACAGCACCCAGCCTCAGCCCTCGGCTCTACCCCATGCACCCCCACTTGGAGGAGCTCCGCCTACAGGAACGCATCATCCGTTCAAATGACGTCCCCGCCGGCTATAGAAAACCACATGGCCTGTCCCTGCCTGGCCTCAGAGGGCCCTCTCCTGAGCATGGGGGACGGGAAGTCGGGAAGGCAGTGAATTTGCTCCCTGGGGTCACCTGGTCAGCAGCACCCCTCCCCGCTAGCTGCAGACACACACACGCACACACACACACACACACACACCACAATAAGACACATAAACACACACTCACACACTCACACAAATATCCATAATCACACATACACATAAGCACACACACACGTGCGCGGTCACAAAGTCACACACATGGTCGCACACAAATATCCATGATCACACACACACAGTCACACGCCGACACAAATGTATATAACCACAGACACCATCACACACATATACACACACGGTCACACGCTCGCACACACGTCTCTCCACAGATATTTTATTCCTAAAATGGGGTGCAGGTAGATAGCACTGCTGAGCAGCAAGACTCAGGGGGTGTTATTTTCCCAACCAGGAAGACACGGGCTCTGGAACTGCGGGCACATGGCTCACCCCTCACTCACCCCCAAGAGGGCAGGGCCCTCTGTTCTAGCAGCCAGCTTCAGAATGTTCCAGAATTCTGATGACTACAGCAGGTAATCGGGGCACCTGCCCGTACGGCTTCACAGCATGCTGGTCTCTGCGGGAGTTCCGAGATGGGGGGGGAGGGGGCTCTGCTACATCGAGGAGAAACCCCATGTCAGCTCATCTGTTAGCACTGTCTCCAGAACAGACCACCTCATCGATGCATTTATTGATGTGTTGAGTAAAAACCTACCGTGTCCCAGGCACTCTCTAGGGGCTGGCATCCCAGCAGTGACGAAAACCAGGTCCCCTCCATCAGTACAGGCTAGGGTGGTGCTCCAAAGGGCACATTAAATCTAGAGTCAGAACCTAGAAACATACACATAGAACATAAAAAGTAACCAAATCAAACTTCTACGGATGTAATAACAACGTGTGAGATGAAACACACCGAATGGGATTAACAGCAGATAAAAAATCAGAGATTAGTGAACGTGAAGATGTAGCAATATGAAGATATAGGAATAAAAACTATCTCAAATGAAATGCAGAAAGCATGAAAATTGCGTAAATGAAGAGAGCAGGCTTGGAGAGAGACAGAGTCATGGAAGACGGAGACAGAAAAAAAAGTTTGAAAAAATAGTGGCTGAAAACTTCCCAGATTTGGTGAAAACTGTAAATCCCAAAACTAGGAATTCTAACAAACTCTAAGCACACAAGTTCTGAGGAAAAGGACATCAGGGTATGTTGTAATCAAACTGCTCCAAACCAGAATGAAGAGAAAATCTTGAAAGGAGCCAGAAGTGGGGAAAGACATGGCACATACCTAAGACCAAGACAGCCCTGAAGGCAGATTTCCTGTCAGAAACAGTGCAGAAAAGAAGGCAGTGGTGCAAAGAAAACTGTCGGCCTTGAATTCCATACCCAGCAAAAGTAGCTCTCAGGAACACCACAAATGTTTCCAGGCATATGACGAGACGTGTGACAGCTGAAAGAATGTATCACTAACCCAGCCTCAAATTCCATACCCAGCAAAAGTAGCCCTCAGGAAAACCACAAATGTTTCCAGGCGTATGATGAGGTGCGTGACAGCTGAAAGAATGCATGGAAGCGGGTCTTAAAGCAGCAGGAATCCATCACCTCCCTTCTGGAGACCAGACACCTCAGATCCAGGCAGACCAGGGTTGGCTCCTCTTGGGGGCTCTGAGGGTGAAGCTGTTCCTCTCCCGATGTCTGGAGCAGCCGGTGATTCTTGGCGTCCCTTGGTGCATGGATGCATCCCCCGCCCCATCTCTGCCTCTGTCTTCACATGTCTTCCCCCCACGTGCACGTGCATGGCCAAATGTCCCCTTCTTACAAGGACACCAGACCTATCAGGCCCCACCTGCATCCCCTCGTTTGGACTTGATTACCTCTAAAAGGACTGCATGTCCAAATTCGGTCACATGCTGAGGTCCTGGGCATTAGGACTCCAACACGTGGGTTTTTTGAACACAGCTCAGCCCGTAACGGATGTGAACGGCACACATCTCTCAGTCCCTGTGTCCATCCCTTTGCATGGGCTGTCTCGTCTGTGTAGAATGGGCTCCTACCCCCTCACCCCACCTCCTCCTCCCTTGCTGGAACCCCCACCTCCCCCACATCGCTGGCAGTCCCCAAGCATATCATCCTGCTGTTCACCAGTTTCCCCCAAACTGGGAGCTCCTCGAAGGTACATCTCCCTGGCTTTCCTCGGGGTCTACGTGAGAACGTGAGTCCCCGTGAGTCTCTTGAGTTCCGAGAGGACCACAGGCAGGGCAGGGGTGAGGTGCCAAAGCCAAGGAGGGAGGATCTTTTGGGGATGGTTGGTGATCAGAAGCAGCCCTGTGTTAGTAACTCTGGGGAAAGCATCTGGGGAGGGATGCCTGGGTGGCTCAGCAGGTTAAGACTCTGACTCTTGATTTCGGTTCAGTCACGGGGCTCGTGGGTTCGAGCCCCATGTCGGGCTCTGCGCTGACAGTGCGGAACCTGCCTGGGATTCTCTCTCTCCTTCTCTCTCTGCCCCTCCCCTGCGCACATTCTGTCTTCCCCTCAAAATAAATAAACTTAAAAAAAAAAAAAGAATGTGGGGACATGACCGTGCCCAAGGGGAAGTAAGAGGGCCTTAACTCTAAATGATGCGTCAGGGTCTAGAGGATTTATTGACCGCCAAGAGGGCCCCCGCTCGCAAGTGAGTTGGCGAGCCAGGAAAAGTGTGGGAAGGAGGCACCTTCAGACACAGCAGGAAGACGGCCAGGATGGGAGGGGGACACCTACTGTTCCCCTTGAGGACAAGAGCGGCCTCTGCAGAACGCCAGCCCGGGTCGTGCTGGGGCTGTGGCCTCAGACCCCGACATCACAGGTTTCACGCGCTCTCTCACGAGCTGGGTGCACGGTGCCCAAACCGCAGAGATGTTAGCCCGTGTAGGAATCCCTCTGTGTCGCCGCCCACACCAGCACGGCCTCGGGGCCTCATCCTTCCTCTTCCTCCACCTGTTCGCCAGAAATAGAGCCGCTCGGGTCGCCTGCTGTCAAGTGCCGCGCGGAGGTATGCGCCCCCGACGCCGGCCGCCCGCTCTGCATGGGATCTTTTTAGAGTGTCGACATCCAGCCCACTTGTGCTGTGGCCAGAAATAACCTGTCCCACTGGGATGTGCAAGGCATCCGGGAGACGCGGGCTTGGGAGCATCTAGTCCAGCCTCTGTGGGCACGGCTGCTGGGACGGGACACACGAGGAGAGACACCGTCCTACAGCCTCCACCCGACCAGACGCGGGAGCCCGTCAGCCATCCACGCCTTTGCGTTGACCTGTTTGTACCAAGGACTCACAGCGATGTTTTCATCTTAAAACAAACAAGGGGTTGGGGCACCTGGGTGGCTCAGTCGGTTAAGCATCCGACTTTGGCTCAGGTCATGATCTCACGGTTCGTGAGTTCGAGCCCCGCGTCGGGCTCTGTGCTGACAGCTCAGAGCCTGGAGCCTGTTTCAGATTCTGTGTCTCCCTCTCTCTCTCTGACCCTCTCCCGTTCATGCTCTGTCTCTCTCTGTCTCAAAAGTAAATAAACGTTAAAAAAAATTAAACAAACAAACAAACAAACAAACAAGGGGCACCGGGGGGAGCTCAGCCATTTCAGCATCTGACTTCGGCTCAGGTCATGATCTCACAGTTCACGGGTTCAAGCCCCATGTCGGGCTCTGTGCTGACAGCTCGGAACCTGGAGCCTGCTTCGGATTGTGTGTCTCCCTCTGTCTGCCTGTCGCCTGCTCATTCTCTCTCTCTCCCTCTCTCCCTCTCTCTCTCTCTCAAAAATAAATAAACATTAAAAAAATTTTAGGGGCCAAAAAAAAGAAATTTTTTTTTTAATTTTTTTTTTCAACGTTTTTTATTTATTTTTGGGACAGAGAGAGACAAAGCATGAACGGGGGAGGGGCAGAGAGAGAGGGAGACACAGAATCGGAAACAGGCTCCAGGCTCCGAGCCATCAGCCCAGAGCCTGACGTGGGGCTCGAACTCACGGACCGCGAGATCGTGACCTGGCTGAAGTCGGAGGCTTAACCGACTGCGCCACCCAGGCGCCCCAAAAAAGAAATTTTTTTAGGGGCGCCTGGGGGGCTCAGTCATTTCAGCCTCCAACTTCGGCTCAGGTCATGATCTCGCGGTTCATGAATTCAACCCCCGTATCAGGCTCTGTGCTGACAGCTCGGAGCCTGGAGCCTGCTTCGGATTCCGTGTTTCCCTCTCTCTCTGCCCCTCCCCTGCTTGTGCTCTGTGTCTCTGTCTCAAAAATGAATAAACATTAAAAAATTAAAACAAACAACGAAACAAAAAGTCTTCTGTCTGCTGTCTGTCACTATGATTATGTGCGTCTTGACCACAATCTCTGCTTCGAGAGCTAGAAATGCAGCTCGATGGTGCTCCCGGCACTCAGCACCCGCCGAGGGATCCCTCCTGGGAGCCCCAACGACGGTGACCCGGGCCCTGTGCACCTAGCTGTGTTGCAATCTTGCATTTACACACCTGCGGTCCCCGCAGATGCGGAGCCCCGAGTGCCACTGCCATCCACTCTATGCCCCGATTGTCACATGGGTCACACGGCACCATAATTATCCTAAGATGTGCCTGTTCCTGAGGTCGGGCGCGCAGGCAGGTTCCCCGGTGCCCTCGCAGCCTGTGGGAGTGGGGTTATCACGCGCCATGGGCACAACCTGTGGAATGCGTGAACAGGGGGACCTCTCTGCTTCTGACAGAAGTGATCCAGCGTTCGGTGAAAATGTATCACTCCTCAGAAGGCAGTTGGGTGCACAGTCCCACGGACAGGGGACCCTTGTGCCGCCCAGTGGCCTGGAGTCATTTCTGGGGGACACCCCCCCACACATGTGGCCTCTGAAGAGAGTCCTTGTGCCCTGAGGGTGCCCGGCCACCATCACAGGATCTCCCTACAGAGTGAGCTCCTCCGGCCACAGCAAGAGAAGCCGCACAGCCAGCACCTAAAATCCACAGGTTGGAGGGCAAAGCCATAGAGGCAGGCTCTGTCCCCAAACCCCTCCCCCACAAGGCTCGCGAAGTCTCCATCAGGCCAGCAGCCTCTGCACCCCCAGAGGGAAGGACAGCACCTGTCCACAGACCCTACCCGACAGCCACCTGGAGAGGCTCAGCAGAAAGCTGGGAGGAATTCGAGGCATGGGGCAGGTGTGGGGATGAAATCCATGTGCAAAAGTTCAAAGCCATCTTGATAGTTCATGGGATTATGAAAGTAATGCAAAGAGAGATACCAAATTATATATAATAGAGTGTACTATGTTATATTGTTATGGGCTATGCATACGCATATTATCTGTAGCTGTTCTGTTATACAACGTATATACACGTATGATATATTTCTGTAACATATTACATCCTCATGTATTACATAAGTATATGATATGATTATATTTTCCATTCTATATGCATATGATATAATGTTGTGGAATATTAGATATATAATTCTAATGCACATAATTTTTGTGGATACGTGTATGTCTACCGGAAACTCTTTGCTCATCTGGACGCCAGTGGAAACTTTCACTCACAGCCTCAGATGTTCCGCTGGGTCTTTCTGTGTGCACATATGTCATTTACGAACCAGTGGTATGTTTATATGTATTGTAAAGGAAATACTTGTACTTTCAATCTTTCCATTTATGATCTATCTGTCTTATCTATCATCTATCTAATCTATTCATTCATCCATCCCTCTCTCATCCATTTTCTATCCGTCTATCGTCTGTCCATCCATCCGTCCATCTATGCATCCATCTGTCCATCTATCTATTCATCTGTGTATCATGTATCTATCATCCATCCCTCATATCTATCTATCATCTGTATCCATCCATCCATCCATCCATCCATCCATCCATCCATCTATCCATCATATGTGTCTATCTACCTAATTGATCTATCCATCATTATCTATGTATCTATCTATCATGTATCTATCCATCCATCATATCTATCATCTATCTGTCCATCCATCCATCCATCCATCCATCCATCCATCCATCCGTTCATCATATCTATCTATCGATCTATCCATGCCTTATGTCTATCGTCTATCTACCCATCCATCCATCTATATACTATTTATCTTTTCTTTCTTTCTCTCTCTCTCTCTTTCTTTCTTTCTTTTCTTTCTTTCTTTCTTTCTTTCTTTCTTTCTTTCTTTCTTTCTCTTTCCTTCCATCTATCATCTACCTACATCTCGTTTTCACTCCATGTCCGGAAGGAAAATCAGACCCATCGTGTGTGCTACTTTTCAAAGACTCAAGGGCCAATTGCCTTTGTGCATTTCCAGGGAAAGATCTTGCACCGTCTTGGACAATGTGATCAGGTTTGGGTTTCAAGTCGGTCAGAAAGGAGACTGAAGTTAACAATACACTTCTTTCGTGGAACCCAGTTCTGACTCTGCCACAGTCCTGGCCGTTAGCAAAAGGCAATTCGACAGAAAGTTCACGAGCTGTGCAGGCAAGATGGGTCTTGAACCACCCGCATCACTGACGGTCGTGGGAACGTTCTGTGGCTCCCAGGGAAGCCGTTTGCTGTACGTGAACCTCAGAAATGTCACCAACTCTGAGAGGTCGCCCATCAGGTCACCGGGAGAGCATGTCAGGGGGTGAAGCAGGCCCCCTGTTCCCCACACCATCTTGTCCCATCTGTGATGTGAGCACAGGGTAGATGGGATACACCCAGTACTGTGTCTGCTTGGACCCAGAGGAGCTCTGTGCCCCCACGACTCCCAGAAAGGCTCACAGAGCAGTGTGTTTCTGCCATGGAAGTGCCTGGTGGCGTTCGACACTGAGGATTAGGAGTTAATTACATACTTCAGATTCTGGAGCCAGACAGTAATGCGGCTTTAATGCCATGCGTGGCTGTGATTTCCTGAAATCTGCTGGTACATAACCTCTGGGGCATGACCAAGAGCCCTTAAAATAACCTGACTTACGTGCTGCCAGAACACGACTTAATTCAGCCGTCCTCTGCAAGGGCATTCTTTCCACACGGGCTGCTTAGGAGGACACAGCAGATGGCTGGGGCCGGCAAAGTTGGGGCGTCCTCCCGGGCCATGGGATGGCACTGTGATGTTGGGGGGACAGCCCAGGCTGGTCAGTTTGTCCCAAGTCGCCCCCACAATGCTGTTTAAGACCATCATCCTGGACTTCTGCTTGTACACAGAGTCAGGCCTCCGTGCTGTGTTCTCTTCCCAGGGATCCCCAGTGTGTGAATGCCCCCTGGCCACATGACAAATGAGCACACACTGGGGTCCTAGAACAGCATGAACTCATCCTCCCCCAGCTCTGGACACCAGAAGTCTGATATCCAGGAGGGGCAGGGCTGCTGAGATCCAGGTGGGGCAGGGCTTCTGAAATCCAGGCAGGGCAGGGCTGCTGAGATCCAGGCAGGGCAGGACCGCTGAGATCCAGGCAGGGTGGGGCCGCTGAGATCCAGGCAGGGCAGGGCTGCTGAGATCCAGGCAGGACAGGGCTGCTGAGATCGAGGAGGGGCAGGGCCACTGAGATCCAGGCAGGGCAGGGCCCCTGAGATCCAGGAAGGGCAGGGTCCCTGAGATCCAGGCAGGGCAGGGCCACTGACATCCAGGAGGGGCAGGACCACTGAGATGCAGGCAGGGAAGGACCACTGAGATCCAGGACGGGCAGGGCCCCTGAGATCCAGGCAGGGCAGGGCCCCTGAGATCCAGGCAGGGCAGGGCCGCTTAGATCCAGGAGCATGACCCATGACACGAGGTGGGACAAGGCTGTGCTTCCTCCAGAAGCTCCAGGGAGGGTCCTTCCTGCCTCTTCCAGCTTCTGGGGCCCCAAGGATCCCTGGGCTCCTAGCTGTCTCCCTCCCATTCCATGTTCTGGAAGTTACGATGTGGACATTTCTCTTGGGTAGCCCCCATTTCACCCATTACACGTGTTTACCTCGCCATAATTCCTTCCTGAGTAGGTAGGACATTTAGAGATTCTCACATGGACACATGCACGCACGCGCGCGCGCACACACACACGCACACACACACAGCCATGTGACCCCACCGCAGACAAGCATTTATATCACATTTCAGTCCCGTTGTACCTAAGCAGCAGAATTTCTGGGTCAAAGGCCAAGTCTATGTTTAACCCTTGAGAAACCAGCAGACAAAGTACAAACCGCACGGCGTCCCCTGTGTGTGACGACTCCCAGGGGCTCTGTATCCCCATTACGACAAGGCCCTGCCAGCCGGCACAGCTCACACACCGGCATGTTATCTCGGCCTGTGGGCTCCAGCCAAGAGCCTTGGTTCTGCCCAGACACAGGGAGCTCATTCCTGCCTCAGGACCTGCCCCCTGGATGCATTCCGTGCCTGGGACCCTTCCCCACATTTTCGGGGCTAATTCCCAGTGTTTTGTGTCTCCAGACTGCGCAGCTGAGAGGAGCCAGCGAGACCCTCTGGAACAGTCCTTCACAGCATCAGAGACACCCCCTTTGCATCGCCACCCCTCCCCAAGAACAGCAAACCCGTTTCTGCCCTCACGCTGTGTGCAGTAACCAGTCCGTAATCAAGATTATTCACGTGTGGAAACAGAAAGACCTAGATCTTTTCCGGGGGGGTGGGAGGTGGAAGAGGAGATCATGACTGGAGATTTTTGTTCTCTTTATCCTGGGCCCATATTTTTCAAGTTCTCTCCAATCAGTCCCTATGTCTTTTATAATCCTCAAAGAAAGAAAGAAAGAAAGAAAGAAAGAAAGAAAGAAAGAGGAAAAAGTAAAAGAAATGATCCAAATCACTCACTTTGGCTATCTGAAATACAGCCCCATGTCGTTAAGAAAAATGCTCGGGGTCAAATGTAGGTCTTCAGCAGGAAAAAAAAACAGCGTTTACCACAGCAAGTGCCGACCGGCTGCCTTTATGCTGACGGAAACAGAAGACAGTATCACATCCCAGATCCTAAGAGTTTCTGCCTCATTTTTCAGGGGCAGATGTATGCCTTAGCAAGAGTCCTGCCTCTGAGGCTTTCATTAGACTAAAGAATTATCCAGAAAACAATCTTTTCTTCCTTAAAGACAAATTTGTGAGCTGTCTTCCAATGCCGTATATTGCTGAGGACAGTGAGATTGCCTTCTGCCCTTTTCTTTCCCAAAGTTATTTATAGCCTACGCTTTTCCAAAACAATTTTCACGCAGATTAATTTTTAGCCCGTGCGGGTATCACTATGGGAAATTTGGGAGACGGAGAGAACATTTTTTAAATCACTTACTACCTCTCTCGACCACGCTAACGGAAATGATTCTCACTTTGAGGATTACCTCCTGGTTTCTCAGAGGCTATTTTGACAGAGCGCACATCCTGCTTTGCTACGTAACCATCCCCTTTGCCTCTGTAACAAGCACATATCCTGCGGTCTCTGTGCTTGCTTGTAGCCATTGTCATCATGTGCAACCCTGCAGACTGTCCAGAGTAAAGCTATCAAAACTCACTGAACACATTCCATTCTTGATCGTCTCGACTGCTTTCAATTTTTTCACCATTACGGGTCTTACAGTGCTGGAGAGGAGCGCTTGCTGTGGGGGGCTGTTTTCGCAAGAGTTTTACGGAGGTAGGATTTGGAACTGCATCTTGTGAAGGTCCCTGAGCTATCTGAGTGCAGCAACAATTCGCTTCTGAAGACATCTAAGGCAGCGTGCAAAAGCCATGCAATCTGTTCATTACATTAAAATAAAGACCAGCAGCCTGAAGGATGGAGGGGACCTAGCCACCCCCTATTAGGTGCCTTCCCTGTATCTCTTCCACCAACACAGGTGACCCCACCAACCTCAAGGAGGGCAATTCTGCTCAAGCTCCGCAATGATGTTTTTCTGGCTCCATGCAATGGAATCAAATAAAAGAGTCCCCCTCCCCCATTACTTAAAGGCTGTACTTCATGACCCCCAGGAGTTCCAGAGATGAGACAGCTCATCTTCTAAGGGGGCTGGACGGGGTGTTGATGGTGAGTGACTGAGGGCTTGTTGTAGGTATGTAGGCTCTGTGGCCACAGTGAACACGGGTGCTGTGTGAGCCTCCGGGGGTGGTCACAACAAATGACTCCACACTGGGAATTTACAACCACAGGAAGCCATCTTCTTCCAGCTCTGGAGGGCAGAGTCTGAGACCCAGGTGGGACAGGGCTGCTGAGACCCAGGCAGGGCAGGACGCTTGAGATCCAGGAGGGGCAGGGCCGCTGAGATCCAGGCAGGGAAGGGCTGCTGAGACCCAGGTGGGACAGGGCTGCTGAGATCCAGGTGGGGCAGGGCTTCTGAAATCCAGGCAGGGCAGGGCCACTGAGATCCAGGGAGGGCAGGGCCACTGAGATCCAGGCAGGGCAGGACCACTGAGATCCAGGCAGGGCAGGGCCACTGAGATCCAGGGAGGGCAGGGCCACTGAGATCCAGGCAGGACAGGGCTGCTGAGATCGAGGAGGGGCAGGGCCACTGAGATCCAGGCAGGGCAGGGCCACTGAGATCCAGGAGGAGCAGGGCCACTGAGATTCAGCCAGGACCACTGAGATCCAGGAGGGGCAGGGCCACTGAGATCCAGGCAGGCAAGGGCTGCTGAGATCCAGGAGGGGCAGGACCACTGAGATCCAGGAGGGGCAGGACCACTGAGATCCAAGGTGGGCAGGGCTGCTGAGATCCAGGTGGGACAGGTCCAGCTGAGATCCAGGAAGGGCAGGACCACTGACATCCAGGAGGGGCAGGACCACTGAGACCCAGGAGGGGCAGGACCACTTAGATCCAGGCAGGGCAGGGCCACTGAGATCCAGGAGGGACAGGACCGCTGAGATCCAGGTGGGACAGGACACTGAAATCCAGGGGCAGGGAAGGGCCCGTGAGATCTAAGCTGGGGAGGGTTGCTGAGATCCAGGAGTGGCAGGACCACTGAGATCCAGGAGGGGCAGGGCCGCTAAGATCCAGGCAGGACCCCTGAGATCCAGGTGGGGCAGGACCACTGAGATCCAAGCAGGGCAGGGCCGCTGAGATCCAAGCAGCGCAGAGCTGCTGAGATCCAGGCAGGGCAGGGCTGTGCTCCCTCCAGAGGCTCCAGGGAAGGGTCCTTCCTGCCTCTTCCAGCTTTTGGGGCTCCCGGCATCCCTGGGCTTTTGGCCATGTCCCTCTCGTCTCTGCCTCCATCTGTGTGTGGCTTCTCCTCTGTGTCTGTGTCTCCCCTCTTTTGTCTCCTGTAAAGACACCTGTCATTGGATTTAGGGTCACCGTCATCCAGGTGAGCTCACCTAGAGTTCCTTCACTCACGTCTGCAAAGACCCGATTTCCAAATAGAATGCTATTCTGAGATTGCAGAATGGTTCTGCGGGCTTTTCTCTTGTCAGGTCTCCAAATGCTCATCGGAATCTGCAAGGGGAGGGCCTTGAGGGTGTCACCAAGAAGGACACTGAGGCCCAGAGAGGGTGAGGCAGAGCCTTTGTCACCAGGAGGAAGACAGGGACACAGCGGGGTGACGCATCTCACAGCCGCATGAGTGAGAGCAGGCACGAAGCAGAAACAGCCCGAGCGTGTGTAGACAGAGGAACAGATCAAGTGTGGTCCATCCTTGTGCGGGACTATTACTTGGCCATGAAGAGGAGGAAAGTTCTGACAATGCAGCCACGTGGACAGATCCGGAAACCACAACGCTCAGGGAGAGAAGCAGACACAGAGCATGGGATTCTGTTCCTACGAAATGTCCACAAGCAGGGCCAGGGCACGGACAGGAAGCAGATTCCTGGTCACCAGGGGCTGGGGCAGGGGAAGGACAGTGACTGGCAAGGGGACGGGGTCTCCCTTTTGGGAGACCCTTTTGGTCTCCCTCTGGTTTTGGCACCAGAGAGGGGCGACATCCGCACCGTATGTGAATGTGATAAATGCCACTGGATTGGTCACTTGAAAATAGTTAATCTGGGGGTGCCTGGGTGGCTCAGTCGGTTAAGCGTCCGACTCTTGCTCTGGGCTCAGGTTACGATGTCATGGTTCACGGGTTCGAGCCCCACACTGGGCTCTGCGCCGACAGTGTGGAGCCTGCCAGGGATTCTCTCCCTGTCTTTGTGCCCCTCCCCTGCTCGTGTGCGTGCAGTGTCTTGCTCTCTCAAAATATATACACAAATAATAAAATCAAATAGCTAGTTTTATGTTATGTGACTTTTACTTAAACAAAATATTTTAAATAAAAGTTCGAAAATGGAAGAGTTGTAGGCGGTCACGCGGTGTTCTGAGAGGCCCAGGAAGACATGTGCCAAAGGCACGTGAGTAGCTCAGGGAGCCACGGAAGGGATAGACCCAGCCCGTGTCGGCTGGCCCTTCGGAGGTGACCCGGAGCCCCAGGACCGAGGCTGGCGGGAGCCGGGGTCGCAACAAAGCCCCCACAGCCCTGATCCCTGCGTCACTGCACCTCTGTCGAGCCCAGGAGACAAGTGTGGCCAGCCGGGCGGGGCTGCTCCAACACCTGGGTTCCCACCTGTGTCCAGGTGAGGAGGGGCCGGCAAGGTGGTGACACGAAGAAAAAGTGCACGCAGCCCCGGGTCACAAGGGTCCCTGGAGAGCGGGGTCCGCGTCCAGGCCACTGTGAAGTCACGTCTGTCAGCAGACCAGGGGCGGTGAGGTCACGGAGGTCACTCTGGCACCTAGGTCAGCTCTGCCCTCCCGCCCGGGTCTGGGGGTCCAATGGTCCGTCCTGCCGTCCAGCGCGTACGAGGCTGGAGTCAGCCCCTGCTTGTACGTGGGACCCTGGATGTCCAGATCCACGTGTGCGGATGGGACTTTGATAGGCAAAGTCTTCCTTCTGGAAACACCCCGCAGAAAGCCAGGCTTCCCCGCCGCGGAGCTGGTCGGCACGCGTGTTTTCCCTCTGACGTGTCAGCTGTCTGCGGAGCGCGAACAAAGAAGCTTAGCACCCCACATTCCGGTGTAAGCCAAAGCCCCCACTCGGAGATCGCAGTGGGGGGCATGTCTCACTAGGAGTCGGGTGCTGGTGATTATTATCGCTAACAACGCCCGAGTCGGCTGAGTCACAGGAGCAGCACGACGGAAAACGCCGCGGTCTGCGTCTGTCCCCAGCATCTCCCCGAGGACGGACACGATCCCGGCTGCACGCGCCCAGCTCTGCCCGCAGCCGGGCCCCCAGTCTTGTCATTTTCAGCTGCTGATTCTTGACCCGGATGCCATGCTCTGCTCAAGCACCCCAATCCTGCCCACACCCCCGATTTCTGGGCCACGGGCGTGGCATCATCTTCCAACCTGCCGCGGGATGTATGCGTAATGGGGTGCCCGTAATTCTCCGTCACCCCCAAAGGGCTAATCTCCCCCCCCCCTTCCCCAGGTGCTTATCAGGGTCTCCACGGCGTAATGTGCACTTTAATTCTCCACTGGTGGCCACCCTTTATTTGTTTATTTATTTATGTATTTTGGCGACGGAGCTGGTGCTGGCAAGGTAATAACAGGACGCAGGGTCTCCACGGCGTAATGTGCATTTCTGCACTTTATAGAATATTGAATAGACTTCATTATTTCTTTCAATACCGGAGTGCATTCTGCCATTTGATTACCTGAACCAGAAGCATTTCCATACGCCATCCATCACCCTGACCAGTGCAAAGCACTGAATATTCAGATTAAATTGGAACTTTTTCCCTACGAATAAGGAATTGGATTCTATTCTGTAATATACACTGTCTCCGGGGACAGGAAATTGAGTTGAAGGTTGCGGAAGGCGAGTAAGGAAATTTTATTATCCAAATACAAAATTCTTTTCCGTATCATCAAACCCTGAAACGGAGCCATGGGGAACCAGGGGGTCAGCAGAGAATTCCATCAGAGATGAAAACGGAAAAGGGGGCATTTTTCGATGTAACTTTTATTTCTCCAAACGAGTGCTAAGCACGGGACAAAGAGGTATTTGTCAAGGTCTGTGGCCTTCCTCTGACGGATCAGGAAGCAGTCTCGATGAATTAAAAACGAGGCAAAGCACCTCCAGGAAGTTTCGCGCTTGGAGGCCAGAAGGCGGAGCCCTGAGGGGGCTCACACGTCCCTCGTGGACTCCGGGCACAGAGATGGTGCCCACGTGTCCGTCCTGTGCTCTTCGTGCTGCACTGAGTAGCCATCCTGTGCTCTTCGTGCTGCACTGAGTAGCCATTCGACCTCAAGGAGAGGACACAGCCGGCCTTTTCCTCCACTCCTGCCCCAACCCAGAGATTCACTCTCTGGAGCACGGAAATAGGTTTCCACGACACGTACAGAGCAAAGACCGACCGATACCTCTTAAAACAAAAACAGAAACAAAACAAAAACAAACAAAAACCTCATGCTCTCTCATGAGACCCAGTACCAGGCATCCCGGGCATTCTTTGGGAGAAGGACTGATCTCCTTGGACTTTCCCCCGAATGTTTAAAATACACAAAATGGGCAAAGTGTACTCATTAGACAGAGTAGCTCGAGCCTCCTCGAGGGCCACTTGAACCAGCTGGATCAAAGCACAGATGCCTGGTTTTATTTCACTAGAGTCTTCCCATTTTAACAAGGACCCAGAGTGTTAGTTCCTGGGGCATCCATAACAAATTCCCATAACCTGGGTGCATAAAACCACAGGAATTCATGCTCTCCCAGCTCTGGAGACTAGAAGTCTGACATCCAGGCAGGGCAGGGATCCTGATCCTGGTGGGGCAGGACCACTGAGATCCAGGGGGGCAGGACCACTGAGATCCAGGAGGGGCAGGGCTGCTGAGATCCAAGAGGGGCAGGACTGCCGAGATCCAGGCAGGGCAGGACCGCCGAGATCCAGGCAGGGCTGTGCTCCCTCCTGAGGCTCCAGAGGAGGGTCCTTCCTGCCTCTTCCAGCTTCTGGGACTCCAGGCGTCCCTGGGCTCGTGGCTGCGTCCCTCCCACATGGGTCTTCACATCTTCACACGGCTTCTCCTCTGTGTCTTTCTTCTTCTGTCTCTCCTAAGGACAATTGTCATTGGATACAGGACCACTGTGATAGAGGACGGTCTTAGGTCCTTCACTTTATCACATCTGTAAAGACCTATTTCGAATGAGGGTCCCCTTCCCAGGTTTGAAAGTTGAGACGTGGACATAACTTTTGGGGTTGCCACTGAACACGCACACCCAGGGTAGGGGGAACAGTCACTTACATAAGAACCAAAGTTTCGCTTTTCAGGCCCACACTCGGCTTGTGAGCACGTTCACCTGATTTTCAGGTGACGGCCCCACCGGCCAACATCCGTAAATGCCTGGTCGCTTCACCCTTTAAATAAGGCTGGTTCAAGCCCTGCATTGTGCTCTGTGCTGACGGCTTGGAGCCTGGAGCCTGCTTCCGACTCTGTGTCTCGCTCTCTGATTCTCCCCCACATGCACTCTCTGTCTCTAAAAATAAAAACACATTTAAAAAAATTCAAAAATTGAGGGGAAACTCACATAATGTAAAGAGAACTACTTCAAACTGTCCATCTCAGGAGCATTTTTTTTTTCCAACGTTTTTAATTTATTTTTGGGACAGAGAGAGACAGAGCATGAATGGGGGAGGGGCAGAGAGAGAGGGAGACACAGAATCGGAAACAGGCTCCAGGCTCCGAGCCATCAGCCCAGAGCCTGACGTGGGGCTCGAGATCACACGAGATCACGCGAGATCACGCGAGGTCACGCGAGATCACGCGAGGTCACGCGAGATCACGCGAGGTCACGCGAGATCACGCGAGATCACGACCTGGCTGAAGTCGGACGCTTAACCGACTGCGCCACCCAGGCGCCCCTCAGGAGCATTTAACACTCTCCCAAAGTTGTGCAACCCCCAGCTCCGTCTGGTTCCAGAACATTCTCAGCCCCTCCAAAAGGACACCCTGTCCCCTTAGGCATTAATGCCCAGCGCCCTCCTCAGCAGCTGAGGGCCATTAATCTTTCTGTTTGCATGGATGTGTGTATTCTGGACATTTCACATAAAATGAATCATGCACTCCGTGCCCAGACTCACCTGCCAGACTTTAAGTGTTTGCTTCTTTTGAGAGCGTGCACGCATCTGGGTGAGAGCAGAGAGCGAGGAAGACAGAAGCCCAAGCAGGCTCTGTGCTGACAGCACAGAGCCCAGTGGAGGCCCTGAACTCACAGACCACGAGATCATGACCTGACCTGAGCCAAAGTCGGACGTTTAAGTGACTGAGCCACCCAGGCGCCCCTCAACCCTGCAGTTTTTGTTTTTTTTTTTTTAATATATGAAATTTATTGTCAAAATGGATTCCATACGACACCCAGTGCTCATCCCAAAAGGTGCCCTCCTCAATCCCCATCACCCACCCTCCCCTCCCTCCCACCCCCCCATCAACCCTCAGTTTGTTCTCAGTTTTTAAGAGTCTCTTATGCTTTGGCTCTCTCCCACTCTAACCCCGCCCCCTTTTTTTTTCCTTCCCCTCCCCCACGGGTTTCTGTGAAGTTTCTCAGGATTCACATAAGAGTGAACCCTGCAGTTTTAAAGGTCTCCGTGTTGTCTCTACAATCCTGATTGCAAAGCAGCCCATTCTTGTCTGAACTGGTTGGTGTCTTTCGGGTTGTAATTTATCAAATGCAGACATTCTGATCCTTTCCCCATATTTGTCTCTTTCTCTCCTCACACTTGCACATTCCACCATGTAATTGTGCACTGAGTTTCCTAATTATATAAATTGCCGCTTCCACCCCATCAGACTAGGAAACCTTTGAGATCATGAACTTTTATTTATCTGTGTCCTCAGGCTTGTACCATACACTCAGAAACCCAGTAGGAGGCAGTTTAATCATGCTGCGTTCCAGCAAAATAAATACACTGTGAGTAAATTAAAACGGAAAGAACTGGGGCGCCTGGGTGGCTCAGTCGGTTGAGCATCTGACTGGCTCAGGTCACGATCTTACATACGTGAGTTCGAGCCCCACATCGGACTCTGTGCTGACAGCTCGGAGCCTGGAGCCTGCGTCGGAGTCTGTGTCTCCCTCTCTCTCTCTGCCCCTCCCCTGCTTGCACTCTCTCCCTCTCTCTCTCTCTCTCTCAAAAATAAACATTAAAAAAATTAAACATAAATAAAAAATAAAACTGGGCTCTTGAATCAGGCAAATAGACGGAGGTCTGAAAAAAAAAAAAAAACGCACACATGCAAGACCTCTGTAACTCTTTCCCGTGGATGAAAGGGCAAATCTGAACAACCTCCAGTCTTTTTTTAAGCATTTATGATTTTTCCATTCTCTTTAGTTTGTTTAGAGCTGCCATAAATTCGTTTCATTTTTGTTGTTTTGCTCAACATTTTTATTTGTCTCTGAAATCTTTTTAAAGATTTTATCTTTAAGCAATCTCTCCACGCACGTGGGGCTGGAACTCACAACCCCGAGATCAAAAGTTGCTTGTTCCTCTGGCTGAGCCAGCCCGGCGGCCCCTTCTTTGGAAGCTTATTAAAATAGGAGTGAACAAACTAAAATTACTTTTCAGTTACCAGGTCCATAGAGCATTTTACCTAAAATCCCATTGCTTAGGTTGGAAAGTGTTAAGGGATGTTCTCTCTGCTTTTTGTCCTGGGGCAGTGACACCGTAGAACAAAACGCAATGACCAATGACCGTAAACAGTCTTTGCTGCAAAAACTTCCCAAGGCCACTTCATCCATGGTTCTGCCTCTGGAAACCTATCATGGGAGAACCACCCTGCTTTGAATCAAGGGAGAGGCAGTGATGCTGGGTCCTGGGCTGTCTGAGTCCCACAAGGAAGGGGGTGCAGGGGAGACGGGCTGGCTCCCAAGAAGGAAACGATCCAGCGACGACAATGCGACATCATGGAAGGTGCCCGTCAGCTCTCCCCACCGTTGCTGAGTGTTCAAGGCTCGACACAGGAAAAGACCAGATCCCTACCCTTCCAAACTGTACGAAAGGACGTCTCATTGAGCAAGAGACAAAAGCAAATGTTGGAAAGGAAATCCGTGAGGAGCAAAGTGCAGCCAAAAAAACTGAGGAAGAGAGAAGCAGAATTCATAAATAGTATGCAGACGGGCCAATCCGAAGACGCTCTGACACAAGTTCAAAGGGCTCCTCGTTAGCTTTTGACAGGAAGTCACTCGAAATCAAACACATGCACATTGACGGCTATCCTGGGGTTCGTTTTAAGGATAGAAACAAAGCTTGTTCAAGAGAAGAAAAAGCAACTCGTGTTGGAGGAACACACCTAGCAGAACCAGACTCGATCGCCCTGTGCAGCTGCACAAAGCGGGCGTCTTTGCAGCTTAGGGTCAGCCGGGGACCTGGGAGACGCAACCTCGCGGGCACTGCCTTTGGGGCGTCTTTCCTTCCCAAGTCCAAGTGCGCCATCGGCCTCCTTGGCTCTGCAGGCACGCACGTTGTTATTTTGTTAGTCATGTTACTCAGTGATGGGAGGCAGGAGAGTCTGCCTGTCCGAGGCTGAGGACGTGCAGACCAGCTGCTTCGAGGGGCCAGGTGGGTTGTCCACAGAGGGAACTGCACTCAGGTGGATGAACGAAGGTGCCCGCGAACCATGCCAGCACCCTCCTCTCCAACCTCCCCCTGGATAATACCCCAGGGAAGTTGACTCAGCTGTTCCTTGCCCCCCACCCCTGGAATGCAGAACTTCTGGAATCTACCTCTCCACTGGCACACTCCCCACCCCCACCCGTCTCTCCTGGGAGCCTCCTGACACTCCCTGGAAGTCAGGCAGGACCAGGGGGGGCATCCTTCCTGTAATCAGCAGACTTTGCTCCTGTTTAGGGGCGACTGTGCACAACCCTGGCCCCGGGGGGGGGGGGGTCTCAGGGCCCCACAGCACGTTTGTCCTCCCAGGCCAGGATCTTTGCGGGGGCCAGCACATACTGAGGGTGCATTCTGTTTCTGTCCCGGACCTTATTTCTGTCCGGCTGGCAACCACACAGGCACTGCCTTGGGCCCCACCACTACGCCCCGGGCCCCGGGCGTATAAAGACACCTTGTGCAGGAGCTCAAAAAAGCCCTTTCCCCGCCAAAACCACAGCGATGCACAGGGCAGTGAGTGGCAGCTCCTTCGCAGACCCGGGGTGAAAGGCGCATTTGTTCCTGGACAAGATGTCTGTATGTGATAAACCCAAAGGGCCATCTGTATTAATATTTACTTCTCTCCAGAAATGACAGTATGGCACACAAGCATTTTGCTTCCCAATTAACAGAAACAACTTCACAGAATTCCTGCGTTATGGCGCCCTCCCGAAGAGAGCATACGCCGATTTTTATCTGCAGGTAGGCAACACAGACTGGGTTTGAAATCATCACACACGCAAAATAAAACCAGAGGGTTAGTGAGTCTAGCTATATATACTTATACTGCTGAGAAGCAGAATCCAGCTCGTAAAACCTTCAAAGGACCCCTAAAAGAGGGAGCAGACCCCAGTGAAAACTTTTTTTTTTTTTTTTTTTTTGCAAAATCACGTTAGGAAGAAAACAACTTGAGACACAAGAGGAAGGAGGTGCATGTCGTGCAACGTGCGTGACTGAACGAGTCTGTTAAAAGCACAAACGCAAATAGGCTACTGGGGGTGGGGGGGTGCAAAAGGCCATTTCAGTAACTAATTTCACCTCCCGCAAAAGAGATTTATTATTTTTGCAATTACAAAAGCAGTACGTTCTCACGCTAAGCAGCCAATTTTTAAGAGATCTACGTCTGCAAACCTTCCTTACCGTGCGAGAAACAAAATTAACGTAAACGGGGTTGCCTACTTATGAAATCTGCAGCCCCAGCCTCGAGCTCGCTCTCGACAGCCGCAGCGCGCAGTCGCGTTCTTGTGCTCGGCATGCACGCACTGCGCATGCCCGCGCGCGCTCCCGGTGGGCACCCACTGCGCACGGCCGCCCGTGGTCGCCCGACAGACGCCATGCCGGCTCGCTCTCGGCTGGCACGTACTGCGCATGGCCGAACCGGCAGGCTACATCGCCACTCCACCCCGCCCCCCCCCCCCCCGCCGCCACCACGGCCAGCACGCACGCGCGGCGCATGCTCACACTTCCGCGGCCCTCCGGTCTCTCGGGCGTGTGCCGCAACCCGAAAAAAGCCTAAAAGCGGAACGTGGTCATGTCCGGTGGCCGCCGCTCTTGCGTCCCCCTCCTCGCAAAGCCCCTACATCCCCGCAGAGCCCCCCGGCGAGGCCCCAGCCGGTCCCGTGCACGCCGGCCTGCGGCGCCCGGGGCCGCCGTGATGACGCCACGCGTCGCGGTGACGCACGACGTAGGCGACCTTCTTTGGGAGCGCGGCCGGCGCGCCCGTTTTGAAGCTGCCCAGAGCTGCGCGGGCCTCTCCGCGGTCCTGCCGGTACGCCTCGCTGGGCCTCGGGGTCCGCGCAGCCCCCGAGGCGCCGGCGGCGCCCTCAGGCCGGAACCCCGCCGGCGGCGCCCTCAGGCCGGAACCCCGGCACTACCCTCACCCGCGTCCCCGGACCCCGGGCCTGCGAACCCCGCCTCCCCAGGAACCCGGCCTCAGTTGCGAACCCCGCCTCCCCGGGAACCCGGCCTCAGTTGCGAACCCCGCCTCCCCGGGAACCCGGCCTCAGTTGCGAACCCCGCCTCCCCGGGAACCCGGGCTCAGTTGCGAACCCCGCCTCCCCTTGAACCCGGGCTCCGGGCCTGCGAACCACGCCTCCCCGGACCCCGGGCTCCGCTGCGAACCCTGCCTCCCTGGGCTTCAGGCCTGCGAACCCCGCCTCCCTGGGCTTCCGGCCTGCTACCCCCACCTGCCCGGACCCGGACCCTAGGCCCGCAACCCCCCACCGGCGGCCTTCATCTGCCCCGCCCAGGTGCATTCAGGCCAGACCCCGGTTCCTGGCGTCAGGCGGGGGTGCACACGGTGGAGGGGGCTCCCGGGGAAGGAGCGTCCGAGTCTCGGAGATGCCGCCCGGCAAAGTCCTGCAGCCCGTCCTGAAAATGAAGGTGGACGAGCTGTTCCTGTGCTGGCTCAGCGAGTCCAGCACGCAGACGATGCTGCAGGACTGCTTGCAAAGGATCAAGACGCCCGGGAGGACCGAGATGGGCGCCGGGGACGCGGGGCAGCCCGGGCCCCTGTTGGCAGCGGCAGCCCCCGCCTGCAAGCCCGGTGTGTTCGATAGCCTGGGGGCGCCCAGCCCAGCCCCCGCGTCCGCCGTGCTCCCGCTGGGAGCCGCCACTAGCCCCAGGAATGGGTCACACGTTCGAGGGCCTCCTCGTAGATCCGCAGGGACCAGAGTAGTAAGTGACTCTTGCTTCTGCTAACAGCTATGAAGGTAACTTGGGTCGCATGTCCACGTGTGGCTCGGTGGTGGTGGTGGTGGAGGAGGCCGGTGGGAGAATGTGGGCCGTGAAAACTTTCATCTTTAGGCTGGTGTTTTTCCCCCCCTGAAGGAAGCCCCGCAGCTGAAATATTTTATCGTTGCCTGAGTCCCAGGTTGGTCGGAATTTTGAAGTTTGTGTCCAATTTCTTCGACTTTTGGTTTTAGGCATCCGCTTCTCGGCAGTTTATCCCCCACTTCAGTAAGAATCTTAGAGGTTTCATCCCTCACTTGTCTACTTCTGGCCTTAAATCGTCTGCAATGGTTAGAGGCGGTCAGAGGTGTACGAGACTGTTGATTCCTAGCATTTAATACTGCGTCCGCGTACAGTAGTAAAACGTCCCCAGGTGTTACACAAAAAGGTATGGTTGGGTGCGCACAATGTACCTACGGTAGTCCTAAAGCCTGCAGTGTTCAGAACGTTCCAGGGGGACTTGTTGGTGACGTTCTAAACGTTCCCGTTGGACCTAGCGTCCCGTCCACCACGCAGGCTATCAGAGTACCGCTGAGTCACTGGTTTCCCAAGCACGAACGGACATGGCGAGCTGTACGGCCCTGCAGAGACCCGCTTGGCCCTAAATTACGGCTGGTTTTCTGAGCCGTTCTAAGGGATCTAGGACGCTTCCCAGAAAGTCCGTCTCCAAGGACACGGGAAGCAGTCTCCAAGGCAGAGCTAGAGACCGCGTGGCTTATCTCTACACCTGCAGGCCCCCCCCCTCTCCGACCATCCCTTGAGCTCTGGCCCAGTTCCCTGCCCCCCTGAACTGCACGGCCTCAGGGCTCTAGAGAATTTTGCCCGAATCGCTCGTTTTCTGAAGCAGTGGGATGTGTGACAAGGGCCAGAGCTCAGAAAGCTTACTCTAGTGGGGACAGTCTTATCCGTCCCCAGCATGGCATTCGTAGCCACCGGGATTGCTGAGGTCCCCAGCATGGCATTCGTAGTCCCCGGGATTGCTGAGGTCCCCAGCATGGCATTCGTAGTCCCCGGGATTGCTGAGGTCCCTGGCGTGGCATTCGTAGTCCCCGGGTTTGCTGAGGTCCCCGACGTGGCATTCGTAGTCCCCGGGATTGCTGAGGTCCCTGGCGTGGCATTCGTAGTCACCGGGATTGCTGAGGTCCCCAACATGGCATTCGTAGTCACCGAGGTACCTGAGGTCCCCAACATGGCATTTGTAGTCACCAAGGTACCTGAGGTCCCCAGTATGGCATTCGTAGTCCCCGGGATTGCTGAGGTCCCCAGCATGGCATTCATAGTCCCCGACGTGGCATTCGTAGTCCCCGGGATTGCTGAGGTCCTCAACGTGGCATTTGTAGTCCCCAGGATTGCTGAGGTCCCCAACATGGCATTCGTAGTCACCGAGGTACCTGAGGTCCCCAGTATGGCATTCGTAGTCCCCGGCGTGGCATTCGTAGTCCCCGGGATTGCTTAGGTCCCCAACGTGGCATTTGTAGTCCCTGGGTTTGCTGAGGTCCCCAATGTGGCATTCAGAGTCCCCGGGATTGCTGAGGTCCCCAATGTGGTATTCGTAGTCCCTGGGGTTGCTGAGTTCCCTGACGTGGCATTCATAGTCCCCGGGATTGCTGAGGTCCCCGACATGGCATTTGTAGTCACCTGGATACCTAAGGTCCCCGACGTGACATTCATAGTCACCTGGATACCTAAGGTTCCCGACGTGGCATTCGTAGTCACCTGGATACCTAAGGTCCCCGACGCATTCGTAGTCACCGGGATTGCTGAGGTCCTCAACGTGGCATTTGTAGTCCCCAGGATTGCTGAGGTCCCCAACATGGCATTCATAGTCAGTGAGATACCTGAGGTCCCCAGTATGGCATTCGTAGTCCCCGGGATTGCTGAGGTCCCCGACGTGGCATTCGTAGTCCCCGGGATTGCTGAGGTCCTCAACGTGGCATTCATAGTCACCGAGATACCTGAGGTCCCCAGTATGGCATTCGTAGTCCCCGGCATGGCGTTCATAGTCCCCGGGATTGCTTAGGTCCCCGATGTGGCATTTGTAGTCCCTGGGTTTGCTGAGGTCCCCAATGTGGCATTCAGAGTCCCCGGGATTGCTGAGGTCCCCAACGTGGTATTCGTAGTCCCCGGGATTGCTGAGGTCCCCGACATGGCATTCATAGTCACCGGGATACCTAAGGTCCCCAACATGGCATTCGTATTCCCCGGGATCGCTGAGGTCCTCAGAGTGGCATTCGCAGCGTCCGGGAATGTGAGCTCGTACTACGTGAACTGCCCGCTTTGTGTTTCGGTACGTTGCGGTCATAAAGCCCAACACCACTCAGAAGTGAATTCTTGTATTTTGTGACCGTGTGACCTTGTGTGAACGCTCTTGGGGCTGGAGGTATCGGCAGGTCAGCCCTGCCCGAGGAGGGCCACTTGGGCGAACAGGACGTATTTCTGTAGGGCAACCAACGAGGCACAGACAAGTGGGGATTAAGTTCCTCGGGTGCTCGAAGCAGGGAGAGCTTGGTTGTCTCCACTGGGAGAAATTGCAGGAACCGAGGGGACTCGGGGAAATCACTGGATTTAGTGGGAAGGGGCGAAGGGCGGGCGTTGCAGGAAGGAAGTTCAGACGGGCGACCCGATGATGAGCGTCCTGCCCGGCGGCCTGAGCGGGCTGACAGCGGAGGGCCTGCGGATGAGAGCCGGGACCCGTGGCTGTGCGTCTGAGGGGTTGGCCGGGACGCAGCGCTCTGGGCTGGGACGCGCACTTGCTTCCACTGCTGGCTGCACAGGCGTCTGAAACGTGTGCGTGCCGTGGGGGCGGGGTGTGCCCAGGACCCTAGGGGCGGGATGCTGGGAGCGGCTGGCAGGTGTGTGGACCTGCAGGGAGTCTGGGCGCAGGAGGGGTCACGGAGGGTCTGGCAGGTCCGCACGCCGGAGTCACAGATGTCGGCGGGAACCGCTCGCGGAGGCCCGGTGGAGATAGTTTCCTCCTCTGGTTCGCGGTTTCCGTGACCGGCGCAGGGAGTGGTTTTGAGGGAGAGCGGAATGCTTTTCTCCCCAAGAATTTTCAGAAAGTAGTGACGATCTCGTGTGGGATTTGAAGTTGGCTTTAAACACGTCTTCGCGTATTTGGAATTTTATGGACCGTATCCGTTGAATGTCGAGAACGAGTTACCCGAGAGGGCCCATCTTTTTACTGGGTCCCGATGGTAAGGCCCCTTCCCATAGTCCCCATCAGCGCATCGCGTCAGGCCGCGGTTACAGAGAGAGACCCGATGTCCGGCCGCGGGCGGGCAGGGCACGGAGGGCTGGTGCTCGGGGCTCTGAGGCACAGATTCTCACCGTGGAGAAACCCTTCCCACGGGCACAGACACACGACGGCTGACCGCGAGCCCTTTGCAGCCCAGCGGCTTGGGTTCTGCAGCTGGGAGGGAGGGGCGGGAGGAGCGCAGACCGTGGAAACGACACACGGCAGCCCCGACGCGCACGGAGTGCTGGGTGGCCGTGTGCGTGACCCGCCCAGGGACGCTCGCTAGACACTGATGGCGCCGTGTGTTCGGCCGACGTGTTACGTGAGAGGGGCACTGGGCACGTCTTGCCGGCTCTACGTGGGCAAAGCGGGGTCCTGAGCAGGAAGGGCTCCGTGCGTCCGTCACCCGCGATCCCAGCCAGCACGTCTGTGCCGCTCAGAACACTGACTGCGTCTGAGGAAGCTCTTTTGAAGGGAAGCCAGAGCGTAACGTGAACGGGCTGTTTGTTTACCTACGTCCTCTCCCAGCGACAAAGCCCAGGAGACGCAGGTCGAGGTGCCGCCCGTCCTGTGGGGCTGGTGGGCGCGGCTGCCACGTGCAAAGGACACGGCACAGTGAGGACAGCAGCTGAGGGCCCAGCTTGCCCAGTGACTGGCTGAGAGCTCCTCCGGCCCCTCCGGGGGGTGTGCGTCCCAGTAACCTCCTGCCGCCCTATTTTATTTAAAGTTTTTTTTTTTTTTTTTTTTTTTTTTTAATCTCGGAAAGAGGAGAGCGTCAGTGGGCAGAGGGGCCGAGGGAGAGAGAGCCGAGCTCTGAGGCCGACACAGGCCTCGATCCCATGACCCTGAGACCGTGACCTGAGCCGGAAGCAAGAGTCGGTTGCTGCACTCGCTGCTGAGCCCCCCCGGAGCCCCCCAGTAACCTTGTGCCACTTTAATTCGCGTTTCGTAGAGGAAACGATGTCCCGAGATGAGCACCTGACTTGCACGGATGACGGCCTAGTTCTCCGGCACGTCCCGGAGCGTTTTCAGCGCACACGGCTGAGAACGGAGTCACTCCTCACCCCTGGAGGACTTCAGTCGGAGCCGTGCCAACGTGCTCGCTGATGGCCCACTTCTGCCTGCCGCAGACGCCGCTGAGTAAATCGATGGCTGTAAAACCTACAGCCACATGTCAGATGTTTGATGCTTTAAAAACGTCCTTAAAACATCAAGAGTGCTTCCTGAGAAACATAGTTTGTGCCACACTCTTCCTTCCTTCCCGAAAAGTCTTTTCCCCCCAGAAATGGTAATTAACTTCAGAAAAACGTTCATGCATAAAATGCGCTAAGTAGAGTCCTAATTTGTTTCTTAAAAAGCTAATAGGGAGCGGATAAGAGTCCTGTGAGGTTCGGGGCGCCCGGGTGGCTCAGCAGGTTAAACATCTCGGTTTTGGCTCAGGTCATGATCCCGCGGGTCACGAGTTGGAGCCCCACATGGGGCTTGACGCGGACAGGGCAGAGCCTGCCTGGGATTCTCTCTCCTCCTCTCTCCGCTCCTCTGCCACTCGCTGTCTGTGTCTCTCTCAAAATAAATAAACTTTAGGGCGCCCGGGTGGCTCAGTCGGTTGGGCGTCCGACTTCAGCTCAGGTCACGATCTCGCGGTCCGCGGGTTCGAGCCCCGCGTCGGGCTCTGGGCTGACGGCTCGGAGCCTGGAGCCTGTTTCTGATTCTGTGTCTCCCTCTCTCTCTGCCCCTCCCCCGTTCATGCTGTGTCTCTCTCTGTCTCAAAAATAAATAAACGTTAAAAAAATTTTTAAAAAATAAATAAATAAACTTAAAAAAAAAAAAGAGCCCTGTGAGGCTCAGGTGGCAGACGGGCGGGCAGGTCTTGGACTGTGCACGCGGATCCCAGGACACTTCCCTCCACGGCCCCACGGGCAGGTCCAGCCTGGGACCTGGTTGTACCTGGGAGCGGGTCCTCCCGGGGAGCAGGCCCGACAGGTGTCACTCCCCTCCACGGTGCCGCCCGAGGACCACGGGACTCAGAGAGGTGTGGACACGCCGGGTGTCCCGTCCCCACAGGGACCTTCACTTGTCTGCAGCCCCGAAGGATGTGCTCGCCCCTCAAGGAGAAGGTGATGATGCAGACTGAACGGCGGTTGGAAGCAGTGGCCCCCAGCGCTGGTGCCCTTCACGGTCACGTCTGCGTTGTGTTGCTGATGCCGTCCCCCCCGTGAAGCCCCTCCTGATCCGAGACCTGGGGGAGCGGTTCAGCAGCGTCTGGGCTCGTGGCCGGGCCCTCAGTCTTTATGAACGAAGGGTCCTGTGCGTCCAGCCGGCTCTCGTGGTGCCTGCCGCACGCCACCCATCGCTCCCTCCCCACGCTGCCCCTTTGCTTTCCCCACACCCCTGCACCGCAGGGCTCACCCTGGCTGACCCGCGCTCCCTGGTCACCCTGCGGGCCTCTCCTGGGCTGTCACTGAGGCCCTCCTTCCCACAGGCTGGTGGCCCCTGGAGCTGCCCTAACGGAGACCAGTGAGCAGCTCAAAACCACAGGAGTGAACCCCCCCAGCTCTGGAGACCAGAAGGCTGAGACCCAGGCGGGGCAGGACCACACTCCCTCCGGAGGCTCCTTCCTGCCTCTTCCAGCTTCTGGGGCCCCAGGCGCCCCTGGGCTCGTGGCCGCGTCCCTCCCGTCTCTGCCTCGCGTCACGGGGCTTCTCCTCTGCGTGTGTGTCCCTCTTCTGTCTCTTACAAGGACACCTGCCGTTGCAGTCAGGGCCCCCCTCATCCAGGATGAGCCCACCTCAGATCCTTCACTTAATCTCCTCTGCAAAGACCCTATTCCCTAGTAAGGCGCCCTTCTGAGGTTCTGGGTGCGGGGTCCCTGCCCCCTCCCACTCCCGTCTCTCACCCCACCCGTGGACATCTGACGGGACGTGCTCGGCAGGTTTACTTTCTTAGCCTGTCTTCCCCAGCTGACGGTAAGCTGCAGCAGGGCACCGGTTTTATCCTTCTGCTCCCTGCTCCTTCCCCGGGGCCTGGACACAGAGCACGGTGCCCACAAATGGCTGTGGCGTGCAGGCACGTGAAGAGGGTCACGCCAGATTGCCCGGCTGGAGCCCGTGGCACCCGTGCGAATATAGGAGTAGAGACGGCAGAGAGAGAAAGGGAGATTAATTCACAAGTGAGCCTTGTTGCAGTGGCTTCCGGGGCACGAGGGTCCAGGTGCAGAACCCTCTGTCCTCCAGGTTCCCACGAGTCGGGGCCACGAGCACCCACCCACCCGTGGCTGCTTTGGAGAACCTCGCGTCCTGCGCCTGCTTTGGTGGAGCACGGGCCGTGGACGTGCTGGTCCTTGGCGTGTGTGTCGGCGCTCGGTCTCTTCATTGCGCAGCTGGCCTCCCGTGCGTGCGTCCGCCACGGGCTGTTCGTCATTCCGTATCGACGGGTCCCGCGGTCGCGTCCGCTCTTTGCTGTGAGTGACGCTGCCGGGAATGTTCGCGTCTGGGTCTTTGTGGACACGCGTTTTCACTTCTCGTGGACGGGGCCTGCGGACTCGTGTGGGAAGTCCGTGTCCCCTCCACGACAGAGCCAAAAGCGCTTCTGCAAGCCGTCCGGTCCCGTGCGCGTGCGGGTTCTCGCCACGGGTCCGGTGCGCGTGCACGTCCTCGTGTCCGCCAGCGTGTGTGCGTGCAGGTTCTCGCACTTCTGCGTCCCCACCGGCACCGCGAGTCCTGAGACGTTTTGTTTCAGCCGCTGGGGCCAATGTGTTGTGCCTCGCGGTTTCATTTGCGCTCTTACCTCTGCTTTCCGGTGAAGGTGAGCGAGTTTTCAGCGGCCCTTTCGCCGACGTGAAGCCTCTGTTCCAGTCTTTTCCCTGCTTTCAAAATCGGGGTACCTTTTAACGATTGAGTTGTAAGAGCTCTTTCTATATAACCTGGATGCGAGTCCTTTGTAAGATCCACGTTTTCCAGGAAATAAGCTGCAGGGGTCCATGAGGAGGGGAGGTGCAGGGGTTCCATGAGGAGGGGTGCAGGATGTCCATGAAGAGGTGGGTGCAGGGTGTCCATGAGGAGGGGGGTGCGGTTGCAGGGGCTCCGCGAGGAGGGGTCCAGGGGTCCGTGGCGGTGGGGGCTGCTGTCCTGAGGCTCCCGGAAGGCACCTGCATGGCTGTCTCGCTTCCCAGACTGACGCCTTGGCCGGGGATGCGTGTGTGACCGTGTACCTGGGCTCTCCCCCGCCACCAGGGACGCTGCCTGCATGTACATCAGGACAGCTTAGTGTCCCCTGCGGCTCGCAGCCGACCTCATGTGCCTGTCACCTTTTGAGGGCCTGCCCCCTCCCGGCACCTGCAGAGACACTGCAGAGGGAGCAGGACCACCGTGCCCGACGGGTGAATGGGTGGTGCTCCTCCATGTAGGACCCTCAAAACTCCCTTCCGCTGCGGAGACCCCCCCCCCCCCCCAGCCTGCTCCCCAGTGTAGCCAGTGTTTCGGCAACACCTGCGTCCTCCCGCAGCTGTGTTCTGAACGGCTGCCCTGGGACACAGATCACGGGCGGTCGAGCTCCCCGGTGTCCCCTGCCTGGTTGTTGTGTCCTTGCTGCGTTGTGTGGAGGGACCACGGCCTGTCCCCGGGTGGTTCCCCCTGTGCTCAGCGTCACGATGAGCTCTGCCGAGGACATCTGCAAACGAGTTTTGTGCGGACCCATGTTTTCCTTCGTTTCTCTCAGGTTCGTACCGAACGTGGAAATACTGGGTTTCGTGGGCGATGCACACGTCAGGTTTGAAAAAACTGCCAGACCGTTTTCCAAAGTGGTTGTGGCGTTTTACATCCCGCAAGGGAGGACCCAGGGCTCTGGTTCCTGCATTTCCTCAGCAGCCCTGGGTATCGCCAGGGATTCTTAACACGCTTTCTGGAACGTGGGCGTGTTGGGTCTCACTGCTTCCTTGTCCTGTCCTGTTTCCAGTAGGCTCTGTGCCCAGCTGGGAGCCCAGTGTGGGGCTTAAAGTCACAATCCTGAGATCAAGACCTGAGCCAGAATCCAGAATTGGACACTTACCTGACTGACACCCCCCCCTCCCCCCAGGAGCCCCACCGTGGTTTTCATACATGCTTCCTAAAACCTAACGGTGTTGGGGCGCCTGGGTGGCGCAGTCGGTTAAGCGTCCGACTTCAGCCAGGTCACGATCTCGCGGTCCGTGAGTTCGAGCCCCGCGTCAGGCTCTGAGCTGATGGCTCAGAGCCTGGAGCCTGTTTCCGATTCTGTGTCTCCCTCTCTCTCTGCCCCTCCCCCGTTCATGCTCTGTCTCTCTCTGTCCCAAAAAAAAAAAAAAAAAAAAGTTGAAAAAAAAAAAAAAAAAACCTAACGGTGTTGAGCATCTCTCCATAGGCGGTTTGTTGGTTTCTTTCTTTTGGTTTTGGGTTGTGTGTCTTTGCTGACGTGTTGATTCAAATCTTTTACCTGTTTTCTCTTCATTAGGCTCTGAGTTGTATTGTTAGTGTTCTCTGTGTGTGTGTATACTATTCCCGTAAGAGGCTGAGGATTTGCGAAGTCTGCAGCCCTGTGACTTTCTCTTTTTACTCTTGTCTTCGAAGCAGAAAAGTTTGTAATGTTCGCGAAGGACAATTTATCGATTATTTTCTTTTTGTCCCAAAAAGGGCATACTGTAATCTAAGCACTCTTTGCGAGACTCAGCTCAAAAAGATTTTGTCCTGTTTCTGTTAGAAGTTTCATAGGTTTTTCTTTTATTTTTTATTTTTTTATTTTTTATTTATTTATTTATTTTTTTTTAAAGTTTTTTGCCATGGCTCAACAGCTTTCTTTTTTTTTTTTTTTTTTTTTAACGTTTATTTATTTTTGAGACAGAGAGAGACAGAGCATGAATGGGGGAGGGTCAGAGAGAGGGAGACACAGAATTGAAACAGGCTCCGGGCTCTGAGCTGTCAGCACAGGGGCCCGATGCGGGGCTCGAACTCACGGACCGCGAGATCGTGACCTGAGCCGAAGTCGGCGCTCAACCGACTGAGCCACCCAGGCGCCCCTTTCTTTTATTTTTTAAAGTTTGTTTATTTATTTTGAGAGACAGTGCATGTAAGCAGGGGAGGGGCGGAGAGAGAGCACCCCAAGCCGGCTCCGCGCTTCGGGCGGCCCAGCCCCCGCCTCGGGCCCCGTCTCACCTGAGCCAAGATCAAGAGTCGGACACTTAACCCATCCAGCCGCTCAGGCCCCATATTTTGCCTTTAACTTAGATTTATGGTCCGTTTCGGGTTAATTTTTATGTGTTGCTCTACGTAAGTTTCTGGGGTTTTTTGTTTTTGTTTTTGTTTTTTTTTTTTTGAGTGCCTGGTTGTTGCAACAACATTTTTGAAAAGATGATTGTTTTTCCTTGAATTGTCCTGGACTTTGCCCACAGGCAGTTGGCACAGATGGCTGCATGTTTCTGGAGCGTCTTGTGATGCGTGGATGCAAACGTGTGTTTATTCACACGTGGCCCGCCCGGGTGCCGGCCACTGGCCAGCGAGCGGGAGGTCCGGCCTCCAGCTTTGGTCCAGGTTGTGGTGGAAACCTCTTGTCAGTGCTCGCGTGAAGAGGCTGATGAGATGTTCGTGGGGCCTGGCTGCTGTTTGGTCGCCTGGTGAGAGTTGGGGCCTGTCTGCTTTTGGGTAACTTGATGAGAGTTGGGGACCGTCTGCTGTTTGGGTCCCTTGGGGAGAGTTGGGGGACTGTGTGCTGTTGGGGTCACCCAGTGAGAGTTGGGGACTGGCTGCTCATTGGGTCACCTGGTGAGAGTTGGGGGCTGTCTGCTATTGGGGTCACCCGGGGAGAGTTGGGGCCTGTCTGCTGTTGGGGTCACCTGGTGAGAGTTGGGGCCTGTCTGCTTTTGGGTCACTTGGTGAGAGTTGGGGGCTGTCTGCTGTTGTGGTCACCTGGGGAGAGTTGGGGACTGGCTGGTGTTGGAGTCACCTGGTGAGAGTTGGGGACTGTGTGCTGTTGGGGTCACCTGGGGAGAGTGGGGGACTGTGTGCTTTTGGGGTCACCCAGTGAGAGTTGGGGGCTGTGTGCTGTTGGGGTCACCTGGTGAGAGTTGGGGCCTGTCTGCTTTTGGTTCACTTGGTGAGAGTTGGGGACCGTCTGCTGTTTGGGTCCCTTGGGGAGAGTTGGGGGACCGTGTGCTGTTGGGGTCACCCGGTGAGAGTTGGGGACTGGCTGCTCATTGGGTCACTTGGTGAGAGTGGGGGGCTGTGTGCTGTTGGGGTCACCCGGTGAGACTTGGGGCCTGTCTGCTGTTTGGTCACCTGGTGAGAGTTGGGGACTGGCTACTCATTGGGTCACTTGGTGAGAGTGGGGAGCTGTGTGCTGTTGGGGTCACCCGGTGAGACTTGGGGCCTGTCTGCTGTTTGGTCACCTGGGGAGAGTTAGGGCCTGTCTCCTGTTTGGGTCCCTTGGTAAGAGTTGGGGGCTGTCTGCTGTTGGGGTCACCTGGTGAGAGTCGGGGACTGTCTGCTATTGGGGTCACCTGGTGAGAGTCGGGGGCTGTCTGCTGTTGGGGTCACCTGGTGAGAGTCGGGGACTGTCTGCTATTGGGGTCACCCGGTGAGAGTCGGGGGCTGTCTGCTGTTGGGGTCACCCGGTGAGAGTCGCGGGCTGTCTGCTGTTGGGGTCACCTGGTGAGAGTTGGGGGCTGTCTGCTGTTTGGGTCACTTGGTGTGAGTGGGGGACTGTGTGCTGTTGGGGTCACCTGGTGAGAGTTGGGAGCTGTCTGCTTTTGGGTCACTTGGTGAGAGTTGGAGACCGTCTGCTGTTGGGGTCACTTGGTGAGAGTCGGGGCCTGTCTGCTGTTGGGGTCACCCGGTGAGAGTTGGGGACCGTCTGCTGTTGGGGTCACTTGGTGAGAGTTGGGGACCATCTGCTGTTGGGGTTACCTGGTGAGAGTTGGGGCCTGTCTGCTCTTTGGGTCACTTGGTGAGAGTTGGGGACCATCTGCTCTTTGGGTCACTTGGTGAGAGTTGGGGCCTGTCTGCTGTTTGGGTCACTTGGTGAGAGTTGGGGGCCATCTGCTGTTTGGGTCACTTGGTGAGAGTTGGGGGCTGTCTGCTGTTGGGATCACTTGGTGACAGTGGGGGCCTGTGTGCTGTTGGGGTCACCTGGTGAGAGTAGGGGACTGGCGGTGTTTGGGTCACCTGGGGAGAGTTGGGGGCTGTGTGCTGTTGGGGTCACTTGGTGAGAGTGGGGGGCTGTGTGCTGTTGGGGTCACCTGCAGAGAGTTGGGGCTGTCTGCTCTTTGGGTCACTTTGTTTGAGTTGGGGACCGTCTGCTGCTTGGGTCACTTGGTGAGAGTTGGGGGCTGTCTGCTGTTGGGATCACTTGGTGACAGTGGGGGCCTGTGTGCTGTTGGGGTCACCTGCAGAGAGTTGGGGACTGGCGGTGTTTGGGCCACCTGGTGAGAGTTGGGGGCTGTGTGCTGTTGGGGTCACCTGGTGAGAGTTGGGGACCGTCTGCTGTTTGGGTCCCTTGGGGAGAGTTGGGGGACTCTCCAGTTGGGTGCTTTTGGGGTCACCCGGTGAGAGTTGGGGACTGGCTGCTCATTGGGTCACTTGGTGACAGTGGGGGGCTGTGTGCTGTTGGGGTCACCTGGTGAGAGTTGGGGGCTGTCTGTTTTTGGGTCACTTGGTGAGAGTTGGGGACCATCTGCTGTTGGGGTCACTTGGTGAGAGTCGGGACCTGTCTGCTGTTGGGGTCACCTGGTGAGAGAGTCGGGGACTGTCTGCTGTTGGGGTCACCCGGTAAGAGTCGGGGGCTCTCTGCTGTTGGGGTCACCCGGTGAGAGTCGGGGGCTGTGTGCTGTTGGGGTCACCCGGTGAGAGTTGGGGGCTGTCTGCTATTGGGGTCACCTGGTGAGAGTCGGGGGCTGTCTGCTGTTGGGGTCACCTGGTGAGAGTCGGGGACTGTCTGCTATTGGGGTCACCCGGTGAGAGTCGGGGGCTGTCTGCTGTTTGGGTCACTTGGTGAGACTTGGGGACTTTCTGCTGTTGGGGTCACTTCGTGAGAGTTGGGGGCTGTCTGCTTTTGGGTCACTTGGTGAGAGTTGGGGACCATCTGCTGTTGGGGTCACTTGGTGAGAGTCGGGACCTGTCTGCTGTTGGGGTCACCCGGTGAGAGTCGGGGACCGTCTGCTGTTGGGGTCACTTGGTGAGAGTTGGGGCCTGTCTGCTGTTGGGGTCACCCAGTGAGAGTTGGGGCCTGTCTGCTTTTGGGTCACTTGGTGAGAGTTGGGGACCGTCTGCTGTTGGGGTCACCTGGGAGAGTCGGGGTGCTGCAGTCTTGACTCTGCTGGTCCTTGGTGGCCCGTGGGCATGAGCACCTGTCATTTCTTGAGGGCTCTGTGACTCCGTCAGCAGGGGTTCTCGGGAGGGGCGTAGGTCTTCCCGGTTTGTATCAACTCCTGCAAGGATGCCTCTCCCTGCCTTTGTGATGCCATTGTCTCAGTGACACTCTGAATCGTCACAGGTGCTGGGTGCAGAGACTACTGTTTTGCGCAGTGATCTCCATGAGATTAGATGAGGATCCTCTCTACCTGGGGGTGGGGGGGGGGGGTCATACTGTGTGTGAATAGATAGTCGTCCAACTGGGGCTTGAATTTGTTTTCTGGCCTGATTGCTCTGGCTGGGGTGTGCGGGAGGAGGGGGGGTCTTGTCGGGGAGCAGCGGGGGAGCAGCGGGGTGGATGTCCGCTGGGGTCAAGGGTGAAGTTAGTCCGGTGTCTTCATAGAGGCCGTGTCCCGGTGGGAGAGGTTCCCTTATGTTCCTGGTAAGGGGGATGTTTAAAGTGAGCCGGCTTTGGATCCGGTCCTTTTCTTTTTTTTTTTTTAAATTTTTTTTTTTCAACGTTTTTTATTTATTTTTGGGACAGAGAGAGACAGAGCATGAACGGGGGAGGGGCAGAGAGAGAGGGAGACACAGAATCGGAAACAGGCTCCAGGCTCCGAGCCATCAGCCCAGAGCCTGACGCGGGGCTCGAACTCACAGACCGCGAGATCGTGACCTGGCTGAAGTCGGACGCTTAACCGACTGCGCCACCCAGGCGCCCCGGATCCGGTCCTTTTCTTAAGATGCCATGAGTAGTAATGGGGGTTACTCTTCCTCTCTGCGTGCCTCCGTCCTTCTCCCTGCCTCCCTCTCCCTCCCCGTCTCCCCTTCCTCTCTTTCTGTCTCCTCTCACTCCATCAGGCTCTCTGGCCCCCAGGCCTTCCCTCCCTCCCTCCCTCTTTCTGTCTCTCCCCCCTCCCTCCCTCCCTCCTGGTCTCCCTCAGTCTCTCCCTCCCTCTGTCCCTCTTCCTTTCTCCCCTCTCTTTGCACCTCCTTCTCTCCCTCCTTCTCTCCCTCCTCCCTCCCTCCCTCTCCCTGTCTTCTGTCTCTTTGCCCCTGCCTCTCTCCCTCCCTTCCCCTCTGTCCCTTCCTTCCACGTGTCTGTCTCTGTCATAAGTACCTTTGAAACTTTGAAGAACTGTTGAACTTCCCCTGATATTTATTTACAAGTCAACAAGTGAGTAAAAGCTTCCTTTTTTTTTTTTTTTTAATTTATTTGGAATAAATCTTCTGGTTTATGTAGCAAGATTTTCCTGGACCTGCTCAGGTCTGTTTCACGTTTTACGCACTGGCTCACGCTAATGCTGCTGACACACTCGTAGTTGTGTCCCCGCAGAATTTTTATTTATTGACTCCTTTGTATAATTTTTTCAGAGAGAGTCCAGTGGGGGAGGGGCAGAGAGAGCGTGGGAATCGTAAGCAGGCTGCACCCTGAGCTCTCGTGGGGTCCAGCCAGGACCCTGGGACCAAGTCCTGAGCTGAAACCAAGAGTCGGACCCTCAACCAGCTGGGCCGCCCCGGTCCCTGCGTCACTGCTCACGCGTGAAGGAGAAAGCCTGGAGAGCTTCACCTCAGTGGTGGAGGTTCACAGACCTTGCTGGCTCTGCCCGCGGTCCCTGAGCAGTTTCCGGGTTCCGCGGGCTTTGCCGCCGGCCGCCGTGACGTCACCGTTGCTGCCGTTGGCTCGGCTGCGTGGACGCAGCTCCCCAGACTTGGAGACTAAGCGGGTGGCGGCCGGGGGGCTCAGTCGGTGGAGTGGCCCACCTCGGCTCACGTGGCGATGTGACAGTCGGTGGGTTCGAGGCCCGCGTCGTGCTGTGTGCTGACGGCTCGGAGCCTGGAGCCTGCTTGGGATTCTGTGTGTGTAGGTCTCTGCCCACCCCCCCGCCCCCCCCCCCCCCCGCTCGCGTTCTCTCTTTCTCAGAAATCAACGTTAAAAAACTTAAAAAAAAAAAAAACAAAAAAAAACAGGGGCGCCTGGGTGGTTCAGTCGGTTAAGCGGCCGACTTCGGCTCAGGTCAGGATCTCGCGTGATCTCGCGTGATCTCGCGTGATCTCGCGTGATCTCGCGTGAGTTCGAGCCCCGCGTCGGGCTCTGTGCTGACCGCTCAGAGCCTGGAGCGTGTTTCGGATTCTGTGTCTCCCTCTCTCTCTGCTCCTCCCCTGTTCATGGTCTGTCTCTCTGTCTCAAAAATAAATAAACGTTAAAAAAAAAAAAATTAAAAAACAAACAACAACAAAGAAAGGAAGAAAGGAGCACTTTGGCTGCGCTCACCGCCCTCTGCTGGTGCCCTTGGGAGCAGCTCCCTTGGGCCGTTCTGCGTCTGTGGCCAGTGGCCCACGCGTGTGCTCCGCGTGGGCTCCAGCCCGCCACCCCGCGTGTGCACGGCCGGGCTGTTCCAGGCAGGGAGAGGGCTCCCGCGTGCCGTGGCGAACGCCCTCCTGTCCGCAGCAGTGAAGTGTGGCCACCGCCCCAGCCCAGGGCCGGGGAGGGACATCCACCTTGCGTCCGTCCTTCCTCGCGCGCACAAGTGACCTGGGGGTTGGGGGCAGCAGGGCAGGGCCTGCTCGTGCTCGCTACACAAGTCGCAGCTCTTCCCAGCTCTTCCCGAAGGTGTGCAGGGACCCAGGGCAGCGGAGTAAGATCAGCAGGTGGGGCCACACTGCACTCTGATCTGTGACTGGTTCCTGGGTCTGGTCGTTCCAGGGGCGCGGGGCTCGCGGGGCCTACCTGCGAGTGGCACCTGGGTCTGGGTGTGCACGGTGCGGTGCAAGCCCTGTCCTGCGGCCTCACGCACCTGCCCCAGGTCGTGCAGCGCCCGCTTTCCTCTGCTGGTTGGCACACACGGCCCTGGTCGGCCTGTCCGGGAGACCTCAGAGCGCTTGGCGGGGATCCGTGACATTCAGGAAGCGGGGCAGGTGGATGCACCAGGGCAGACGCAGAAGAAGAGGACGCCAGAGGCGGACGTGCCTCCCCAACAGCAGTTGGAACCGGGAGGGGGGCAGGGGTGCTTCGAGACGCGCTCTGTAAGGCTACGCCCCCCCCCCCCCCACGGCCTCCGTGATGTGACCTGTTGCGAAAGGCGTGTAGGGACTCTGTGTGCATGTAGGGGCACGGCAGGGGTGAGGGTGTCTGGGAGTCCCCACTCCGGGCCCCGTGCGGGTGTCCGGGGGACCCTGTTGTGGGCCCGTCTTCTGTGCTTTCCGCCCACAGCAGAACCTCACTCTCAGTTGCATCCGGCTCAGGTCACGATCTCTCGGTTCATGAGTTCGAGCCCCGCGTGGGGCTCTGGTTGACAGCTCAGAATCTGGATCCTGCTTCGGATTGTGTGTCTCCTCTCTGTCTGCCCCTCCCCTGCTCTTAAGCTTGCTGGCCCTCCCCCCTCTCCACATCTGTGTGTGTGTGTCTCCCTCTCTCTCTCTCAAAAATAAGTAAACTGCGAAAAATTCTGAAAAAGAAGTTACACTGTGTGTTCTACGTAACCTACATCATATTCTACGTGATTTTCCTCGTGGAGGGTGGCAGGAAACCTATAAAATCCTGCCTCTTTCCCGCGCCCCGTTGGTGAACGGGCAGAGTCACAGGACCCTCTCCCCTTTGTCTTCTGGGCTCTTAAGGGCAGAGTCGAGCTGTGGCAGGGCCGACCCGTGTTTTCGGCTGGATTTCAGGGAGGGCGCAGCCGCTCTGGGCTCCCGGGCACCAGGCAGGGCCGCGGAGCGAGCTTGGAACAGGCTGTCTGGTGTCGGGGACAGGGAGCTCCCGTGCGAGCCCTCCCCGCCTGTGCTCAGGGGCTGGTGGCTCCCCAGGTCACTTCACGTGTCTGCCCGGAGGCTCTGTGCACCCCCACTCCCGGAACCAGCAGGGCTGTCCCCCAGATCTCGCCTTCCCGACCTGTTTGCTCGCCACGGGACGGGGCCGCGCGGGGAGCTGGCTCCCGCCAGGCGCTCCCTGCCGTGCGGCCGGCCACCAGCCACCAGCCACCGGCCCGCGGGGAGGAGCAGCAGGGCGCCCCCTCCCCCTCCCGCGGCCATGTGCCCTCCTCAGCCTGTGGAATGCGGGCGGCCCCGGGCCGGCCCCCAGAGCGCCTGGCCGGCCACGCATGGAGCGCCCTGAGCCCGGCCGCCCAGACCGTCCCGCCGGGCGCAGCCGCTACCCTGAGCCCGCCGGCCCCGGCCCGGCCCAGCCCCGAGAGCGAGAGCGAGAGCGCAGCGTGTGGCCCGGCCCCCGGCGGCCCGTGCGAGCCGACATGCGGCTCAGGGAGCTGTCCCTGCGCCAGGACCCCGACCTGAGGCAGGAGCTGGCCTCGCTGGCCCGCGGCTGTGACTTCGTGCTGCCCTCCCGCTTCAAGAAGAGGCTGAAGGCCTTCCGGCAGGTGCAGGTGGGGTGCGCCTGGGCCCTCGCTGGGCCCTGCGGACTGGGGCTGGGGGGCCGCTCCGGGGCAGGGGCAGGCGGGCCGAGGGCTGGGGGGCCGCTCCGGGGCAGGGGCAGGCGGGCCGAGGGCTGGGGGGCCGCTCCGGGGCAGGGGCAGGCGGGCCGAGGGCTGGGGGGCCGCTCCGGGGCAGGGGCAGGCGGGCCGAGGGCTGGGGGGCCGCTCCGGGGCAGGGGCAGGCGGGCCGAGGGCTGGGGGGCCGCTCCGGGGCAGGGGCAGGCGGGCCGAGGGCTGGGGGGGCCGCTCCGGGGCAGGAGCAGGCAGACCGGGGCTGGGGGGCCGCTCCGGGGCAGGTGGGGTGCGTCTGCGCCCTCACCGGGCCGCGCGGACCAGGGGCCGTGCCACAGGCGGGGTCTCACCTGCCGTCCCTCGCTCGTGCCTCCCAGTGCGGCCAGAGGTCCCGATTGCCCGGGGAGCCTTCTTCCCGCGGAGCCCCGCCTCGGCTTGCCTGAGGTTCTGGCGGGTTGGGTGTGTGCAGCCAGGACGCGCCCCGGAGCCGGGCTGCGGAGCCGGGCTGGGAGCGTCGACCCTCTTTCACTCCAGCTGCTGGCTGGCACCCTTCCTGGTGCACACAGGAAACGGCTGGTGAGAGGGGAGCTTTGCCTGCCTTGTCCCCAGATCCTGCCCCTCTGTGCTCCGGCCCCAGCTCCCTCCCGGGCTCTGGGGAGATAGTTGCGCCCCGCACCGGCCAGAGCGGGCGCCGGGCGGGCGTGAGGAACCAGGCGGCTTGGGAACTGCACGACCGTCACACAGACTCACGACGCTCACGGGTGCTCGGACGAAAAAGCCTGTCCTGTCTGCGTGTGCGTGAATCCTGTGAGGCCAGCGCGTCCTTTCCACGTCGGGCTTTCCGGGACCCCCTCTCGCCCTGTAGTGCCGGGGTTGGGGGGAGGGGCTGTAGGTACCCGCGGGGCTCCGCTCCCCCTCTCTCCCCCCACAGGCCTTGCACCTGGCTTCCTGACACCCCATGAAACACTCGCGTTTTCCCTGCAGCCGACAAGTTATCTCCGGGAACGTAGGGTGCAGGGATAAAAATTGACCCCAAATCGCACAGTGCGTTTGGGGAGACAAGGGCCGGCCTTGTGTGGATGTTGCAACTGGAGTATTCTTTCGGGTCCCGTCTCCACTGGTACACGAACTCCTGGGTTGTCTCTGACCTCCGTGTTCAGGTTCCCAGATTTTGTCCAGACCCGATCACGGTTGCATGCCTGTTCCTTGTGTTTAAGGACAGGGGGTTGGAATCTTTATGACCGTGAAAGTGATTTCCTTTCATGCACCGGGAGACGGACGTTCGGTGGTTAACGTGTCTCACGCGTGGTTCACGAGGGTGTCGGTGGTTTTCGAAGGCGTCACGGCGGTGGGGCGGCGACTGGCTGTGAAGGGCTCAGAGGACACAGTTGCATTAGCGGAGCTGCTGATCTCACGCGCATCAGCGCTGGGGAGACCGGGTCTCCTCTAACGGCTAAGTGTTTCACGGTACAGATGATCTATTTTGACGGTGTTTTGCAGGGGTGACCGGGTAGAGCGGGTGTTCCCCAGGGTGTGTGGGGGTGAATCGGGGTGTCTCTCGGGGAGAGGCGGGGGGTTCTCCAGGCTTCCTTCAGCCCACAGTGTCTCGATGTGGATGTGGCCGTGGCCCTGGGCGGGTCAGCACGTGTCCCTGGTGGACTGGGGCCCTGGGCCTGGGGGAGGCTGTGATGAGGGGAGGGAGGTGCTCTGAGCGGTGGCGCATGGGAGGAAGGGAGATGGGGAGCATGGGATGGAGCGATGGCAGAGCCTGTGGGGGAGGGACTAGGGCGGACAGGACAGCCTGGGGGGCTGCTGGGAGGCTGCGGGAGGGGGGGGAATGAGACTAGGGGAGACCTGGGGTGTGGGAGGAGAGGAAAGCTGGGGAGAGGGGGTGAGATGAGGGGACAGGTGGGGGAGGGGAGATGAGGGGAGAGGTGTGGGGGGGAGATGAGGGGAGAGGTGGGGGAGGGGAGATGAGGGGAGAGGTGGGGAGGGAGGATGAGATTAGGACAGAGATGGGGGAGGGGAGGGGAGAGGTGGGGAAGGGGGAGATTAGGACAGCAGTGGAGAGGGGAGGTTAGGGGAAGGGTGGGGGCGGGGAGGGGAGGGGAGATTAGGGGGGAGGTGGGGAAGGGGGAGATTAGGACAGCAGTGGGGAGGGGAGGGGAGATTAGGGGACAGATGGGGAGGGGAGGGGAGATTAGAGGAGGGGAGGCGAGATTAGGGGAGAGGTGTGGAGGGGGAAGGGAGGGGAGATTAGGGGAGAGGTTGGGGTAGGGGTGGTGAGATTAGGGGAGAGATGGGGGAGGGGAGGGGAGGGGAGATTTGGGGACAGGTGGGGAAGAGGAGGATGAGATTAGGGGAGAGAGGGGAGATTAGCGGATAGATGGGGAGGGGAGGGGAGGTTAGGGGAGAAGTGGGGAGGGGAGAGGAGATTAGGGGAGAGGTGGTGGAGGGAGAATGAGATTAGGAGATGGATGGGGGAGGGGAGGGGAGTGATGGGGAGGGGAGGGGAGGTTAGGGGAGAGGTGGGGAGGGGAGAGGTAGGGAGGGGAGAGGAGATTAGGGGATAGGTGGGAGAGGGAGAATGAGATTAGGGGAGATGTGGGGGAGAGGGAGGGGAGATTAGCGGAGGGGAGGGGAGTATAGAGGAGAGGTGGAGATGGGAGATTAGAGGAGAGTAGTGGAGATTAGGGGAGAGGTGGGGAGGGAAAGTGAGATTAGGGTAGAGGTGGAGAGGGGAGATTAGGGGAGACGTCGGGGAGGGGAGATTAGGGGTGAGGTGGGGAGGGGAGGATGAGATTAGGGGAAATGTGGGGGAGGGTGGTGAGATTAGGGTTGAGGGAAGGGGAAATTATTGGAGAGGTGGGGAGGGGAGGGGAGGTTAGTGGAGAGGAGGGGAGATTAGGGGAGAGGTGGGGGAAGGGAGATTAGGGGAGCGGTGGGGAGGGGAGGGGAGGTTAGGGGAAAAGTGGGGAGGGTGGTGAGATAAGGGTTGAGGGGGGGGAGATTATTGGAGAGGTAGGGAGGGGAGGGGAGATTAGGGGAGCGGTGGGGAGGGGAGGGGAGATTAGGGGAAAAGTGGGGAGGGTGGTGAGATAAGGGTTGAGGGGGGGGAGATTATTGGAGAGGTAGGGAGGGGAGGGGAGATTAGGGGAGCAGTGGGGAGGGGAGGTTAAGGGAGAGGTGGGGGCAGAGAGAAAGCGGAGGGTGTGGTGGAGAGAGGGACTCGGGTGACGACCGTGCCGCTCGCTCCATGTGCCCCTGGACGGGGGGCCAGAGGGCTGTGTGGACCGTGGCCACGTGTCCTTGCCCTGAGCTCGCTGTGGCCCTCAGCTGAGTGGCACACACGTGCCTGCCCCCTGCCTGCCCGTCCTCCTGGGGTTCCTCCTGTGTAGCCTTCTGCACACCCAGACTCCACATGCTCCCCTGCGCGTCCCTGGGACGCTCTCCCGCACCCCCCCTCCGCCCAGGGCGGGTGCCCCTGCCCAATCCAGGACCCGAGCTGTCATCCCCCCCGCGGAGAATCCCCCCGCCAGCCTGGCCCCCGGCTCCTGGGCCCCCGCTGTTCTACGGTGTGGCACCACCCGTCCCGGCCGGCCTCCCCGCGGGGCCCTCGCACGGGCACACAGGCCCCACACGGTGCCGCGTGAGACCTCCGGGGTCGCCGTCCCCAGGGACGCCTCGTGAGGTGAGCTGAAAGCTGAGCAGGGCCATGGTGCCACGCGAGGCTCGCCCCCTTGATGCCTGTTCGCAGGGCCGGGAGTGGACATGAGCCTCCCCGTGCGCGGCTGTGGGCGCGGGTGGCCCTCCCCTGCCAGGCCCTGGCATCCACACATGGCGGGGTCGCGGCCTCATCCACGTTTTGCAGCCCCCCCCCCCCCCCCACCGCGCTCCGGGCCCCATGGGCGTCATGGCTCCAGGTCCCTTGGCAGTCCGGTGTCCAGCCCGCCCCCACCAGCGCCCCGACGCAGACAGCAGAACCCCCTGACGTGGGGAGAGCGTGGCACACCCCATCCCGTGTTGGGGTCACTAACGCTCCTGTTTTAAACACTGAGCCCGAGTCCCGTTTGTGCGTCCGGCACGTGGCCTGCAGTCCTGTTGGTGAGCCCCCGCCAGCTGGCGGGCTGGGGCTGGCTCGTGGCCCGCGGGGCCCTCTTGGCCCGGCCACGGCGTCCAAGGGGGTGCCGGCTCGCGTGCATCCCGGGCGACGGTCCGCCCTGCGGTGCCACGGGGCTGAACCCCCCGTGCCTGGCGTGGCTCAGCCTGCCCTTCTCTCGTGTCCCGTCACGTCGGACGTCCCAGCCCTCGACCCCTGAGCACCTGAGGCCGGTGGTCGGAGCAGACGCGGACACAGAGACACGGCGCCCACGCCTTCCGCGGGAGACGCCGTTGTCCTCCAGAGGGGCCGCACGGGCGTCGACAGGGCCCCCGGTGCGCCCGCGTGGACAGCCATCCGCGGGCAGCCATCCGCTCTGTGGCTCTGGGGCTGCGCGGGAGTCAGTGCCCTGGACTGACGTAGCTGCGTGGGGAGGTGTTCTCTCTCTCTCTCTCTCTCTCTCTCTCTCTCTCTCTCTCTCTCTCCCACTCTCCCACTTCTTGCGCGCTCTCTCTCTGTGTCTCTCTCGCTCTCGCTCTCTCACTCTCTGTCCCTCCCTCCCTCTTTCTCCTTCCGTCTTCCTCCCACTCTCCCACTTCTCTCTCTCTCTCACTTCTCTCTCTCTCTCTCTCACTTCTCTCTCTCTGTCTCTTGCTCTCGCTCTCTCGCTCTGTCCTTCCCTCCCTGCCTCTTCCTCCCTCTCTCCCACTTCTCTCTCTCTCTGTCTCTCTCTCGATCTCACTCTCGGTCTCTGTCCCTCCCTCCCTCTTCCTCCCTCCCTCTTCCCCCCTCTCTCCCTCTCTCTGTCTCTCTGTCTCTCTCTCCCTCCCTCTCCTCTGTCTTCCTCCTTTTCTTCCTCAGAGAGCATATCCAGCACGACCGCGGGTGCACCTCCTTCGGGTCCAGGACAGGTCTGTCCCATGTGCTGGAGGTCAGGGAAGGCCCCGCGCGGTCCCCGCGGAACCCGCGGAGGCCTGCCTCGGGGCCCCGGGAGGTGGCCGGCTCCCAAGGACGCCCCGTGTGCGGACGGGAATGTGTGTGCGCCAGCTGTGCTGGGCCGAGCTCTATTTATGTCCCAGAGATTAAACTTGTGAATCTCGCGTGGCCGCACACGGCTGTTTTCTCTCTCCCTGTCCATCCGTCCGTCCGGGCTGCTTCTCAGCGGCGCCCGGGGGCACGGAGCTCAGCCTGCGTCCCTGCCAGGCGGCCGCGTGGGCACCAGAGCGCTGACGCTGCGGGTCGAGTCGCGGGGGCCTCCATGACGGCCCCTGTGCGCTGTGGTGTGGTGCCGACGCGGGACGTCCCCGCGGTGCCGTGCGGACGGCAGAATCGCAGCCACCGCTGCCTTCCCACACTTCCAAGACGCGTGCAGCCTGGGCCCTTACGTCGTACGTGCACCTCTGTTTTATTTTAACATTTACTTATCTTTGAGAGAGCACACGACAGATCGCCAGCAGGGGAGGGGCAGAGGGACAGGGAGGCACAGAATCCCAAGCAGGCTCCAGCCTCTGAAGGCCCAGCACGGAGCCCGACGCGGGGCTCGAACTCACGGACCGCGAGGTCCTGACCCGAGCTGAAGTCGCAGGCCTAACCGACCGAGCCACCCAGGTGCCCCCCCAAAATTCTTTTTTAATGTTTATTTAGTTTTTGAGAGAGAGAGAGAGAGAGCACAAGTGGCACGGGCCAGACAGACACAGAGTCGCACGCAGGCTCCAGGCTCCGAGCCATCAGCACAGAGCCCCATGCGGGGCTCGAACTCACGGACTGCCAGACCGTGACCCGAGCCGAAGTCGCAGGCCTAACCGACTGAGCCACCCCGGCCCCCTCACGCGCGTCTATTCTAAACACATGCTGTTTTTTAGGTGTGCCTGGGTGGCTCCTTCAGTTGGGCGTCCCACTCACGGTTTAGGTCAGGTCGTGACCACACAGGTCGCGAGTTTGTGCCCCTGCATTGGGCTCACTGCTGACCGTGCACAGCCTGCTTGGGATTTCCTTCCTCCCTCCCTCCCTCCCTCCCTCCCTCCCTCCCTCCCTCTCTCCCTCCCTCCCTCTCTCCATCCCTCCCTCTCTCCCTCCCTCCCTCTCTCTCTGCCCCTCCCCTGCTTGTGTGCTCTCTCAAAATACACAAGAGGACTCTGGTACTCCTGGGTGGCTCAGTCGGTTGAGCGTCTGACTTCGACTCAGGTCCTGATCTCACGGTTCGTGGGTTCAAGCCCCGTGTCGGGCTCTGTGCTGACACTTCGGAGTCTGGAACCTGCTTCGGATTCTCTGTCTCCCTCCCTTTCTGACCCTCCCCTGCTCACACTCTGTCTCTCTCGCTCTCTCCCTCCCTCTCTCCCTCCGTGTCTCTCTCTCTCTCTCTCTCTCTCTCTCTCTCTCTCTCTCAAACATACACATTAAAGAAACCCTAATAAATAAGTAAATTTTAGATAAACAGATGCTTTCTTTGATTTATCCTCCGTGGAATATCTTGCGTCTGTTGTTTTTTCTCGCCCTTTCGTTTGTCTCTGCGTTCGCAGCGGACGCTGCCCCCGCCCCCCCGCTTGTGCTACAACTGTCACCTGCCTCAGTTTCCCAGGTGCAGAAGTGGCTGAAGGCCTCCCTCTGTGTTTCTGCGCCGTGACTGCAGATGGCTCGTTCTCCTCGGCGCTTTGGGGAGGTGTGGAGTCCTGACGTGTTGATGCGTTTCCCCCGGAAGGACGCTGCTGCTTTCAGGCCCTGCCCGTCTGGCACGACTTTACGTTTTGCGCTTGGGGGCCGGGGGCTGGGGGCGGCAGGCCGAGCGCAAGGTCCCGGGGGGGGTCCCCCAGGGCCAGCCCCCGGGGGCCCGTGGTATCTCGCAGGGTAGAAATGCAACATGAGCCACAGGACGGGAAGACGGTTTGCTGAGTAGCGTGGCTGGCGGAGAAAAGAGGACAGGGCGTCTGGGAAAGTCAGAGACGAGAGGAGGCGTGTGCTCGTGGCTTGGGACGAGGGGTCCGTATTGGAACAGGGTCTCGGGGGGGGGGGGGGGTGCGGCACCAGGAAGCGGACGAGGGTCCCATCTGGGGCGAGTGTGCGGTGAACGCCGGTGTCCCTCCATAAGTCACAGCCGGGGGTCCCGCCGTCCACGTCAGCCGAGCTTTGCTCAGAGCTGACGTCCCGGCCGGGGTCTGGGGCCAGGGTGTTGGGTGTGCGTCAGGCGTCGGGGCCGAGGCCATCACGGCTCAAGCAATGCTCTTCCCTGCTTCCCCCTGGGACAGGGCACAGCTCGTCTGCTCGTTCGCGGGCCAGGTGCGGGACGTGCGTGGACGGGGCCGGGCGGGAGGACAGAACGGCAGACAGCAGCACGTGGGAGACCCCGAGGCCTCCCTGCTGGCAGAGGACGTCAGTCAGCGCGGTTCGCGGACGCGAACCTCCCTCCCTCCTTTTCCCCCTCCTTCCCTCCCTCCTCCCCCTCCCTCCCCCTCTCCTTATCCCCTCCCTCCTCCCCTCCCTCCTCCCCTCCCCCTCCCTCCACCCCTCCCTCCTCCTCTCCTTATCCCCTCCCTCCTCCCCCTCCCTCCTTCCCCCTCCCTCCTTCCCCCTCCCTCCTTCCCCCTCCCTCCTTCCCCCTCCCTCCTCCTCTCCTTATCCCCTCCGTCCTCCCCGTCCCTCCTTCCCTCCCTCCTCCCCCTCCCTCCTCCCCCTCCCTCCTTCCCCCTCCCTCCCCCTTTCCTTATCCCCTCCGTCCTCCCCGTCCCTCCTCCCCATCCCTCCTCCTCTCCTTATCCCCTCCCTCCTCCCCCTCCCTCCTTCCCCTCCCTCCTTCCCCCTCCCTCCCCCTCTCCTTATCCCCTCCCTCCTTCCCCCTCCCTCCCTCCTTCCCTCTCCTTCCTCCATCCTCCTTCCTCGCCCTCTCTCTTTCTTTCCCTCTCCCGCCCTCCCTCCCTCCTTCAATTCCCACCCGCGCCCTGCCTTCCCCCCTCTTCCCCCTCCCTCCCTGCACCACACTCTCCCATGTTGTCCCCCCCACCACACCCTGCTTGCATGCACTGTCTGCAGCTCTGTGTAGAGGTTCAGACCCCTGGAGCACTCAGCTGGCCTGTCCCGCCGTGCCAGCCCCCACGGTCCCCGGGGCCCCCCCAGTGACTGAACAGAGGACAAGTCTCGGGAACACGTGCATGTCTGGGACGTGAGGCTTCTGAGTGCTGAGGACTGGACAGAAGGGCCTGATGACAGGGACGGTCCTGATGTGTGACTGAGGGCACCGGACTGTCGCTGACGTGTGACTGAAGGCATGGGGACCGTCCTGACACGTGACTGAGGGGACACAGGGCTGTCCCTCACGTGTGACTGTCCCTGATGGGGTGACGGGGCCCATCCTGACGTGTGACCAAAGAGGACACAGACCGTCCCTGATGTGTGACAGACAAGGACACAGACTGTCCTGGCACGGGACCAGGGAGGACACAGAGCCATCCCTGACGAGTCACTGAGGAGGACACAGGACCGTCTGTGAGCTGTGACTGAGGAGGACAGAAACCGTCCCAGAGGGGTTACTGGGGACAGCAGAGGACGGGGGCCGGACCGAAGGCGTGTCCAGGGAGTACGGAGCATGTTGAGCCACGACCAGGGAGGACAGGGACCGTAAGGAGGGGTGACCCGGGCGACGGAGACCGTATTGGACCCTGACCCAGGAGGGCGGGGACCATGTTGAGCGGTGACCGGGGAGGAGGGGGACACCGGAGAGGTGGTCGTTGAGCCGGGAGGAGGTCCCGCCGGCGGAGGGAACGACCCCTGGGACACGGCCCGGGACGTGCCCTGTGCTGTGCCTGCTGGCGCGGTGCGTGTGCAGTGCTCGGAGCGTGTGTGTGTCCGCCGCTGACCGACGGGCTTGCGGCTTCTGGCGGGTCCCGCCGTGGGGCCTGTGCTTGTAGCTCCCTGCGTGGTGGGCCTGCCTGTCCTCCCAGCTGGGCTCCCCCCCTCCTCCCTGTGCCCCGAGCCTCCTGTCCTCACAGCCGGCCTCCCCCACCCCTCCTCCCTGTGCCCCAAGCCTCCTGTCCTCCCAGACGGCTCTCCCACCTCCTCCCTGCCCCGAGCCTCCTGTCCTCGCAGCCGGCCTCCCCCACCCCTTCTCCCTGTGCCCCGAGCCTCCTGTCCTCCCAGCCGGACTCTCCCGCCTCCTCCCTGCCCCGAGCCTCCTGTCCTCCCAGCCAGCCTCCCCTGCCTCCTCCCTGCCCTGAGCCTCCTGTCCTCGCAGCCTCCTGTCCTCGCAGCCAGCCTACCCCCGCCATCCCTGTGCCCCGAGCCTCCTGTCCTCCCAGCCAGCCTCCCCCGCCTCCTCCCTGCCCCGAGCTTCCTGTCCTCACAGCTGGGCTCCCTCCCCTCCTCCCTGTGCCCTGAGCCTCCTGTCCTCCCAGCCAGCCTCCCCGCCTCCTCCCTGCCCTGAGCCTCCTGTCCTCGCAGCCTCCTATCCTCGCAGCCTCCTATCCTCACAGCCAGCCTCCCCCAACCTTCATCCCTGTGCCGCAAGCCTCCTGTCCTCACAGCCGGGCTCCTTCCCCTCCTCCCTGTGCCCCGAGCCTCCTGTCCTCCCAGCCAGCCTCCCCCACCGCCCTGCCTTGAGCCTCCTGTCCTCGCAGCCTCCTGTCCTCGCAGCCAGCCTCCCCCCCCCACCCCTGTGCCCTGAGCCTCCTGTTCTCGCAGCAGGCCTCCCCCCACCTCCCCGTGCCCTGAGCCTCTTGTCCTCGCAGCCTCCTGTCCTCGCAGCCGGCCTCCCCCCTGCTCCTTCCTCCTCCTCCTGTTGGTGCCCTGCTTCCTGCAGTGCCTTCCCTCCTCACTCCCTTCCTCCCTCATTGCCTCCCCCCTTCTTGCCCAATTCCCTCACTGCCCCCCCATGCCCTCCCCCTCACTGCCTCCCCCTGCCTGCCCTCCCCATCACTACCTCCTGCTGCCTGCCCTCCCCTCTCACTGCCTCCCCCTGCCTGCCCTCCCCTTCACTACCTTCCGCTGACTGCCCTCCTCCTTCACTGCCCCCTCACTGCCTCCCCCTGCCTGCCTTCCCCCTCACTGCCCTCCCCCCTCACTGCCTCCCCCTGCCTGCCTTCCCCCTCACTGCCCTCCCCCCTCACTGCCTCCCCCTGCCTGCCTTCCCC